>NW_020537324.1:16218054-16335793 GCF_003426905.1 Ctenocephalides felis | reverse complement strand
TACACCTTTTTACTATTCTTGTCAAACGTTTTGAAAGTCGCAAAAATCATCATTACTTGCAACAATTTAGAGTAAAGAAATGTTTGTTCGTACTATTAGTCAGATTTCAATGATGTGGACACTAAAAATCAAATAATTTTGGCAACCTTGAAATTGTTTAATCGTCTTTATGCTTTTGTAAATGATTATTATCAACATGAAATCCGTGGAATTTGGACTTTCCAGACTAATGCATTACAGCACGTCAGAAAATGACTAATTTCTATAATAGGTGTTTATTTATTAAATTTATCTAATATGAAATTGTAATGATTCTGCACGCGCTCAAATTAGGGAAGCGAGCAGCATTTTTGATAAACTAATAAAGATAATATTCATTTTAAACACAAATTGAAGCATGATTTAATATTTTGAACAATTAAGGCGTAATAGAATAAATTATTTTATAATAAAGGTATTGTGAAGTCTTTTCTAGAATTATAATAAGTTCTAGGAAATTGAAGCCATTCAATATTAAGCTTAATTTGATTTGAGAATCCAAGTAAAAAAATCTATACTGGACAGGCATTTTGTCAATACTTTTAGTGTATTATAAATATATTAAAAACATTTGATATTTATGGGTGTTCGTAGTGCTATGGTAAGCGCCTGGCTTTGATCAGTATGGAATCCTTGACTAAGAGGCGGTGGTGATATCTATTTATTTAACACAAAAATCAAAAATATTTTTTGGTAAATATAGCTTCTACTAAGTTAAAAATTTGTTATCAATATTGCAAAAATTTTCATAAATATATATAGTATAGAGATGGATAACCATTGGGTTGCTTTCTAAATGGTAACGTAGTTGAGAAGTGCTAATCCAATGATCATATGACTCTTTAATTCTGCTTGCTTATCAATTACCACATAAAAATAAATTAGATTTAATTCAATTTCATCTTTAAAGTCACTGTACTAGACCAATATAGTAGACCAATATAGGGTCATAAGCAGTGGTGTTGTGCTAATATTTTTTTTGCCGGAACGCTAAAATTTAAAATCCGGTTCATAAACCGGTTCAAAAAATTTGATATATTTCGATAAGAACTCACAAATCTAATTTATTTACTTTTTATATAATTAACTCTATTATACACAGCTAGCCTATGCATTAAATTGTACAAGTATGAGGGAATCATTGAGTACATAATTTATATTCTTCAATGACATTAATCATATTTATTCTGGTATTATTTGTATTCATTAATACCTACAGGTATTAATTATGATATAAAAGTACTCAAGATTTATTACAATACTTTATAAGACTTAACCTAATAATATGATAGATAACCTATTACCTTATCATACTATATTATATTATTGTATATCATCGATAGATATATATTATCTATCATACCGTGAGATACTTATACCGTCATTAACTTATTATATACCTACAGACCTTTTACTTCTTATAAATACTACTGTCTAATTTATATATTCACCTATATTATATAGGTTTACCTTACGCCCTATGTATTATCTCTACCTATCTATTGCCTATACCGGGAATTGAACCCGGGACCTCCGCGTGGAAGTCGCGCACCTTAACCACTACCTATCGGGTACCCCCACTAATAATATAATACGGGACGCACTGTTGTTTCCGCGGGTCATTTTCTAATTAATTAGGTAATTAATACTAAGGTGGCGCGACGACACGCGAAAAAAGACGGTTGATTGTAGCGTTACGGTGGTGTAGTGGATAAGGTCGTCGCGTGCCACGCGGCGGACCCGGGTTCGAATCTCGGTAGGGTTAATGTAGCGTGTAAGGGAAATTATAGGTAATAGGATATATAGTAGATATAGGTTAGGTGTATTCGGTATACAATGTAGGGATTTGAGAGTATATAATGAAATATAGCGTATGGTACAGATGTAAGGCGTGTAGTACAGAATGCAACGTATAGGCACACGTAAGGCTATAAAAACACATGAATAGGAACCTATGATGTAGATGTTAGCGTATAAGAAATGCGAATGAATGTAAAAAACGACTTTGATAAAACCAGTGGTTTTGTGCTAATATTTTTTTGCCGAAACGCTAAAATTTAAAAACCGGTTCTAAAACCGGTTCTAAAACCGGTTTTCATGTTTTTCCAGTCTCGTTCGAAAAGGAAAGAAATAAAAATTATTACAAAACCCATTTTGTGCACATATATGTATGTTTATTACAATAATAACATTTAAAAAAAATAGTTGAATAATAACGTATAAAATTTACTTATTAAATCATTTTCTGTATGTAGCGATGTTTTTATATTTTTTCTTGCCGGAACGCGTTCCGGCTCAAAAATGATTTGCCGGAACGACGTTCCGGCGCGTTCCGGCTCGACAACACCACTGAGTATTATAAAAAATGTTAATTTTCACAGTCTACAATAATACATATAAATATCTAGTTTTACTATTAGGCTTCCATTAAACGGGTTGATACCTGTAAGAGAAAAGTTTGGTGAGTTATCATCAGAGAAACATTAATTATAAAGTAGATTCTCGCGCTTTTCTTTTAAATTATAGACTTGTAACACAATACATTTTTTCAAATTACAAACTTAAATATTAATTTGAGTTATATTTATGTCTTTAATAATTTTTATTAACATTTTGACCGCAATCTAGCAGGTGCTCTTTGATATTTGAGCAAGTGCCTTCTTATGACCATGCATAATTACGTAAACAGTCATTGCACAATGATATGTCATAATAAGCGTTTGTTTAAAAGTTTAAACTTCTTTGGTGACGGTTAATGTGACAGATTAATAGTGGATCTGATGTTTCTTCCTTGTTTTTAGAAAATTGGTGACGATCATTTTGTTGATTTGTTGATAGACGAACCGAAGCATGTTTGTTACATATGCATATTTCTGATTTGAAAGAAGATATCCAAAATTACTTGATCTTGATCTATCTCATGAGATCTTCTAAATTAACGGATACTTCCCTTAAGAACTTTAACAATTATTTACCAATATGAACGGGTAGTACTGCCCTAGGGGCAGTGGCGCGAGCTTAGTTTAACTCCAACTTTTTATCTAAAATCAATTTTTTTGATTACCTTGTGATAGACATTCCTAAACGTAAAATAATTTAAAAACAACATTTACTGAGTAATTGTTTAACTATGATTAGAATTATCACGTAGTATTTCTCAAGTTATAATAAAAAGTTAAAGATTCAAATTTGAAAAAAAAATGTAAGGTACAACTTCGTAGTAATGTGTAATTATTTGTGTTTCACACTGAATTTTTTTAGAGTTAGTTTAATGAACTTCAAGGTTTTCAATTGCTTATTAAAATGCAAAAGAGTGTGAAACTGTATGTTTTAAAAATGATATAGAAAAATAATGTACAGCAGCATTAAAATACTAGCTAGAATTCTAATGAATCGTAAAACAATTACTATGTAACTTCGAAGAAAGCTCAAGAATTAAATATACATAATATTAATCTCAATTTTTATATATAAAAATCCCTGTAGGCTAAATAACAAAAATTTATTTGAATCGATGTCTTAAATCTTTTTACAGAAGGTTTATTGAATGTGAATAATTCGAATATTAAAAAAATAACATCAACTATCCAAAAGAAATCGCAACAACAAAAAAATAAATTATAGAGTAGTAAATATGGTAAATTATCAAAAATGAATAATTAATAAAAATAACATCAACAGAAGAAATTGCGAAAGGAAGCTATATTAAATTCATAATAATACTAGCAAAATTAAAAAAAAATGTAAAAAGTAAAAAATATTTATAGAAAAAGAAAGCTTAAGCAATAGTTTCCAAAATGAAAGAGTAATAATAATTGCATCAAATATTAAGAAGGAATTGTTAAGGTGAAAAATATTTATAAGAAAGGGAAGCTATATTACCAAAACAATCAATTGATAGCACTAAATACACTAAAAAATGTAAAAAAATGTAGTTTGAAACATTTGTATATTTTGTATTTGAATTTTGAAATTATTAATTATTTGCAAATTTCTTTATCTTATTAACTTGCTATAGAGTAAGTCATAGTAATTTAAAACAAAAATGAAAATGGAAAATTTGAAATGCAAAATTGAAATTTTTAAAATGGTGTGTGTGCGTTTGGATACAAATTTTCGTCGATGATTTTGGAAAGACGGATCAATCGATTTGAATTATTCAAAAAACTTTTAATTTGTATTGATGGGAAGACGTGCTGATTAATTTTTGATAGATCCAGCCGTTTAATAATAAGTACAAATTTTGTTTTATAAAAATTTTAATTTTTGTTACCAGCAATTTGTTTTAAGGCACGATGCCTTGCATCACCAGTTTATTATAACACCTATGATTACGATAAATAGCATTATATAGGTATTTTCACATGGAGTATGATTTTTCACGTGTTGTTATTTTATGCGGCAGAATATCAAATATTATCCAAACATACTGTTTATTTACGAAAGCCTATGAAATGTTATGTTATGTTCTGAAATGTTGATATTGTGAATGTTGAACGTTTTGTTTATTAACCAGCGCCTATATTATGATTGTTGATATTTTCATAATCTGATAGTACATTAGTATATGTCTAATGGTGTTTATTGTTTATATTTATCTCAAGTTCATTTGTTTCTTTCTAACTTTTATTCCTGCGCCGGACTTTGGTCGTCTGATATTTGACTTGTCGTAAACTCTCATCAAAAGTGATACATCACCTAAACTGGACATAACCAGATACCCCGGAACTATCGGAATGAAATTGGGTTATGTTTATTTATTTTTTCAATTGCACTTGAGATAAGATTTGTTAAATCGACAATGTAATATTATTGTATAGAGGTCACAGACTTACTGCGGAAAATGTTACTGGATCATTATATTGATGAGTGATTGATACATTTGTACGTGTCAGTAGGAGAGATACAACAATTTATAGGGATAAATTGCAAAACCTCTACTACTGAGACGTGCATCAATCAATCATCGTCATAAAAAAGATCCATCATCATTATCTAAAAAATAACTAAAGTTTTTTTTTAATTATACTATTTGAAAGTAGAAGGCAAAACATGTGTAACCACGTGATCAATTTTTTAAGAATTTTTAGACCCCTCCTACCCCTTGGTGATACGTGGTGATATTTAAAATTAATTGGATCTGTTTACTTTCTGGCTGCCTTTCTTACCTTGTCCATGGTGCAAATAGGGACATATGACAAAATTTAGAAAAATAGTAAAATCACATATTTCTATAATTAGGTGGAAATTAAGAATTTTACTGAACATAGATCGAAAGTTGTTTGTTTGATACATGTTATGTGTTGCCATGTAGTTTTTAGGCAGTATAATTACTGGAAGACAAATTGGACCTATATGCTCCACCCTACCCTACTCCATATTTCTTAACTTTTCTATTTTCTGTTGGTTCAACTTAGAGTTTCTGCTAATTAGTGGTGTTTCATTACATGGCATATCAAAAATTTATGCATATTTGGATGTTTGTATTTTTGACATTTTTTTAACTTTTTTCTTTACCTAATAGTCGAGTTATGAATGTTGCTGATTCATTTAGCATCTTTTTTCTAGCATTTATTAACACTGCTATGTCAATTGGCATTTAATACTGTCACCTTTGTTTGCATAATTTATCTTAAATGAGATATTTCATTATCATAATGTGATGCAATCGACTAAAATACATCTTTAGCTTATTTATTAGCCAGTCACTATGCAACTGGACCTCGAACGAAAAGAGAAAATTATGCACCTGATCTTTGAAACTTCAATTATATAATTAAGTATATAATTCACTTGCTAGTAATATATGGTAATATCGAATTGGTTCTGGCATGTTAATATCGAATTTGCACTTGCATTCTGGTATTGCCAACGCTAATGAGATAATGCAGATTTTTGCATCATCATTGCATGGATTACCTTCTGCAATATTCTGAGGATTTATGAAATCATTTTAAATTTTCCATGTTTTTCTATAATAATTTTCTCATTCCCTGACTATATTTTATCCATCTTTATTCAAGTATGTGAATGAAGATACTATTGGAGCCTTTAAGATTTTTATTCATCCAGTAAATTTCCATCTGTAAAAGTGTATGCATACATTTTTGTTAACATACACCTATAATTGCTGGAAGTATTTTGTTTCAAAGTTGTTTTAATATTGAAATTTTATTATATATTTTTTCATTACTAAAATCATAAGGTAGTATCAGATTTCACAAATATCCTGCATGAAAATAAGCCTCATTTATGAAATATTCCTTTTTGTGAGATAGCTTAAATGGTGATACTGATAAATCATTGGAATATAACACTTAGTCGTAAGTTAATACTTAACAAAAACATATTATCAGGACATGGCTTATATTTTTATGAGTATGTAAAGCCATGAATAAATAAATTCTATATGTTTAGTTTCTTAACATCGCGAAATATATACTTTTTATCAATCTATCCCCAGCTTGTATCGCGGAAGTGAAATTTAAAGGTTATTGAAACTTAAATTTCCTTGAAATTTTGAAGACATACATGTTACAATATCATGGACAATATGTGCTATTTTTTATTGAATAGTAATTATCTAATTAGCTTGAAATTTTGCATTTGATTAGTATAAATTTTGAATCATTTTTGAGGTCATGATTTGTCAGAAAATTTATTAGTTCAGGATATTTGCATTAAAAAACATTTCTTGATTGTTTTATAATATAATATTATTAGAATCGGTAATATATGTGCAAATATAATAATTTAATCAATGCTCTCTATTGATGTTTTTACACTTATTCTTATAGATAATTAAAATGAAATATATGAAATACTGCATTTTACAGTATGAAATTGAAATTGAACTTGTGACGAAATTTTACATTATACAAAATTAACTGAAAATTCTTAAAAATAATATAATATTAAAAATTATTAAAAGGTATTTCTTATGAGGAGTAAAACAAATTAGGTAATGTGTTTAAAACACCTTTTATATTAAATTAGATTTAAATGATTATTGATAGATAATTAATATATAAAAGATCATAGAAATAGAGAATTTTTTTACACATACTCTATTTTATTCTGTCATAAGATCAACAATATAACACTTGTACTGAGAACGTTTATTATTAAATCTGAGTTCAATAACAATTAATAGATTATTTGTAATATATAGGAGATCTATTGTAATATCTAGGTGGTTGTTGTAATAGTTTTTTTAAATTAATATTGAGATCCACTGATTTTATTTTTACTACCAAAGTTGCAAAGAAGCTCTACCTGTTTCTGTATCAAGTTAAAATAATTCTACAAGTATTGTTCATTATTTCACAATTAATCTTTTTTATGAGCTTACAACTAGTTACCAAGGTTTTTTTCAATTAACCCCAGATGTGATTTTTTTACATTGATCAAGATAACTTTTTGAAGAATTTAGCAATCACAAGAATTGACAATATTATGCAGAAAGGTTTACATGTCTAATAAAGACAAAAATTATTTTAATATTGTTCAGGATCCTAATGAAAAACGTCTGTTGATATTTATCCTTGTTACAATAAGCCCCTTGATTCTTTATATAAGTGTGTAGATCTACTTCTTCCAAATTTTAATTACTCTAATTGAACTATTCTGGACGTTAATAAAGATAGATCCAATGCATACTAATTAACAAAGTTTAAAAGTCAATTAATCTTTTTTACCATTATTGATTTCTACAATCACATAAATCGACGTGCAATATATACTCAATTACTCAATTGTCCATATCAGTTTCATAATTTGAAGCTCCTAGATTCTCCAATGTGTGTGGATCTACTTCTTCTAAATTTTAATTATTCTGGTTGGGCTATTCTAGATGTTAATAAAGTTAGATCCAATACATACCAGTTAACAAAGTTTAAAAGTCAATTATGCCTCTTTACTATTATTAATATCTACAATTACATAAATCGACATGCAATACTCAATTACCCAATTGTCCATATCAGTTTCGTAATTTAAGGAAATATCCATGAGAATGAGGTGCCTGCATAACAATATTTTTAAAAAATCACACCGCGCATCACATATTTTATTTATGAATTCATTTTTATTATATGTTATTTCATGCAAGTTACTCAAACCTCTATTGTATTTGGTTTACAACAATACACTGTATATAATTTAAACACAAAGATTTGCAAAATACAATAGAATTATTAAATAAGAAAGCAATCCTCTATTGAATGGTAATTCGTATGAAAATTGTATTACCTTCCGACTGGTGCGAATTTTTATAGCAAGTGTGAGTTAATTAAGCATTTTTAATAATCGATTATGAATGAATAAAAAGATCTAATTAGAATCTATGGGTATATTCAATTTATAAAAATCAGCCTAAAATCATTATTAACCTGAGTGTATAACTTTCATAATTTCTTCTTCACTCTAAGATCTTCAATCTGTATAATTTTCAACTGATATCTTTCACAGTTATTCGATTTTTAATATAAGTTCAGTATTTTTGGCTAAAATCCGGATAAAAAAAAATGTATTTATTATTTGTGAAGAAACTGCTCGACAGATTGTCACACAAACCCAATCAACATGAATCCTTCTCAAGTTTCATCTATCGTCTTTGATATCTATGCAACGTCGACAAAAAGTCAAATTTTGGCTTAGACACTTTTTCTACGATGCCTACACACTTTTTCCTATTTTGGTGTCAAGCGATACTGAATGACTGGAAATGTCGAGAAAATTTATAATTAGCAATGAACAATAAAATTCTCATTCGAAAATGTTATTAAATAAGCTATTTTATCAGGGTAGATAAAAGGGGTAAAAATTATTCTTAGGGAGCGTCTAATAATCAAATGAGTCTTAAAAGGTAGGGTTTGATAAAAAAGATCACAAAATATCAGGTGAGGGAGGAAGGTCTAGTAAGATGCTACATTTATTTAATTAAATGTTACCCAAATTTTTAAAAAAGTTCAACATTTTTCAAAAAAATTCCAAAAATTTCACCATTATTTTGAGTTCTAAAAATGTGCTTGATAAAGAGTGGAGGAGGAGGAATAATTTTAAATATAACCACGTATTAACCAAGGGGGGTAGATGTGTCCAAAAATTCTTAAAAAAAATTACCAAAATTTCGACCAAAAATTTGATCATTATTTTAGGTTCTAAATATACAAGTGGCGAAAAGTGAGGGGGGGGGGCTAATTTTAATTTACTTATCATGTTTACAAGTAGAAAATATCAAGTTGTAAGCAAATTATGCACCAAGCAACCAAATAATAATTTGAAAATTACAAGATAAGAACCTCAAACTAGAATATCTTTGAAAATAAAATGAAATAAAAATTTGTTAAGAGGCGTGGAAAAAGTAATTTTTTAATGAGTATTTTCATACTAATAAGTCTCACTTCAGCTTCAGTAAAGTAAATAAATAAAAGAGAAACTTACAATTAGAAGATTCTCAAAAGAATGCATTTTGGGTGGCCAAAAATATGAAGAATTAAAAGCGCAATTATAGTACAAAAAACATCCATAAAGATTGTGAGAAAAACAAAGAAAGACGAGGATAAAAACAATGATTCTTTAAGAATTACAACAATATCTCAACAGACTTCTGCAAAATTCTCACATTCACTAATTCCCATCCAGGTTGATTGACCAGTTTGTTTACAAAATAAAACTTACGTAAAAAATTGTAATTAATATATAAAATTGCACCAAAATTCCAATGTCGTAGCAAAACATAATAAACATTCGCACCACACTTATAAATAATAATTAATTTAAATAAATGCAGGATGATATCATAATCTGCGATTTAGATTATTGTTCGACGTCATCAGGCCGCATTTTTTGGCTATTTGTAGATCAATACGGACGCAATTGGAAAACCCGGCTATAGATGGAAAAGAACACGCGAATCCTGTTTAAGTTACCAAAAAAAAACATCAACAAAACGAAACAAATTCGCAAACGGGCAAAAAATGCAAAATATTTAGATTGAGCGGTCCGGCTCTTTGACCGCTTCAGACGCCACAGAACCGGTCCACACGTATTTTCCCAAGGTTTCTCTTAAGATTCTCAAAATATTAAAAAAAATTACCGAAATTTTGTAAAAAAGGCATGGTATAAGCTAATTAGAAACTGATTACAGTAGTTTCTAAATTTAATTTTTTGACAATACAAAATTATTCTGATCAAAGTCATATTATTACATTTACCTTTTTCAGTTTAAAAAGGTAAGGTATAAACAATATTACTATATTTATGTACTATTTTCTAATAGTTAATAAAAAAGTAGATTATGTTAAAAAAAGCAATTTACAAAAGATAAATTCAATTAATAGTACTTCTATCCCTGCTGATAAATATTTCTCAAAAAAAACCAATACGGTATAATCTTTCCAATTGTAAGAAATGTTTTCGTGAAATTTTTATTTCGCATTGGTTAAATAATTTAGTTATTATTTTATAAAGAGTGTAAAAGTCAAATTGGAGCTTTGTGCCCCGCTCAACACTAGTACATTTACAATAGTCCACAAAATCAGTTTTTTGCGTAGAATTTTTTCTGATCAAAGTCATAGTGTTACAGTTACTTATGTTCTACTACCATTTTTCAAAATTGAAACTACAAAAAAAATTTGCAAAATTTTTTAATTGAGTACAGATAATATCTTTTGATATCTGTTTATTTCATTAAAAACTTTTCAACTGGGTAAATGTTTGTTAAAAATTGTGTGAACATTAGAGTATCTACGTACAAAATCATTAAGATTAGAAACATAGGAACAAGAGGGAATTTCCTCCTTTATTTTTATTTTTTTTATTGGATTTCAGATAACGAAATGAAAGTTTGTTTTTATAATTTAGAAGTGTAGAGAAATTACTACTATTCTTTTGGTTACAAGTTTTGAAGGATCTACATAACGTAATTATAAATACCTTTTATAATAAGATCAAACATTTGAAAATTCACTCAGAATATTGTTTGTAAATTCACATCGTGCAAAAAAATCTGAAATAACGATAAAATATGATATGTAAATTGTACAACGTAAAAACAGAACATTGTTTATACAACAAGTATTTTTGCTAAATCCATTATTACAAGAAACAATGAGCATTATTGTCGATAATTCAATAAAAAAGCGTTTTTTAAACATTTTACTGTTTCTTATAATTTGCAAATGACTAATCATAAATTACTATTGTAAAGACTAAAATATCAAACAATATTTAAAAAAAAACATTATGTAATATTGAAACTCACCGTTTTTATTTTGCTTAATTGCATGCTATCAGTGTTTTAATCGGTACTTAATTATTCAATTTTTTTGCCAATTTGAATTTTAAAATATTGACGTAATTGTATTTAAAACAATGCTCATTTTAACTTTTTGTTCACCTGTCGTTTGAGAATCTTAGGTCTCCATAAAAATTAGGCAAGCCGCACCTGATATGTAATCCTTGCACTATATAAAATTCCAAAGTTCATTTAATTAGTACATTCAACTTATTGTTTATGTTTCTTTTAAAAAAAAGATAGCATATCAGATATAACTAACAAATGTAAATAGAACTTATGAAAAAAATAATAACATGATATTATTAACTATCGAAATAATTTCAATTGCAATCAGAACTTAGATGGTCCTATGATCTGGTGTATTGATGCTTCTTAACTACTTGGATTTTATAGAAGGCAAACTAATGGTTTGTCTATTATTATTTGATATATTTTTATTATTAGAATTTCCCTATTATTGTTAATATTATAATATTTTTAAGTTGATATTTTAATAGCCGTAGAAGGGTTTTTTTAATTGAAAACATATTTTGGATAATAATTTAAGTGACAACTGATATTAGCCTGATCGAGATGGTTATCGAACCTGGAACTTTAGGTTGCAAGGCGAAAGCTCTTATCACTGATTCAGGAAAAGTCCAATTCTAGTATTTGTTGTTAAAGAATTTATAGCAAAATAGCAACATTTATTTATAGCTGTAGCTAGTTATTCAGAGTACAATATTGCTTCTAAAACAGTATAATCTGGCGATTATTGAATTGGGTAATGATTAATGTTAACAAAAAAATTAGAATAATATTTCTGTCATTTTCATTTTGTATTTTGTAAATATTCTAAATATTAAATAACCTTTATCTTTCATTTTTGCTTACGAAATTAATCATTTCATGATCAAAGACTTATATTTTACATCCTAATTATTGTGCACTTTCTATCAGTTCAAGAAAAAATAATAGAGTAAACTGTGTTAGTCTTCATTGATTTTTTTTTCAAATTATGCATTTGATTAATATAAATTTAATTTATGATTACTATAAATTTAATTTATGATTACTAAACTTATAAAATTTGATTTGATTAATATGAATTTAATTTATGATTTTAAAACATTTTTATATAACAGTTTATAAAATTAAAACTATGTTTATAAACATTTTTCTTCATTTTTTCGATTGATTCATCTTAGATTGAGCTTGATTTTTTTTTAATTTAGCAGTTTCATATAGTTGTTCAATACATGATTATTTTCATAAAAGTTTTAAAATTAACGAAATCTTGTTAGAATTGGTGGTTTTTCAAAATATGATTAAAATTTATTTCGAAAACAATTTACATACTTCTCGAATATTTTTACATTTAAAATGAATACACTTATAAATAACATTGAAAAATTTGAGTTGATATGAAATATGATGAAATTATATTATATAAGAATTTCAAAAAGATAAAATTAAATTTAAAAAATTTGGAAACGTTTTTATGGTCGTTTTTTATTTCACAAGTAAATGTTCTGAAGGCATTCTCTATAAGTTTAAGAAATAAAAGAGCAGACAAATCGGCGTCAAAATAAAAACATTAAGTTCAGATCTTTTCAATTTAAATGCTTAATTTGAATATTTAAAAAGGTAATGTGAGAGTATAATTGAAATTTTTTTTCCTTTTTTTTAAACAAATTCTCAATATTTAATATCAAGGCAGAAATCAATCAGCCATCAATCTTCAACTATGGCTCATAGTTTATAGTTGAAGAAATTAGTTTTAAAAAATTTAATATCCCGATTTAAATGGCATTTTTTGCATGATTCAATAATTAATATAAATCACTTTCATGTTTCAATTATAGTAGTTTTTCTAGACATCATTTACATACAACTATGAGACTTCAAATAAAATAATTATTAGCATGTTATACGATATTGTATTTCCTTATTTCATTCAACAATTCAAGACATCGAGAGCAGATCATTTCCGCAAAATTGGCGATAATAAGCAAATATAATGTTTTCAAGGCGAAATTATGTAGACACGTTCTGATATTCTTTCCTGGTTTATGCAACTTGTAATTTAAGCACCTGGACAAAATAATTTCAACTTTCCGCTGGATTTTTCGAAATAATATAAAGACTGTGTCTGCAGTACAAAAAATAACTTATGACGTCAATTTGTGTAAAAAATATTTAATCGTGTTTTTGTTATGACATTTTTATAAACTTATTTTGTTATGGGCGAATTTAAATGTTGCAACAAGCTAATGTTGCTGCTAAGTACTCTTTTAAAAATATTTTTGCAAAAATGAAATTGTTATTTTAACATAACATGCCTGATTATGTGGAGCATAATTGCTGGTTAAAAAATTTCATAAATTATATACATAATCTAATCTTTTGAATGCGTTTTAGGAATTCCCTAAGATAACATTCATAGTTGCATTATTGAAACTATTTAATGAATTTGTCTAATTAAATTAAACCATATGGAAATTTCCTTATAAAGTGTCTGTTTTATTTATCATTTCTATGTTTATTTTTATCACCGTTTATGTTGCCAAACGAGTTTATTCACCTCTTACTATTTTTAAACAGTTATTGAGACATTTCCAAAACTTCTTAAGACAAAGCTAAGTAAAGATTTTATAATTTTTATAGAATGTATAAATAGTATCATCAAATGAAATTAATAGGTTTGAACTATTTTTCTTGCTTGAGTTAGTTAGAAGTAATAAATTGACACTGAAAATAATAAATTTCTATATGAGAGAGTAGTAGAATACATATTTTCGTCTATATGCAGTTTACATAAATAATTTTGTCCATAGACTGATTGCAGACACAAACAAAAATCTTGTGTTTTTAATATAATTTTCAGGATGTCTAGCCTCTATTTTGAACCAATGTTAAAATTTTACGTCTACCATATACATATACATATATATATATATATATATATATATATATATATATATACTAGCTGAAAATCAAAAAAAAAATCATTTTAGTGTAGGAATGTGTTGTAAGACAATGAGGTAATATAAAAACAATAAAACCCCCAAGTCTAATTGTTCAATATTATATAATTTATATTAACAATATTTGTTTGTTCATATATTATTGTTAATACTGGAAGTTTCATACACTTTCTATGGAAACATAGTATAATCCAATCCAAGTCTTTTTTGGTGTTCAACTCAGATTCAGATATCGGTGGTGGACCTTTCCACCCGTGGACCTTTAAGCCCCGCTCTACCCTATATATGTTATACATATGTTTACAATTTTATATAGAGAGGCCCGAATTTAAATATATGTATATACTTATGTTGTTTAAATATATGTATAAATTCTTATTAATCATAACATTAAATAAAAAGAAACGATTTTATTTTTTTTTTTCAATCTTTGTTCTTCTGGACGACATATTTTATATCGTCATGGATATAAAAGTATTAGAAAATTAATATTTTAAAATATATCATTAATAATAAACTATTTGTGTTTTACATCATAATTGATAATATTAAAAGAATCGAAAATTTCTTCAAAAATATTTAAGTGTAAGTATTATAAGTATAAAATTTCATATATTGCCTTATCAGTTAACGCTAATTTATACAAATTATTCTGCCTACATTATATTTGAAATTACTAGTTTATTATATTAATAATTAATTCATTAAATGCTGTAATTAACATATATACTAATTATTATACCGACTTAATATAAGGAACAACAGATTTATGATACCATAAATTGTTTTTATTATAAAGCAAATTTCAATCTGTATTATGCAATTATCATGTATACAAATTTTATATTTAGAATCGCTAATTTATTATATTATAAACTAGCTTTATTATACATATATTTGTATATTTGTTTTTTATTAAAAACATAATTGTAGAAAATCCCACCTTCATACGATAAACGTAAATTCTGATAGTTTTGTCGTCACTATTTGAGGCTCTTGACTCTATATCTAAGTTTATCCAGATACAAAATAAATATATGTTCACGTAATATCAAATATTTGTATTGATATTTGATTTCTGTCATAATACAATAAGGATATATCCAGATTCTTAAGTAAACATTCCAAATTCGATTTGTATTAGACTAATGTACCATCGGATCTTTGATCAGGGACATCGTAAATAGATATAGAAATATATTGGTTTTAGAAAAATGCATGTACAAGGTACATTTAGTGAAATTAGTAATTTTACACTTTAATTATCTTATTATTTTTTAATTTATAAATGCAGTGTCCTGATGTCCTGAAGTTGCAAAAATTTAAAAAAGTGGAATATATTCAACATAATTTAGAAACTTTTAAAATTGTGACGGTAGAAGTTTAAAATTTGGCGGTATTCCAAATTTTAATTTTTTTATAGTTAAACCACTTTTTGTAGACATATAATATTTTAGATTATTTGTTAAGACTACAAACATTATTATCATAAAAAAATTTGTATATAAATCGTATATAAATTCATCAATTAATGATGAAGAAACAACCTGGCCAATCTTGACAAAAAGGCTCTAGACAAATGGCTAAAACGTGGACTACACAATTAGTACTTTTCTGTCAATTATATAGAAACGGCTTATCTGATCATCTCGTAAAACCAATTAATGCAATTGCTTATCTAGTTTCATTGATTGACTTTTAAAATTTCAAAATCGGTACAACTGCTCTTGAGAAAACGTCGAGGAAAGGTCAAATCATGACTCGTATATACTTTTTTCTAATTTTTGATATGTCAAACGATTCAGAATGTTTTAAAACGTCGAGAAACATAAAATTAGCAAGTCGGTGGCGACAGCATAAACTTTTCCTTCTTGAAGATAATAAAGTATTCGGATATTTTAAAGGAATTTACTGAGCTTACTCCGATGATGTTTGTTTTACCTACACCTTTTTTGGGACTTTTACTGAGTCACCCAAAAATGTGCGTAGGTTTAAAGCCTATTGAAAAATAAACACATAAAAATAAGAATCTTATTACCAAAACCACAAGATATATCGATAATATCCAAAAATCCCCCTACAGGTATGCTTGGAATTGTCATCTTTTCGCTGGCGAGTTCTTCTGGTCACAATGTTTACAAAAAATATTAAATTCCACGAGGTCAAATAAAATATAGAAAGTTCGGTCAATGCCATACACGCGCCGCCAATACAGAATCGATGTCGTACAACATTTATCCATATCCATAATAATGGAGTTATGATATCGCAATATCCAGTCATGTAAATAACACGAAAATGTTATATCTGTTAATTGAGCTTATCCTAAACACATCATGTATCAGAAAGTTTAGAAATATTTTGCTTTAAATTTTAATTTTGATGAAAAAAGTAAGGAAACGCAGTATGGGTTCAACTGCTCCCAAGTTGGTGAAAAATGTGGTTTGGCAGGTTCAGCTGCCACCAAGTAATTTGGTAGTAGGTATTTAAAAAAAATTGTTACTGGAATTTTGACAGATATGATATCTATGTTTTCTCGTTGTTTCAAGCCCTTCTGAATCGAATGAGACCAAATTTGAAAAAGTATTTGTGTGTGAACGGTTTTTTACCCTTAGACGACGTTTTTCAAAAACGGCTGGGCTGATTTCAAAATTTGAAGAGCCGTTCGATGTAACTCGAGCCTTTAGAAAATAATTAACAATATTTTGATTGCATATCTCTATATTAAGAATGCCATATTCATCATGCCAATTCATGTGGTTGTTTTATGCATCATGCCATATGTTGATGTTGATGGTTGTTGATGGACGATATATGAAATGGCTTACTCTAGTTTCTTGATATTTTAGTGGATTTCTTGATATTTTGCTCGCATTATAAATCAAATACCTAAACACATAATTAATGAAAAAATATGGGATCTAGCAACCCTGAGTTCAACTATATTTATTATTGATAACTTTATTGGTAATATTCAATTAAAAATAAAAATATTTGTAAAAATTGGGTATATTCGTGGCACAGTGGTAAGCATTTTTACCTTATAACAACAAGATTCCAGGTTCCATTCCTACCTCAATTATTATTATATCAAGCAGTAGTGATATCAGTTTCCACTTGAAAATATAAATTTAGGTGTATTTCCACTTGAAAATATAAATTTATGATTTCATGTTGAAAAAGCCTTTTAGACCAATACTGTATCTGTACAGTTTCCTCATATTTTATGTATATTTTTAATTTTTAACAACAGTTTTAATATGTTTCTGTTTTTCATTGATTGATTTCTTTGACGTTTTGAATGATAGTTGGAAAAATGAAAAATCAACTCATGTGGAAAATACCTTTTATTGCTTCTTTTATTATCTACATCATAAATATTTAAGCCAGTTGTTACATTATTCTTTAAATCGTTTAAGCTATTAAAGATATACTAGTAAAGATTTGGTATATATACATATATATTTATCAAACTTCAGAATAATGTTTTCTGGTAAAAAAGTGAAATATTGACATTGACTGCAAATAATTACAAATGTATGTACAGTAAGTGATATGACTTTCGTAGAATAAAATTTGTAGATGTAGTGATTTATATAATACACCAACTCAATTAGTTGATATCAGAAAAAATATAAACAATAAACTTAATTATCGATGGAACTAGCATGTTTATATTAAAATTTAAAACATACATCTTTAATATTCAACTGCCTAATTAAGTTATTTGCACTAATAATCATTTTTAATAATAAGTCTAAGGACAAAAAAATAATATTTTTGATTTTTTTTTTAATTCTATTTCTATTCTTAACTGCACGTTTTGTGACTAACCTTTTTATCATATTTTTAACTTCCTGAACGAGAAGTTTATGTTTTCATCAAAAAATCCGATTTGATAATTTAATGTTTTCTCGGCGTTTCAGGTCATTCTGAATCGAGTGAGACCAAATTTGGAATAAGTATGTGTATGTTTGAACAGGTTTTTGATCTTTCGTCGATAAAAACGGCTGGACCGATTTCGAAGATTTAAAAGCCGTTCGAGGTAACATGATAAGGGGGCGTCCATTAATCACGTGAGGTTTTTAGGGAGGGGAGGGTTGGCAAAAAATCACAAAATATCACGTGGGGGAGGGATTATTACATTATTATATTATTAGAGTTTTTCTAAAAAAGATAAAACATTTTCAAAAAAAATCAAAAATGTTACTTTTTTCACATAACTAAAAATACACGTGATGTTTGGTGGGGGTAGGGGGGGGGTTAATTTTGAATATCATCATGTATCAATACATTTTATGTTTGTTGTAGAAAGTGCACTCTTCGATAAGAATTGACGTGAATTTTCATATTCTTGTTAACTATTAAATTTATTAATGTATTTCGAATTAAAATTATTTTATGAGACACTAATCTTCTAATGAAGCTGCTCTATAATCATAAAACTAAATCATTTGTTGCAATAAATGAGACACTTGCAAGAAATTCAATAATGTCTAGGCTTTCATTTCGCGGATGTTAATGTTTTGGCTTTCACATCTATCGTTTTATTAATTGTTTTTGTAATTGTCCCAAAGACATAAGAAAATTACTTGTCTTTTCTAGTCATTAATTATTTGTTCGCAGATCAAAAGTGCATTTTGGAGTATCATTCAGTTATGAATAATTTCATTGGAGTCTGCAATAATGTTGAAGACTTCAGACAATCGTTTGTTAACTTTCACAGGATGAAATTGAGTATATGCAAAATGGTAAGTGAACTTTCAATTAAATTTAGTAAAACGAGAAAATCACATAAATTTTATAGAATCGCATAATAAATGTCTCAATAATATTACTAATAAATTAACGCGAATAGGTCAGCAATTGAAAAATATTCTGAGAAACTAATGAGTTTTACTTTCGAATAATGAAGAAAACGCTTTTAAACAATATTTTTGAGGTTTTTCATAAAATATTATACTGCACCAAAATTATAGTATTTTAAATTATGATATATGCTTGATTCTGCTAAATATATGTAATTTTAAAAAAACACATTCGAAATTAATCTCAACACTTTTGGCATTTCAAGCAAATGCCAATTTATCAAAGATACCTAATCGGCTTAATATTTTAAATTAAATTTACATTCATTTTTTAACAAATCCCTAATTTTTGTCGTAAACTTTCTTTATTTCTTAATTTCAAAACCATTGTTTTCACTATCGAACCAATACTGAAACAACTTGTAATGAGAAACAGTAATTTCGAAAGTAGATCACATGAATTCAAAATTACTTTTACGAATTTTAATTTGCGCTAATTATTTATTTTATATCACAAATTGACGAATATCGAGTATGTAAATAATAAACTATTATAATAATAAATCGATTCACTTATAATAAAGATTTTGTAATATATGGATTAATTTTATTTCATA
The DNA here is from genome assembly GCF_003426905.1 of Ctenocephalides felis. NCBI lineage: Eukaryota > Metazoa > Arthropoda > Insecta > Siphonaptera > Pulicidae > Ctenocephalides > Ctenocephalides felis. The sequence continues at coordinate 16,316,061 of NW_020537324.1, read as the reverse complement.
CTCCAGAGGATCGATTTTTCGAAATCTCTCTATGCACGAATGTAATGCGTAATTTATCTAGATAATACCAAAATGTTTTTTTGTGAACTTAAAAATTTCCAATAGATATTTAATTTAATCAACTAATTCACCTCATAGCGTCACAATCGAAAGTTGATCATAAATTAAAACCTTCTTTGAATTCGTTTCGAAGAGAATCGAATATCAATTAATAGATATAGACGTTCAATGTACGAGAATGTTCAAATTATTCAAAAAACTTACATAATTTCTATTTATTTTTAATTTATTGTTGCAAGTTTTTGTTTATTTATTAATTTCAATACGCATTATTTGCTAGAACCCATTAACAAGAATTATATTTTAGGGATTTATGAATTTGCATGCATATCTTTTGAAGAGATATTAAAATAGTAGGTAAATACTTGCATAATTTTTATTTTGCTATTATTATTAAAATGTATTCGCAGCAAATGCTGAATTCTGGGAATTTTATTTTATACGGACAAATTTGCATACAAATACAAAATATATTTTAATTTTCACACGATAAACTTAATTTTGTTTGGGTTGTAGGTACTTAACAGAGAACAATTGTTTTTAATTAACTTGTAAACCTTGAAGTTTTGCAAATTGTTTGATTTTAGATTTAGATTTAATACATGTGTTTCTATCAATTATATAAAGTACGTTTTGTATCTTAATTTTTTGTGGAATTAAATAAATACTGTAATAGTTGAATATGGTGTATATTTGGGAACGGAATTTAATCCATTTACAAAAATTCTTTGAGTTTCTACAATTTTATATGCATTCACTTCCTTATTGATTTATTACTTCTTTAATCAACGTTCAATATTATGAAATTTCAGACAAAATTACCAGCAAATTTATTCAGATAAAATTAATGTTTTATAAACTTTAATATCTATCATACATTCGGATTTGCAGTATCATCATGATGATAATTCTGTAAAATGAAAACACGGAAAAGAAATTAATTACTATTTCTGAATAATCTTATCAGAGGTGTGTAACTCTTGTTCAATATAATCATGAGTGTGAAAATTTTTGCAATTACTATAAATATTATTTCAAATTTTATATCAAAGTCTACGAAAGATGATCATTACGATACAAAAATTAATAACATTATGAATACATCATTAAATGAAAATAAGACTCCCCCATTTTGCAACAATTTTTGCAAAACACGATTTGTTGAAATTTTTGAAGTCGATTTAACTACTGTTAATCAAGCTTCTCTTAACTAAAGTTATGGCTATTCAAAAGTAAGTTACTTTTATTAATTTGATTTATGTTTACTAAAATTGTCTCTAAAATACACATAATATTTTATAATCGCTTGTTTTACAATCGGTACATAATCATCAATTTTTTTTTTAAAATATGTTTTTGCCATAAATAATTTTCAACTTCAAAATAATAATGATCGATAAAAAACATGTAATGTATTACAAATTCCTTATTATCTCTAACAAATTTAAATATTATCTATAAAACAAGATTAATATAACCACCAATATTGAATTAAACGTAGCTAATCTCTGTTATTGTTATTGTATACAAAATAATAAGTAACTATTACTAAAAATACGTCATGACCAAATAAAACATTCAACATTAAAAAAACATTTTAATAATTATTGAATAATTTTAAAATACTACCGATACGCAACTTACGCAAATTATAAATTTTCAATAACATTTACATCTTGATATGTAGAACAAGGTATTGTGAAAACAATATCTTGGAATCATATAAAATTATTCAAAGTATAATATAATTTAGATTGAAGTTACGAAGAAAGATGATACACAAGATAGTAATTTAATTAACAGATTTTAAAAAAATCCAGTGTTGCTTGATTAGCCAAATGGTTTTTGCAGAATTCATTTTTGAGAAAATAGTATGATGCAAAATATTTTGGAAAAGTGTGATATCAGAACTTCTCCAATCTGGTGTTTTTTTTTGTTTGATGCAGAAATTTCGGGAAAGGACCATTACCATTTGGAAACATATTAGTATCTATATTTGCAAGTAAAAACTGATGTCACTATTGCTTGACATCAGGTTGTCCCAGGCAGGTTGCTTATTGTAGAGTTTTCTCTACAGTAAACTAGTAGTTTGCATGCCAAAAATTTTGTAAATATGTGTCCTTCTAATTTTTTTCTCAAACCAATCTAAAAATTGGTCCATTTCTATTTGGTGAATTTTTTATTAGAATTTTTCTAACGTTTTTTATTTGATGCTGGAATTCTGGGTAAGGGTGATTTCGATTTAAAAACACATTGCTATCTATATTTTCAAGTAAAAACCGATATTACTACTGCTTGACATCAGGCTGTCCCAGGTATCGAATCTGAAACCTTCTTATACATAAACTTTCAAACTAACTTTTTCATCAGTAAGATAAAAATTATTCAACCACTTAGAATGAGAGATTTATATTGCATTAAATTGTATGCTTATTTAATCAATAATTTTTGATGAAATACTGCACTTATCTTTTGTTATTGTTTAATTATCATAAAATCAGAATTTCGGTACTTATATAGATATAATATCAGAATGTTATGATATAATCTAATGATACAAAAATATTTAAGTATTCATCGGTTGCGTATGCGAAATTAATGTATCATTTGATTATGTTTACATTCTTTATCTTGTTAAGATAACATTGTCAATTAGATTCAGGATAGAGATAGAGATGTGCATCTAAATCAAATATAAATGTACACAATTCAAATTATTTGGAACAGTAATAAGAACTATTCTCAAAATAGTATTCTATGAATATTACTACCTAGCTTCTTTAGAAGGCAACCCATTAGTTATCCTTACACATGTAGACTGGTAGGCAGGTAAACAGGTGGACACATAGATAGGTAAACAGGAGGACAGGAAGACGGATAGGCAGACAGATAAACAGGTAGACAAGTAGTAAGTTAAAGGTATAAATAGATAGACAGGTAAGCAGGTAGAGAGGTAGACAGGTGGACGGACAGACGAGAACTCTCACTTGTTAAGACTGTTGCCATAGCAACGGATTATGATACGTTGATAATTATCAATCAATTGCAGAAATGTTAATTAATTTAAATATTTTAGATTTAAGTTATGTTCTTTTATTATTAGTAGACTGGTAGACAGGTAAACAGATGGGCACGTAGATCGGTAAACAGGACAGAGAGATAAACAAGTATAAGTAGACAGGTAAAAGGGTAAATAGATAGACCGGTAAACAGGTAGAGAGGTAGTCAGGTGGACAGACAGACGGGTAAGCAGGTAGGCAGGTAGACCATATATAAATTTGAAACATATTATTTATTAAATCGATTATTTACACACATCGGAAAGTTTATGCAACTTGCCACAAGTCAAAATGCCGCTTAAAACTATTTTTAGCTTTTTGCTTATAAATAGAATTTTCTTATAAAACTAACACATTATGATGAATGATGATATCATTGACAAGTTATTTGATACGCATACTTTGTTATCATTGCATTTCGAAGAAAAATGACGATGAGAATAAGCATTAGTAATCTGTACACTCAGACCACATAATTAATTCGATTCTTCTTTTAAAAATTACATTTCGATTAATCGACAATCAATGTACAACCCTAAATTTCAGTCAAATTTATGACAATCTTCTAATTTATTCCATAGCAACAAAAAATCATCGGCACTTTTACCATTGATAACAGCATTGTCAAATATTGATATAAACTTGAAACATTTTTGCATATATATTTTTTGATATATAACATATATCATTATCATTCGGTATCTCATTTATATTTTTATACCAATATTTAAATTTATGCAAATGGGTAATAGCATAATATTTTTAATGTAATTCACGGGATTTTTTTGTTGTTAGTACATACATCATGTTGTCGGCAATACATTAATAATTTCGCATGCAAATTATGGAAAGTAGAGATAATCCGGGAGATATTAGAAATTTAGTATTTGAGAAAGCGTGCAAATTTTCAATCGGAAAAAATCTTTGTATGATTTTAATTTATTGATATTGAAGATAGTAAAATTCATACAATTTGAATTCACACGTGATAGCTTCTCGATTTCTAATCAATCAACAAAGTAATAGAGAAGAAGGAAAATTATTGATTTTACTATTTATCATTAAGAAAGACGAAGATTACTATTTACTATTTATTATTAAGAAATATTTTATTAGGAATAAAATATTCAAATTATATCATTAAACTAGGTGTAAGTGGCATTTTACCATGAAGCAAGTTGCATGAACGTTCAACTACAAATATGTATGTCATCTACCTGTCTAACTATTTCCTATCTAAGTTGTCCACCTGTCTATTTTTGTACCTGCTTACCTATCCACACGTTTATTTACTTGTCTACTTGTCTGGTTATCTACCTTTCTGCTTGTTCACCTGTCTACCTGTCTTCCCGTCATCTGGGCATTGCTGCTCTCGAAATCTTCGACGAAAAATTGTATCCACACAAAACACATACTACGCACACACATACTTCCATTTTTTACGATATGCTAAAATGTTCTGTAAGTCTTGAAACTTACAGATATGTAAAAATTTTTATATACAATTTTTTGCGATTATATATCTTACCCTTACTTACAAAAAGCGAATTTAATATTTATAGAGATCATTTTGCATAAATTCAATAAATGTAATTTTAATGAAAAAAAGTACTAAATATTTAAAAATGGTAATTTGTAGTAAATTACATTCTAGTTTGTCTAAAAGTAAAAAGTGAAGAGAATAAAAAATAAAATTGAATTTTTTTCGAATATCTTATAAAATAAACAAATAGTACGGTTAATATGTAAAATTGGTTACCAATTTCTTTAATTTATTTTTAGAACAAATAAAATTTATATATTATATGATATATTATTGAATATATCAATCAATTGAATATTTGAAAACCTGTGATACAATTCATTATATATTGTAATAATTGTGATTGTCTTTGAATAAGATTTATATCTGCCTCAAAAATTAAAATTTTAATTAATATTGGTAACTTTAATAAATTATACTCAACAATTTAATTAAAATTCCAAAATGAATAAGAATAAAAGATAAAACTAAGTCTGTTTGAATATATTTTCATTAATAGAACAAAAAAAATAGAGTATGTAAGACTTTATTTCTCTCACTTAAATACGATCTTCATAACTTTTGAATATAATTTTATTAATAGAATAAAAAAAATCGGTGATATAAAAAATTGAAAAAAATACACTCTTCCTCAGTACAATAATATGAACTATGATCTCGATAATAATAATGCTCTTACCTATAGATAAGGGAACTCTCACCTGTTAAGACTGTTGCCATAGCAACGGAATATAAAATTTATAATCCGTGGATAATTATCAATCGTGATATAAAAATGTATGGGAATAATTGCAGAAAGTTTAGTTGATTTAGATATGTGTAATTTAAGTTATGTTCTCTTATTAAATGTATGCTTTATAGATAAACTGAAAAATCTATTCCATACTAATCGACTAAGCGAGACATTAGTATATGAAGTATGGAATAGACTTATACAGCTATTGGAGAACGGGTATACAGTCAAACTATTATGGACAAGATCGCACTCCGGTTCTAGTGGAAACGATGAAGCGGACTCCATAGCAAAATGGGCAACAGAATACGGAACTATGATCAACCTAGCCACTAGGAAAGACTATATAAATAATTCAAAGAAAAAAATACTGGACAAATGGCAAGAACAATGGAACAGATCGTCGGAAACAAAGGGACGACACTACAAGGCAGTCAACCCCAAATTGAAGACGAAACCGTGGTTCCGAAAATATGCAGATGAAAACAGAGGTACCATCGTAACAATAACAAGACTAAGGCTTAACCATGGCAACTTCCCTGCACACCTGAAGAGGCTGGGAATAATAGAGTCAGAATCATGTCCCTGTGGAGCATCGAGCGGAACATCTGAACACATCATACTAGAATGTAGTATATTTGAGGCAAGCAGGGCTAAATTGTTAGAGGAACTACACTCTATAAAAACATTGATTAAACCCTTTAATTTGACATCATTGTTGCAAAATCTGAACTGTTATCCTAACATAATTAGGTTTATTAATAATAGTAAAATTAAGTTGTAAGTGACCAATATACTATATATGTTACCTGTAAATTGTACATTATGTATGTGGCTAAATGTTTATCAGAGGCCAATAAAAATATATTAAAAAAAAAAAAAAATGTATGCTTTTGGACCAACGTTCTCCTTCGGGCAGCCTACCATTTATTATTATTATTATTAGGGGTGCATAAAAGTTTCAATCCTGCGCATAAAATCATGTTATTATCACAGGATTAATTTCGAACCTTTCCTAATGTAAACATTATATAGAACTGTGTCTCGGTTTCGGGAGTATTTATAACCGAGTAATGACATTTTAAGCACATTTGTCGAGTGCCGTTCGCATATCATTGTTTATAGTCGGCGAATGTGGGCGCCGACTGTCGTAAAATTGGCAAACGGCTTGAGATTGTTATTTTCCTCGAGATCTGTCTGCAAACTTCTTATCCGTCTCAAGTTCACGGACGCGGATGTCCCGATTTTATTCTAAGAAAAATTTCATGGTCTATAGAGAGTGGTGAATTCATTCACCAATTTGGTATTGAATAGTTTTGTTTCTTGTAAATTATTTGAACAGGGATCAGACTAAGAGTCTCATGGCTTTTTATAACGCTATCCAACGGCTGACCTATCTATATCTGATGAATTTCATTATAATTCTAATAGTGATGAATTTTAATTTGATGCTAAGGTGAGGGAGGCGTCCATTAATCACGTGATCGATTTTTTAAGGATTTTTGTAACCCCTCTTTCTCCTTGGTTATACGTGGTGATATTCAAAATTACTCCTCCTCCCCTACCAAACATCACGTGTATTTTTAGTTACGAGAAAAATATACGATAAAAAAACAGGTAAAAAATAAATACACGTGATATCTTAGGGATCGTTCAAGTATTACGTAAGCAGATTTAGTACAATTATTTACCCCCCCTATCCCCCTTTGTCAGCAAAAGTAAGCAAATCTGTCACCAAAATGTCACAAAAATAAGCAAATCAATAACCCCCCCGTCCCCTTACTATACTCCTCTCCCCACGTGATATTTTGTAATTTTTTGTGAAATCCTCCTCCCCCTTGCTATCTATATTTTCAAGTAAACTCCGATCCGTCTCTACTGCTTGACATCAGGCTGTCTGCGTATTGGATCCGCAAAGAGTTTTCTTGATATCTTTTATTGTATAATTTCACTTTTATATACGATTTCTACCTTCCTATTGCTCATAGGTTATTTCAAGCTTTTTGTTTGAGTTGCAAGATAAAGTTCTCTATTTTCATTCATCAAATTGTTCTGAAATTATGAAATTTAAAATAAAAATAATTTAAACCAAGTTAAATTAAATGCTGCAAAAATTCACCGAATATCGAAAATTATTAACAAAAAAGTTAAATACCAGAAATTAACATTAATATGATTGCAAATAATTTTATAGATCAAGAATTTTTACAATCTACAACTTTATCAATTTCGAAGTCTTATTTGTATCTATTAAAAAATTTATAATTAAAAATCGATTAATGATTTATAATTTATAGCAATTAGTATTGATTAAATTATGAATACTCATGATGAATAATTGGTTCTAAATATGATTTTTAAAGAATACAGCAGTATATAGAGAACTGATCTATTAAAACTGAATATAAAATTCACAATAAAAATAATTTATCAATATATACCCATTTCGTATTTTGCTCATCGATTCACAACTGATATATAGAGTTATATAGTAATATATAATATATAGACAATATTTCATTAATTTTTTATTCATTTAATCAAGACGAATTTTATAATGCAGATAAAAAATATTTGCAGAGATAGGATAATTTTAATCTTATAATATTCCAGCAATAATTTAAAGAATTATTCAGCATTGACATTTTTTTAAAGCATTAATCTTTAAATGCACCGTAAATCCGCCATAATGCTTTTATAATCTTGCATTTCACAATGTTATTTAAAATATTAAGTCAATATTAAACATATATAAATAAATCATATCTAAGCTTAGACATATATAAATAAATCATTTCTAAAAAGGAGAGAGATTTGACAAAAAAACACGAAATATTAGGTGGAGCAAGGGGGTCTAGTAAGATTTCAAGTGTATTTATTTGTTACCTTACTTAAAAATATTTCAAAATCATCAAATATAATCCAAAAATTTTACAATTTTTTTAGGTACTTTAGGTATAAACGTGATTTTAGGTGAGGGTGGTTATTTTTAAATATCACCACGTATCATCAAGGGTTAGGGAGTAGTCCAAAAATCATTAAAAATCCGTTATTAATTTAAGGCTCGTTGTGAAATTTCATTAAATTTTTGAGGAATAAAATATGTTTAAGTTGCCTGTATTTTGTTTACATCAGATTTTTTCAAACTTTAGTTTGTATATACTTCATATAGACTAACAAATATTCTTCTACTAGGCCTATACTTTACTTAATTTTTTGGTCAATTTCACGTTATGCATTTCTTTGACAGCACATAATTATATAACCGTGTATAACATACTGAATGCATTTTTCTTGAGAAACCAGCACAATTTAAAAAATTCCATTCCCCACAGTCTATTTTGGAATCGAACGCCTGCGTTTCATTCTGTCGGAGAAATAAATGTTTAGAATGTTCTGCAGCTCTTAACAAGTGCCGGCTCTAAAATAACTCTATTTATTTATGTGTTGAACGAGTTAGGATATTTTAATAGATATCGTATGATTTTCAGTGACGTGTGCGATACAGTATTATCACGCAATGTGTTTGCCAAGTTATGCCGTTTGGAGTCACTCGGCAGGCACCACGCCTCCATCGACTTTTCCTCGCTAAACATCTGTCAATCGATAATGGAACCTGTAATGTAACTGAATGATTTTAGATTATTAAGGTTATTTTTGTACTTACGATGACCTCAATATACCTTTTGTAGTAAATGACTATTGAGAGTAGCAGCAATCATTTACTGGCACCCTAAAGCAACAATGGCTCATTTGCTCGCCTAAAAGAAGACATGATTGACTATTTTGCCTAAAAGACTTGACAAAAACGGTCTTTTGTCTTGATGTAAAAAAATTGTCCATAATTCATTTCTCGTTGAAGCAATTCCTACCAGGTAATTTTTTGCTTTTTTGCTTACGTTTAATTAACTTCTCGTAGGGTAGTTATTGTAATAGTTCAAAAATCGAAATTGAAATTTTTTACATTTCTTCACATTTTGAAGGTTTCTGAACATTTTGGCATAGCTTATAAATATTAGACAATGTTATGGTATTTATTTATAATAATCTATTTGAAAACATTTATTATTCCTCGAACATTTTGTTACGGTACGGGAAGTTCCAGCAAATTACCTTAAGGCACGATGCCATACACACCACTAGTTTAGTTCTATATCTTATAGAGTTCTGATTTTTCGTACATTTTGAAATTACCTTTTGTTACGGCGGGTGTTTCCGAAATAGTGACGCTGCTGTACAAGCCAGCAAGCCGCCAAAGTATATGTTATACAAAATATTTTTCAGTCACTATTTATAAAATTACGGACTACAAATACAAATTAGAATCCTCAATAATTTTACCCAGAATTATAGTTCTTGAAGAAAAAGAAGGCACGGTTCATTTCTAATAAGAAATTAAAATCTAATTAGAGTGAATATTCACATATTTTGAGAACGATTTTTATTCAAACAAATATTTAAATCATTTTATATATACATATATATATATAATATAAATATATATATATATATATACATATATACATACATATATATATATATATATATATATATATATATATATATCCACATACATATACCACAGTGATTAATTGTGTATATGGAATTTTGTTCGTCGTTGAATGATTTATGTTCTTATCATAATATTTCAAAAAGGATAAAGCTGTTTTTAAAATGGTTGTTTTTGCAGCCAACTGAATAATATTTTTGAACATTTATCTGATAATTTTATCATATCTTTACATATACATAAATAAATTAATAATCTAATTTAAAAGACTTTGAGAGTCAAATGAAATGCATTATATTTAAAAATATGATAGTAATAAAAGAAGTGGAATTAAGGAATTAAATAATTAGTTTTTTAAAAAAAATTTGCAAGTCTAATAAAATACAAAATTTAAAAAGTATGATGAAACAAAACATGAATATAGATAATTCTTTTAATCTATCGATTAAACACAGCAACACACTTAGCAGATAATAATAACAATTATTAATGAGGTTTTAAACTGATATTGATGTTTAATTTTAACACGTTAATTGCCACGATGATATCTGATAAAAAATTTCATTAACCATAGTAAATTTATTTGATAATTTAGTTAAAAATATATCAAGCAAGTGTTATTAGTGAAAAATGTACCCATAAAATTTATATTTTGTAAAAAATCATTATTTTGTAAAAACCCATTGAAATTAAAAATAACAGATTGTCTCTGTTCGCCCGAACAGCCCCCCACCCTTTCTCATGGTGGCAATTTTTCTGAAAAACAGCAAAAAAGCACATTTTTACAATTAGTATAATTAATTTATTTCATTAATTTCTGTGAGTTCTACTGAACATAGGCAGATATGTAGTTGTTTGTTTGATATGTGTAATTTTTACTTGTCTCAATTTTTTGCTATTTTTATATATTGTGTTTATAATGTGATAACCAAAACAATTATATCATAACGAATAACATATATCAAACAAACAACTATCTGACTATATTCAGTAAAAATCCCAGCTAATTGAACATTCTAGAAATGTGTTTTTCGTTGTTTTACAAAATTTGTAACATGGTCCTTTTCACCCCATGGGCGGGGTAAATTAGGCGAACCAGGGTGCAAACAGGTTCAATGATTTACTTTAATTTCAAAGGGCTTTTACAAAATAATAGCTACATTATTGATTCAGTGCAAAATATAAATTTCATGGGAACCTCCCAGCTAATTGAACATTCTAGATTTTTTTTTCTGTTTTCCAAAAATTTGTAACCTGGTCCATTTTACCCAAAGCGGGGTTAATTAGGATGGCCAGAGGGCAAACAGGTCCAATGATTTACTTTAATTTTAGAGAGCGTTTACAAAATAATAGCTACATTATTCAATCAATGCAAAATATAAATTTCATGAGTGCATTTTTTTAAAAATATATAACCTTGATCTGGTTTTTTGTCAGAAATATTCAACATCAGAGTTGGAATAACGATAGCAAACTGTCTTAAGTTTAAGGCGATGGCAGGTTATACATCTTTTTTCTCTACTTTCAAATATTGTTGTTAAAAATTTCTCAACTTTACTGGTGGTGGACCTTTTTACTCGCGGATCTTTATGCCCCGCTATACACGATTAACATTTATAATATGTACAGAAAAATAACAGTAACTTCATTGGTCCCCAGATTCAAATTTCATACATACAATTTAAAACCATATTACTCCTCGCATCTTCCATCAATATATTTTATATTTAAAACATGTATCATTTTGCAAGTGTAATGTATTGTATTAGTTTACAAAGGTGTGTAAATGAACGAGGCACATGATTCGCTGTGTCAAATGTGATTCGTGCGACTCGCAAAGATAAATGAATACAGATAAGAATATTTGCCTTGAGTGCGGTCGAGGCACCCACGTACTTGTCTACGGAGCACCTTATGTGTACCGTATAATATATAATATATGGGTCAGGTCCAGGGTGAATCCTTGGGGGACGAATTTCGGATTCTACGAGGTGTATGTCATCAAAATTTAAAAATGGTCGTATTAATGGTGTGATAGACTGCTAGTCGAGCGCAAAATACGAGCATATAAATAGAAGGGGACTGTGACGTCACTTAGTGAACGAGCGGTGCCGACAATCATTATATTATTGAAATAAAACTATCACAGATAATTTTTGGAATACATTAATTATCATGATAAATAGTATTAAGTATTATTAAAATCATTTCTTATCAAATTATTAGTCATCACATTTGCTATCAAATTATTAAAATAAAACATATGACATGTGACATTTAATCAATCGGGAGAGTTCAACGATTGTCGGCAATGCTCGTTCAGAAAGTGACGCCACAGTCCCTTCTATCTTTGTACACTTTATACTAAGGAAAATATATGAGGACTACTAGCAGTCCATGTAGTATAAAATCTATGGTTTAAATACATGATATTTACGATCGATATTTTAAGAAATTACCGCGCTATTGTTATGAGAGTATGATATGATTACTGGCATGATATTTTCGATCGATATCGTGAGTGATAATTTACTGAAAACTGTCAAGAACTTATTGAAAATTAGTTAGTGGTATTTTTATTCAGTTACAATGTAGTAGGTACTCAAAATATTAGTAGGAAAGACTGGGTACGGTTGTGCCACTTTTTTTTGATCAGCAATAATTTTGATAATTTACTAATTATCTGGGAGAAAAATAAATTAAATGATAACTTGAACATTTGTCTACGAGCAAATACTGAAATAGTGTACTTAAATACGACGAATTAGTCTTAAAATCAAAAGGTACAAAAAAGGGCGTCCATATCCAAGGTATGGGCGGTTGTGACACCATCCATTTTTAATACAGTATCTTTTATTTCCTCATACTGTACCAATATAATTATTCAAACTACATTCTTTATAGTTACAGTAAAATATCATACTGTTTATCTCATATGTCTTAATAACATTTACTTATTTAAGCAAGATTTGCCATTTCTATGGAAAGGGAGAGCTGAACATAGAAACTTAAATTGATAAATTCTTAAAAATTTAAGCTGATAGTTTACTGAAATTATTAATGACGTTTTTTTTTAAATGAAATTTAAGAAATTTATTTTACAATATAAATTTAATTATTTTAATACTGCACTTTTAATTGAAGCTCTATACTGCATTTTATAATGCAATTTATTTTACAATATAAATTTAATTATTTCAATAGTGCACTTTTAATTGAAGCTCTATACTGCATTTTATAATGCAATTTATTTTACAATATAAATTTAATTATTTTAATACTGCACTTTTAATTGAAGCTTAAACTGCATTTTATAATGCAATTTATTTTACAATATAAATTTAATTATTTTAATACTGCACTTTTAATTGAAGCTTACACTGCATTCTATAATGCAATTTATTTCACAATATAAATTTAATTATTTTAATACTGCACTTTTAATTGAAGCTTAAACTGCATTCTATAATGCAATTTATTTTACAATATAAATTCAATTATTTTAATACTGCACTTTTAATTGAAGCTTATACTGCATTCTATAATGCAATTTATTTTACAATATAAATTTAATTATTTTAATACTGCACTTTTAATTGAAGCTCTATACTGCATTCTATAATGCAATTTATTTTACAATATAAATTTAATTACTTTAATACTGTACTTTTAATTGAAGCTCTATACTGCATTGTTAATATCAAAGTTAATATAGTAATTTCAAAGTATATTTTAATTGCATTTAAAGTAAAATTGTATACTATTTGAGTATGAAAAAATATTAATGCTAACAGCAGTGAAATTTGATTTACAATGTTTTGACAAGAGAAGCTAAAAATTGAATCTTAAATTGATATTGCCTAAAAATATTCAAACTGAAACATAATGAGTCAATCGACAACAATGTCAATAAAACAATAATAATAATCACCCAGTGTTTCCTGCCAAGTTTTGATCGACGAATTTTTTCTGCCTAAATTATTATCTATAATTACTCATATTGGAATTAGCAAAAATAAATGGGCAACATTTTATCTTGTTCGGCAATAAATTAGCCGATATAATCTGTTTCGAGTGTTTTTTTTATAATTTTAGTCATCCACAGATTACCACAAACAATTCTTGCAATAACATGATATCATTATATAATTATGATACATAATTCTGCTTAAGATTTTATATGAATGTGATGTAAAATAAATATATATATTCCAAAACTTTATTATATTGATATTTTCTCATAATCCAAATTCTTTTGCGAATATTTTTATATACTGTTTAGGTTCTGAACTAACAAGAGGTCGTCTAAAATGTATTACATGGTGATTTACATGCGAAAAATGCTGAAATCATTGACTCGTATGCTAAATTTTTGTCAATTGACCTCAGTAATCAATATCGGAATTTTATTGAAAGCTTGTTCTCTTATATAATCGATGTCATATCATGTCTGTCATAAATTAAAGCTCAATAGGAATTATTATTCGTCTTTCAATTAAAATTCACAATTAGAAAAGTTTATGGTGTAAAGCATCAGCAGTGTAATATATGTATTTTCATATATTTAATTTTTATTAATTATAATTATTTGCTCTTACATAAATTAATTATAATGAATAAATGAATGAATATTAACCCTTCTTGAGCATTTTGTATATAAAATAATCCTGATGTTTTATATTTATCAGTCTTTGCACAAAAAGTGTAAATCTCGTTAGAGTCTAGTTGGATTTATTCTTAATAAATTCATTTAAATGTAATAAATCTAAATCTAACTTATATATAAAAGCATACAAAAAGTCTTTTTTATTATTAATAATTTTTGTTCTTTAAAAAGATTGGATTTTTTTTTAAATATTTAAATATTTGTCATTGCTCATCCAAGATCGAGGTTGTAAAAAATAGTAGATTTCTAGTAATTGAATTCACTATTTTATACAACTCATGCCTATTAGAAAAAAATTGAATACACAGAAATGCTTGTTGTCATTTTTGGTTCAAGCAAAACATTCATATATTTCTGTGAATTTTCTTTATTCGGAGAATTACATACGTATTTAATTAAGAACATGAAAAATGACTATTCATTGGTACCGTAAATACAGATGACAAAATCCAAATATAGTATCTACATTTAAAAAAAAATTATATTTATTTATATATTTGTATATACTGGGTGCCCCAGAATTCAATCTCAAGCCGAAAAGGGGTGATAGTATAAATAAAAAAATGAATAAAAAATTTTATGTAGCTTGAAAATTATGAGCTTTTAAATGCTATCTAGAGCTTTGGTATTAATATTACTTATTTGACAATCGTTTTTTATTAAATGGTAAAATTTGTTTATGTTTTGTCGTTAGTTTTAAATTCAAACTTCAAAGACCTTGGAGCTTAAGTCAATCCTGCGTCAAAAAAAATTTTTTTTTGATAAATACGACTAACTAATGGATAATGTAGTATTTAAAGTTTTTGCTCAAATTGGGAAACGCGATAAAATATTATCAAAAGCGTCTTTTATTTCAATAAGAGTGCGATATTTTTTCTTAGCACACAGAGACTAAATATTTTTTTAAGAAATTCCATGTTACCACTTTTAAATAACCTTTATATACAGGATTTGTCTCAAGTTTAAATGAACAAAAATAACTGAAATATGGTTATTTAAAACTGGCAAAATGTAATTTTCTTATAATTTCTTGTGTGTATATTATACACAATCTCACACACACACACATATATATTTATATATATATATATATATATACAGTGGTGTTGTGCTAATATTTTTTTTGCCGGAACGCTAAAATTTAAAATCCGGTTCTAAAAATTGATATATTTCGATAAGACCTCACAAATGTAATATATTGACTTATTATATAATTAACTCTATTATATACAGCTAGACTATACATTAAATTGTACAAGTATGAGGGAATCATTGAGTACATAATTTATATTCTTCAATGACATTAATTATATTTATTCTGGTATTATTTGTATTCATTAATACCTACATGTATTTATTATGATATAAACGTACTCAAGATTTATCACAATACTTTATAAGACTTAACCTAATAATATGATACATAACCTATTACCTATCATACTATATTATATTATTGTATATCATAGATTGATATCTATTATCTATCATACCGTGAGATACCTATACCGTCATTAACTTATTATATACCCACATACCTTTTACTTCTTATAAATACTACTGTCTAATTTATATATTCACCTATATTATATAGGTTTACCTTACGCCCTATGTATTATCTCTACCTACCTATTGTCTATACCGGGAATTGAACCCGGGACCTCCGCGTGGAAGTCGCGCACCTTAACCACTACCCTATCGGGTACCCCCATTAATAATATAATATGGGACGCACTGTTATTTCCGCGCGTCATTTTCTAATTAATTAGATAATTAATACTGAGGTGGCGCGACGACACGCGAAAAAAGACGATTGATTGTAGCGTTACGGTGGTGTAGTGGATAAGGTCGTCGCGTGCCACGCGGCGGACCCGGGTTCGATTCTCGGTAGGGTTAATGTAGCGTGTAAGGGAAATTATAGCTAATAGGATATATAGTAGATATAGGTTAGGTGTATTAGGTATACAATGTAGGGATTTCAGAGTATATGATGAAA
This sequence comes from Ctenocephalides felis, assembly GCF_003426905.1. Lineage (NCBI taxonomy): Eukaryota > Metazoa > Arthropoda > Insecta > Siphonaptera > Pulicidae > Ctenocephalides > Ctenocephalides felis. Next base: position 16,299,494 of record NW_020537324.1, on the reverse strand, counting down.
TATAGCGTATGGTATAGATGTAAGGCGTTAAGCATAGAATGCAACGTATAGGCATACGTAAGGCTATAGAAATACACGAATAGGAACCTATGATGTAGGTGTTAGCGTATAAGAAATGCGAATTTATATAAGATTATAAGATAAGATGAGATAAGAATTATAAGATAAGATATAAGATTTAATTTATAAATATTATTTTTTCTATAAGAAATTTTATCTCGGTATTAAATATCTAAAATATCCGTTAAGGCGTCGATTACACCTTACTGCTGCCTTTGCCGTTATCACTTCATAAAAAATTAATTACTGCACTTTTAAACGAATGTGTGCACTGTGCGACAATAGACATAGAACTATAAATTTTATTAAATGTTTGAGTAACTTTTGCGAGCTGAATTTCTTAAGGGGGTATTCTACTGTAGAATTTTGAAAAAATCAAAATTTTTTTTTTCATATTTTCAAAGTTTAGTCATTCAGAAATATGTCATTAAAAGGATTTTTCAAAATCACTATTATTTCCTGAGTTATATCCGTTTAAGTGACGTGGCCTCGGTTTGGGTCCGACCGAGTCTCAAAACTTTGAACGCGTTTTTCTCGGAACTACTTTTTTCGAGCTGGCGGTAAGGATATCTCGAGTTCTAATGAACCGATTTACTTTATCGCATGGACCTTTCCCAAAACTATAACTTTTTATTTAGTATTTTTAAAAAATTCGGAATTGTTAAAAAAAACATGAAAAAAAATTTATTTTTTCAAACTGTCGCCATTCAAACAAAAATTTTTTTTTTAACGTATCCAAGGTTCATACGATAGCGGCATCTATAATAATTAAGAATCCATCTATTTTTTATGTTTCGGATCACCAGGAGGGTTGGAACCATGCACCCCAGGACGCCCTCTTTTTTTTTGAGCCCCCACTTTGACTGCTCATAACTTTGTGAATTCTATTTTTTTATTTAATTATTTTTTCTATGTAATAATAAAATATCAATAAACAAATCAGAAAAAATCGAGCGCTTCAAAAACCGGCCAAAATTCATGCTTCTACAGTAGAATACCCCCTTAAGGTGTTCTTACTCTCGAAATTTACTGAATTCTAAAAATTCTAAATTTAAAAATATAATATAAAAATTATTATACCGCTGTTTGGGAGGTATGGCAATTTATAAATATACAGACTAATATATACAGAATTTGGAATTTTTCTATAATCCGTAATATTGAAAAAGTTTGCATTAGACCTAAAAAGGAATCCGTATTTACCTAAGCTATGAAAATATATATGGAAAAATTATATGATTTGCACATGCATCCTGTGCTTACTTAGACTAAACAATGATCATAATATGTTTAACAATTTTTTAACAGTATTTACAAATTATATTCAAATCACCCAAAGCAAGTGGGTTGAAGTCGTGTAATTTTTTAATTTGCCTCCCCCCTCTGAATTTAAAAATGGATTTTTCTGTGGGGCGAGCGCCCCACGTTGGGAATTACTAGTCTAGGAGTACAATTTTTTAATCTACTACCAGGTTAAAATAATCGAGTGATCATCAATTCCACAGAACCTTCATCAGATTTTCAAAAGATCAAAGTAGATTCTGATTTGCCAAGGAAATTTAGTTTTTGATCAACTTTGACAGGCAGGATAGGAAATTCTGCGGAAGAAAAGATTTTATTTACTAAATTTAACAAACTAAATTTAACATTTTATATTTACTTGATTTTGAATAGGTGCAAGATTAACTATTGTTTCTTCAAGAAGAAGCTAGATGACAAATGTCTTCTTCATCTTCGTTAAAAAATCGTCCATGAGATATTGAAACGGATTAGATTTCCGAGAAAAAGAATACTTTTCAATACTGTTTTCAATCAGGGGTATTGTTTAAATCATAAATTTTCATAAAGATCGAACGTCACTACTTAATCAAGAAAATTAATTACAGTAAAAAAAAGAAATTGTTAATTTCAATTTTTTAATCTACTACCAGGTTAAAATAATCGAGTGATCATCAATTCCACAGAACCTTCATCAGATTTTCAAAAGATCAAAGTTTCTATGAATATGCATACAAATCTCAAATTGTAGGCCGAAATTGAGACGATATGTCTATTGAAATATCAGGGTAACTCTTTTGCTATAAATTGTCAACTAATTTACCACTAAATAAATGTCAATAAAACAATGATTAAAAAAAATTACCAATAGATCTTGGATTGTAAAAATTTACAAGCGATCGAACGGCTTATATTTTTGCCTTAGATGGCAAAAAATTCATCGAATTATTAAAATATTATTTTTTTTAATTTAATTAAAAGCAAAAGAGTTCTTATGCTTTTGTATTTATAGAATTGCTTTTTTCGCTACAATCAATTTCCATTATATGAATGTCTTAAATTATTTATTTTATTCGACTAACGCCCGCTATGTCAGAAACAGGTCCAACTTATATCCGCAATATTAGGGTGTCAGACACTTTTCGGTCTTAAAGTAACATATGTGAAATTTGAAATAGACTACTGTATTGTAATTGATATTTCAGTTCATACACTTCAATTTGTTACTAAATTAAAAACGACTTTGATCAAACCAGTGGTGTTTTTTCTAAACCAGTTTTCATGTTTTTTCCGGTTCCGTTCGAAAAGGAAACAAAAATTATTACAAAACCCATTTTGTGCACATGTATGTATGTTTATTACAATAATAACATTTAATAAAAATTAGTTGAATAATAACGTATAAAATTTACTTATTAAATCATTTTCTGTATGTAGCGATTTTTTTATATTTTTTCTTGCCGGAACGCGTTCCGCCCCAAAAATGATTTGCCGTCGTTCCGGCGCGTTCCGGCTCGACAACACCACTGTATATATATATATACATATATATATATATATATATATATATATATATATACTAAATGCCAATGGTCTTATTTCATTTTTCTAATTACATGCCAAGATAATTTTAGCATGATTTTTTTTATAAAAATTGGTATCTTTACCATTACATATTAATATATCATATTTATTTTAATACTTCTGATCTATTTTAATTTTAATTAGTGGCTTCATTAATTTTTTATCAAATTTTTTATTTGCATATTTCAAAATCATGGCTTATGTCTTAAATTTTATCTCATCATGCTATTATGATGCCATTCTTCTTATCGTTCGATAGTAAATATAGAAATCTAACGTTAGCATACGCAATCTGTTGAATTTCTTATATTATGGACGATGTTTCTTTCCTTATTCAGACTCTATAATTTGTAACCATGAAACTTTTTGCAAAAAACATTATAACGGTACCTGTATATGATATAGGTATAGTTATATAATCATTCACAATAGTAGATACTTTGATAACTTGAAATAAAATGGTAATAGATCTCTCTTGTTCTCTTGAAATTTCTTATGAAAAACAATATAAAAAATATATATGTAATATAATAAAATAATATATAATATATAAATGTGTGTTTAGTTTTATCTCTATGAGCGTTGCCTTTTTTTCTCGAATCTTTTAGCGATGATTCTGCAAGATTTTATTTTTAGATCACTGATCGAATAGGTATAAAATTTGTGTCATATAGTAAAAATAATCTTTAAAGGATGGATGTAAAATTTGTGTCATATAGTAAAAATAATTTGTAATTCATAGTCTGAAGCAACGTTATATAAATAAATTCAAAAATTTAATTAAATTGAAAAATCTGTGGAGCTTTATTGAATCTTTAATTTGTTGTCTTATGCTCTTTGGCTCATGTAATTCTTTATTTTGTAGGATATAACCAGTGGCGTAACTATAGGGTGGCGTGGGTGGCAAAATGCCACGGGCCCCCGACCTAAGGGGGCCCCAGCTCAGAAAACCGCGGACTCCGAAATACATTTTTACATCGAACTTACATTCGGCCGAATATTTAGTTAATTAACACCAAAGTGTGTTTTATCTTTTATGCGATAAAGAACTGCCTGGATCTGCATTGGAAAATCATTAGTTTATATAATATGATATTAAGAATGAATGATTGAATTTATTATTGTATATATATATATATATATATATATATTTATACTGTTTCGACTTTTAAGATAAAAAACGAACATGTGAAAAACCCTTTTCTCAATATCAGGGGCTTAGCGTGCATTCGCGGAGCTTCGTATCAAAATTTGTTTGGGGGTCCCCTTAAGAAGAATTTTTTATCACAAAATATAAAAATACATAAAATTAGAAGTATAGCTATTTCATTCTAATTATTTTTCTATCTAATTTTCTATAATTTTCTGAATTTTTCATAAATGATTTCAGATAAAAATATGCTCACCTTATTTTTTTCGAAAAACTGAATTATTAAGTGATCTCTACATTTTGTAAAGTTTCTGTCTCTGGGAACAATAGCGACAGGTCTGGTAGACATTTCTGTCATAAAGTTTATATCATCGTAATCGTAAAATACATACAAAGTTTTAAAATCTTCTTCCAAGTATTTAATTTTTTATTAATCATTATTTTGCTTTAGATTTTTTATCAATTTCTGCTTACGCTCGTGGGCCCCTCTGGCCCGGGGGCCCCGTATTTTTGATACAGCGGTAGCGTAATATTCAAAGAATACATTATTGTTATAGATAAATGTCATTTAATATTAATCATTTAACGGTTAAGTGCATGAGTTGTATGTATATACAATGAAGTCATTCATTATATTCAGTAAAGTAAGCCTTTACTAAATAAAAACCTTAGGTTTTTTATTGCAGAAAATACAAACATTATTTTTGGTTTTGAAAATTAAAAGTTGTGTACTCCGACAAGTCTCTTTCTTAATTTTATACTATTTGTCACAAGCCTCAATTTGTTCAACACATTCTAAAGGATTTTAATTCGTTTTAGAACACATCCACTGGTTTCTTTATATTTTTTCGCGATTTATTTGAACAGTTTATGAAATTTTAATTATTTTGGCCATGATATAAAAAGATGGAATATTTTATCAAGATTTGAATCTAATAACGAAATAACATTAAAAATATTTATGCCTACTAGATGTGCAGGACATTCTGAAGCCATTCTTGCTTTAAAACTCCGTTTTGTCGAAATCCAAAATGAAACTATTTCACATAAAAAGAAGTTTGCAAACTACAATTATTTTGTATAGGTTTTCCATTGTAATATTCTACTACTATCGACGCAGAGTCGATAAACAAATTTTAAAATCATTATTTAATAGACCAGTACCATAAAAAAAACATTTGTTCAGATTCTGATTTGCCAAGGAAATTTAGTTTTTGATCAACTTTGACAGGCAGGATAGGAAATTCTGCGGAAGAAAAGATTTTATTTACTAAATTTAACAAACTAAATTTAACATTTTATATTTACTTGATTTTGAATAGGTGCAAGATTAACTATTGTTTCTTCAAGAAGAAGCTAGATGACAAATGTCTTCTTCATCTTCGTTAAAAAATCGTCCATGAGATATTGAAACGGATTAGATTTCCGAGAAAAAGAATACTTTTCAATACTGTTTTCAATCAGGGGTATTGTTTAAATCATAAATTTTCATAAAGATCGAACGTCACTACTTAATCAAGAAAATTAATTACAGTAAAAAAAAGAAATTGTTAATGGAAGGTTATGTAATAATTAAATTTAACAAAGTGTTTTTTTTTTAATTTTTATTTAAAAAAATACGTTTAATTTTAATCTCCATTTATTCTAACGTTGAAAATATTCACTAATATTTCATGTTTGATTTTCAAGAAAAATTAAGTTTCATGTATTTTTTGTTATTTTTATATAATTACAACTAAATTATAATTATTCCTTTGAATCAAAACTTTACTTTTCTACCTCTTGTATAATTTCATAATTTAAAGCCATAAAATATGAATTATTCGAAGTTAGTTTGCTAATTTGTGATAAAATTCATTAAAAGTTGTTTTAGCCTTTAGTAAAACAGCGTGTAAATGACTATTAACGTTTATTGAACAAAAGTAGATAAATTAAAAATTGAGTACTACGATAGGGCCCCATCGGAAGACTTTGCCACGGGCCCCGGAGGGCCTAGTTACGCCACTGGATATAACAATTACTGAGGTTTCATTTTTTTTTATTAAACATGTGTTTTCGGTACGATTAAAGTGCCCAGTTGCCTTAGTAGTACTTTCTTTTAAAAACTATACAGAATTCAGCCTCAAGATCAATTTTTTTGTAGTTATTAGTTATCAAGATGAATATACTTATTAAAATAACACCTAAAACAAAAAGGTAAGGTCAAGAGGATAAGTGGGATTTTTTTATAAAATTATTTAGTCTCTGTGAGCTAGGAATGGAGATGGTACCACTTCATGAAATAAAAGACGTTATTGATTATATTTTTTTGCTTTTACCATTTTGAGCAAAAACTCTACAATTCATCATTATTCATTAGTTATTCGCATTCATCAAAGAAAAATCCATAAAAAACTCTTTATTAAACCAGTAAGAAATTTTGCCCAGGTTCGAGTTAAGCTTAACAAATTCTACCATTTATTAAATAACGATTATCAAACAAGTAACATGAATAAACATCAGCAATAAAAAAATTAGAATCATATTATAGAAGGCTTGCAACTGATTGTGTGTGAAAAATATTAGTAGAATCTTTACAAAAATCTTACTTTTCGATTATTTTATTTTTACAAAGTTGCTCAACAGCCTCTCAATTGTGAACATTTGCTTACTACCAGAATATGTAATTTATAATTATCAGACAAAATATAGACGGGGTACGACTTGAGCAACCTTACTTTATTTACACATTAGGTGGTTATTAATATGGATGTTTTCGAATTTTCTTGCTCCCAGGGGCTCAAATGCTTCCGCATTGATAAAAAAAAAATCTCTGAAGGTTTTAGCTCTTAATATTATCTCTAACATAGTCCGCACTCCAACCAAAGTTTCTTGGTTCGTTAAGTAGATACTTATTTTATAAAATATATCAATTTTTTTTTTGTATTTTTCTCATTTATGATTAAAATAAGAAAATACAATGTTATTTTCAAAATTTTAATTTACTTGCCGCTAAATTTTAAAATTCTAAAAAGCAAATGGAATTTTTCTCATGCTATTTCCATAAGAAACTCTGGTTGGAATGCGGACTATCCTAAAGGTAATAAGAAGACTTGAAGTTTTTAGAGAATATCTATGTATATATATATATATATATATATATATATATATGGGTGTGTGTGTATGAATACGTATATGTATATGTATATATATAATATATATTCAAAATTGCAGCAAATCAGCATAACAACTTGTCAGTTGACCATTCAGACAGCTGGTCGGTCCTGTATAATACTAATAATCGCTCTCTATATCAATTAAAAATGAAAACTATTTTAATTGTTGGGACAAATTCCCACCATTTCACGAATGGTTATAAGTTGCTATGCAGGCAATGTCGTAAACTTTGAACGATGAAAAATTTGAAAGTTGTTTTCATCCAGTTTTGATTACTCATTGCCTACTTTCATATTTTCTTGCACATAGCTAGAATATTAGGCAATAGTTTTTTTCTTCTTCGTTAACATTTGTCTTTGATCTTGTGGGTATGATTATTTCGCTCCGGGCTGCTGGTAGTTCTTGAGAGATAAATCGATTTAACGATCGCTTTACTCCGCAGCTGATGAATAACATTCATAACCGTTTTGCACAGGTGTTTGTAAACATTAGGTTTTCTAATCTTGCGCAAATTGTAATTTAATTTGTAATATCGAAGCTGCTTGTATTAGTCATGTAATAAATTTTGTTCACATCGGGGTAAACGTCTTGAACTAATTGTGCGTGGTCCAGATTTAACCAGACAACCCAAAATCCTTTGAGGTAGAGGGTAAAATGCACATAAATACCTGTAGATTATTATAAGAGTCCAGCAAAAGGTATGAATCAACTATGATGAGTTCAAAGATCAATTTCAAAATAAAAAGTTATTTTATTCACTTTTTTATAATTTAGAGTCTACTAATTGATCACGAAGTGATCACTATCAGTGGTAATAAAAAAATAATTTTTGTTAACAAATAATAAAATGCTAAGAAATTATTGATTACAATAATATTATAAGTTTGAAAACACTGTAGCAAAACATTTTTTAACCGTTAAAGTATTTTGACAAGTTTATTGAGTGAAAATTATCTAAAACTTACGAATTATTTAAAGAATTTCAATATCGATGATTAAAAATGCATCAAACTGTTTATATATTCATTTCTCGCGAGTTGCAAAGGTTATAAAATATAACTGACTATTTTAGTACAGGGTAATTTTTGCTGAAAAATATTGTATGGTGATTGAAATCTTTTCTCATAGGTTTTCCAATCAAGCATTTTATTTTGAATTAAAATTATTAAGTTTTCTCACATAGAGTTTCTTTAAAATGTTGATAAAATTTCAAAATATTGATTTGTATCAAGTTGTGAACATTTATCAGAAAGATAATTAATAGGAGGTCTTATTAAAACCTCTTATCGGAGAAAATACCTTATAATAAGATATGTATTCCCAAACATCCAAAAAAATAATTGCTAAAGGGCTTGTTTTATATCAAACTACTGACATGATTAGTGCAGTTACTAAAACAACGAAGGATATAATGTAATTTTTTACTTACAATAATTATATATCAGTTCAACGAGTTATAAGAAGGAAATTTGATTTAGGATCTTAATAATTTTAAGATTCAAATATTTTCTGTATATAGAGAGCATGAGTAATTTAAAAAAAACACATATGATGATTAAATCCTCTTTTTTAAATGTCATTGTACTCGTATTCAAAATTTTGATTCATTTCCTAAGTTTATCAAGTTTGAAGAATTTGTAATAAATTCTTCTATTGATCTAAAAACATTCTGTTTGATTTTATAACGAAACTCAAAATTTCAAAAATATTATTATAGATCAAGAAGGATTATTATAGATCAGCATACTGACATAATTACTGAAATTACTAAAGTAATTACCATAATTTACTCAATTGATTTTTCTTTGTTAATAATAATATATCATATAATATTTTTAAAAAATACAACTTCGTACTCAAGTATAATATGTGGGTCTTAAATGGTAATTGGTTTCCATCAAGATAATATATATGTTGATTGACCAATGTTGAAATTTCGCAAGAAGTCCGACCGTTACATATTTTATATCTCATACACGTTCTGAATGAAATATTTCTGAGTGAGTGAATTAACTCATATTTTTTATATTTAGGGCAATGTCATAATTTTTGCTTAAGTTGTAATTATTTTATTGTTGTATGGACATTTCTTGGCAATATTCGTCAACGACAATGATTTCATAATATATAGAGGAGACTGGGTTCAGCTAAACTATACTGATTTTGAGATAGGGTCTAAAGGGAGGAAGATGAAGTATGATTGTTTGAACAAGTTCTTATTTCAATCAGTGCTATACATTAACATATATCATATTTTTAGTCAATTTTTATTTTTTACTTTTTTCATAATGCGTTTAGAAAAATACATTTAATTCAAAATTTTCAACCTTCTACCACTAACTGCTATTTAAGTTTGACAAAATAATTCTTTTTAGTAAGAATTATTTTAGTAATATTTTTTTGAATAATTGGAAACTGGTAGATTAGCATTCTGGTAGACAGGTAAACTGGCAGACAGGTGAACAAAAAATAGTTAAAATGGTAAATAGATGCATACGTATTCAGATGAACAGGTTGGTAAATTGATAGATGGGAAAACTGGTAAATTCACAGATATATAAAATGGTAGAAGGGCAATTGGTAGATGGACCAATATGTGTCCTATAAACAGGTTGACAAATCAATTGGTAGACATGTATAACGGGATGATAGGTGAATTGGTTGACAGATAAAATGGTAGACAAGTGAACTGTATGACTGGTAAAATGGATATGGTAATTTGATAGACAGGTATTTTGCTAGACAGATACATTCATAGATATGTAAATTGTTGAACAGGTAAATTAGTGGACAACTAAATTGGTAGACTGATAAACAGGTTGACAGACATACTGGTGGACAGGTAGATAGGTGGACTGGTAAATTAGTCGACAGGTAAACTGAAAGACAGGTAGAGAAGTAAACAGATAGTCATATACACAGGTAGACTGGAAGACAAGAAAACTTGGTAAATTAGTAGATATGTAAATTGTTGAACAGGTAAATTCGTGGACAACTAAATTTGTAGACTGATAAACAGGTTCACAGACATACTGGTGGATAGATATATATAATCGTGGACAGGTAAATTAGTGAACTAGTAAATTAGTCGACAGATAAACTGGCACACAGGTAGAGAAGTAGACAGATAGTAACATAAACAGGTAGACTGGAAGACAAGAAAACTTGGTAAATTGGTAGATATGTAAATTGATGAGCAGGTAAATTAGTGGACAACTAAATTGGTAAAGTGATAAATAGATTGACAGACATCCTCAGTATTATTACCTACAACTATATGAGAAATTTGTGGTTTTGCTGAATTTTTATTACTCGTCTGTATTTCAACTCCAGGTTGTAACATGCTGTTAGAAGTTTTATTATTTAAAAATAATTGTTTATACTTTTCCGAATCTTGTACAAGTCCATCCAGAGCTGTATCAGGATTATCATTTTCCTTTGATAAATCACTACTCTTGGTGAAGGGCTTTTCTTATTTTACTTGTCGGTTCATCAAGTCTTCGTTCGCTAACCAATCTATATTTTTTCATTACATTTGCTTGGGTGTCATTAACTATAATAATGTCATCATAATCTTTCGTAAATTTTAGATTTTTTTACCATACTGGTGAATAGATATATATTGGTGGACAGGTAAATTGGTGGACTGGTAAATTAGTCGACTAGTAAACTGGCAGATAGGTGGAGAAGTAGCCAGATAGTCATATACACAGGCAGACTGAAAGATAACAAAACTGGTAGACTAGATATAACAAATATGCATTTTTGTTCAAATTTTTGATTGAAAGTAAGACACTGCGAATCGTGAATGGGTGCAGCTAGTATATCTATATAATATATCTATTGTGCTACTCTATATTATTATTATTATTATATAGTTGTTTATTTAAACGACTTTTGTATAATTGAATAGAAAGCGTTATAGTTATGGAAATATAATTATATTATGAATTATGAATGATATTTCCACTTGACCATGCATCGGCTGTATTTGATTACAATACCCAATGTGAAAGAGTCAAAGGTTTCCTAAATAAATATTATGTGTTAATGAGCTTATATTATTCAAATTATTTCAACTAACGGTGCCAGATTTAAACAATAGATCATGAATATAATTGTCAAGTGTAAATGAAATTTGTTTTCAAGATCAATTCATGTGCAAAAATTGTGATTAATTCATCACAGATTGAATGACATTGATAATTTATATTGTTATGTATGCAATAAAATTAGACTCATGTGTGGAAGGTTTGGTTTGTTTGAATCTTTTTTATCAATTATCTCGTTGTATTCAAATTATTTAAAATTGACGTACATCATAATATTTTCATTGATAATCTGCGTCAATTAATTAATAATTCATAATACAAGACAATTATTGCTGTATATAATACGAGTTTTACTAGTTTATGCAAATTTTCAATCAATTAGCTACGTAATACTTTTGTTACCGCAGATCATGGCAATTGCGAAATAGACTATTTATAAATATAGTTTTTTATATTTATTTTCACAAAATTAAATTCAGAGTTATATGTAGTATTTCATCAAATAATTAAAATATTGAAAAATTTAGAAGTTATGTAGAGTATTCCAATCGTCTGGCTACTTGAAAGTTGTTTATCAAACAATATATATAATTGCATACAAGTGTTACAATTATATTAAGATAACGTGAAATAACATAATAATAAATAATTAAAACTTGCAAATAATATGAATAACAGTTGAATTTGTATATTTTATTATATAATCAAATATATTATAACAGTTTATCTAAAATTTGGTCAATATAATTTTTAATCAATTCTAATATGCAATTAAAATCTGTGAATAATTTGGATTAAATTTTAAGTAACAAAAGCATATTTCATAATATAAATATTCGTAATATAATATTTATTTTTATATTTATATTTATATTTATCAGTTTTGTCAATATAATTTATATTAATCTTAATCATGTTAAAAAGTAGAATCAAATTCTAAAGAAAATGTCTGTATTTTATTATATCAATAACTTATCATATGATTTAACTTAATATATAAATTGATTTCAATATATACTAAAAATAAAATAATAAAATATAAAATTTGAATATGAAGAATAATGATTGGTAACAAGAAATATTATATATAAAACATAATATTGAGAGGCAAAAATAAAACTTTTAAAAATTTATCATCTCACTTCAATCTCGTAAAAAAACCTAAAACTTTAATTCATGATTTTTCACTCATGTCAACATGCATATCTTTCACTTACTTCAATATCGTGAATTATTTAAATTTACAGGTCCCTAAAAAATTGTAAAGAACATATTAATACTCTTAAAAATAATATGATTTTTTAAACAAACAATACTCGAATATTTGGTTTTTTAGAGACCAAATTAGGTATATTAGGAATTAAAAAAATACCAATTAATAATGACACAAAATAATACAAAAACAACAAAAAAACAAATATAGACCTATGTAGTTTTTAGGACACTATTTGGTTTTCTTTGCAGTTTTTGTATTACTTTGTTCCATTATTAATTTATTATCTAATAAATTAATAAGATACTATATCATATACCTACATAATATTAAAATTAATAAAAAAATATAATATATAAAAGTAGACCAGATGCCAAACAATAATCACCAGAGATATAAATTTAATTAGGTTGAATTCTTTTGATATACATTTTTTGATATTTAAATAAAATTGTGATCTAATCAAAATATTCGATAAAATGAAAAGCACTCGCGATATTTTTGAGAGAATTTATAACCTTCAAGTATTTAATTAAAGATTTAGATAAGATTTCTTTGTAATTTACTAAAAATAATCTTGTTACTAACCAAAACCTACCTCAATATAGATCAATCTCGATATCGATCATAACATATTTATGACATTTCGATTTATATATTTGCATTGCAAAATATCGATTTATGGGTTTTAAATGTATTTAGTTATTGATTAATTACTCCTTAAGATATACGAGAATAACAAAATTATGAAACTTACTATTTATGTTTAATATGTTATCTTATTTAAAATACATTAAATTGATTGCTAATAAAATTATGAGCAATATAGTAATATAATATAATATACCAATTTTTTTCATCAGCATCCCCAAATTTGGAACCTGGAATTATTATAATTATTTGTGTATAAACAGTTTGAGCTAATAGCTAATTATAAAAATTGAATAATACATATATTTTACTAGACATCCTGAAATATGGAGTATTGATTTAATAAAAGTTTATTTAATATTTTTTATTTAAACTATCTAAAGCAATAATAAAAATTCAAAAAATTCAGAAAAATGCAATTGACGGATTATAAGGTGATTAAACAAAAAAAATATCTGGAGATGTTTATTATGTAAAGTAAATCCTGAATTGAAATTGAAATAATTTAATTATAAATACATAAAATTTAAAAGAATTTACCTAACAGTTGCAACTTTAATTCAAATTTATTAAAAAATGCTGATTTTATATTAAATTTGATGATTATACTTATATAAATTTATTATAATAAATTGATACATAATATTTATTTATTAGTTATTAAATTTATTAAATTTATAATATCTATTATTTATTAAATTTAAAGTCTTTAAATATTCTAGAAAAGTCTTTAATGTTCGTGTAAAAAACTAGTTTAAGTTTCTGGATAGCTAACAATATTTATGATTTTATTTTCATTTTTTTTTCCAAAAAAATATTTACTTAATTTTTTATTTTAAATAATTTCTACATGTTGAGGATATGGTATGTGTCTTTTTTCAGGAACTTTGATGTATTAAAATTAAAATTGAAAAAATTTTAAAATAAACAGTAACAATAAAAGGGCGTGCATTAATCACGTGTGGTTTTTTGGGGGACGGGGGGTTTGACTAAAAATCACGAAAAATCACGTGGTGGGGAGGGAGGGGGTCTAGTAAGATATCACGTGTATTTATTTTTTTACCTAAATTTTCAACAAAAAAATATAAAACTTTTATTTTTTTCGTAAATTCGAAAATTTTGCTCGAAAAATTTTACGTAACTAAAAAATATACGTGATGTTTGCTAGGAGGGTGGGGGGTATATTTAAATATCACGACATATCACCAAGGGAAAAGGGGTGTCCAAAAATTCCTAAAAAATCGATCACGTGATTAATGGACGCGGAAGTAAAAATTGAATTATACATTCACTAACAAATATAATTTTAATTTGTACCCTTGGGTGTATATTAAAATACTCTATCTTTTGTGCCTACGATTTGTGATTCTTTTTCAAATATTCAATTAAAATAATTAAAAAACAAAAGGAACTACTGCTCTTGCCGTATTATTTATTAATATGGTTATAGAAAATTTTGTTTTAAACAGAAAACTTGATGATGGATTTATCTAGTTTCGAAACGTCGTAATAAAAATCTTTAAAAAATGCATTGGTATTTTAATTGAATGTTTGGAAAAGAAACATAAATCCATAAATATGTGTACAACAATATGTTTTGCATCTTCCTAAGTCATAATTGTTTTTAACTAACCAATACACAATGTATTCTCTTCGATTGCGTCAAATATAAAATCAACATTTTGCAGATTCCCAAAGAATAACACAATACTTCCTACACATCTTCCATAAATTATTTATAAATATTTTTTACAAATAAATTAAAAATTAAGATAAACACCTTCTAAGTTTCCACGGATCACAACTTTGTGTATATATTTGCAATATCATATTAAATAGATAATATGTTTACTTTAACTCAGTCGATGATTATTTTGCAATAAAATAAAACATTAAATTGACGATACGAAACGCCAAGTCGGCACGTTCCTATAATAAATTCACTTTACTTTTGTCGCTGAGCTGACCTTTTAGTTCATTGACTGTTTATTATTTGATCTGTTTATGATATGATTATTACAATGTTTATATGTATATTGAGATATATGATTAATTGAACAATTTATATGGAACATGATCTACGTGATGTATTATGTTTAATTAAATTCAAATCAATTACTTCATGTTAATTTGTTAATTAGTTAACCAATTGATATTGGATCAATACAAAAAATGGCACTTTTGAAGGAAAAAAGCTGATTAAACTTAAGGTGATTATACATCCCGGTTTGGCCGGGGCAGTCCCGGGTTTTCTAAAAACAATATTTGTCCCGGATTTAAATTTTGTGTCCCGGATTATCCCAGGTTTTCGAAAAATAGAGGTTTTGAATTGATTAATAAATAAATTGAATAATAAAAAGTTTGCGCTTACAAAATCCCAAAGACGGGTTAAAATAAATTCTCACATTAATAATTTCAATTTCAATTTCACGAAAATTAGCAGAAATTATAAAAAAGGACTTTTTGATTACCTGGCGCAAATAGTAAATTTTCAAGTTAATTATGAAGAAAATTGAATCAAATTTTATACAAGACTTTATATAAGATTCTATACAAGACTTTATACAAGAAAGTGAAAAATGAATATATTAAAAAAAATATATTGATCCAAAATTGCAAGACTTCATATAACAAAAAATGTAATTAAAGGTATTTTAAATAGTCAGTTACTTAATAAACGGTATATTTAAAAAAAAAAAAGATTTTTATTTTAATAAGTATTTGACATTTAAACATTATATTTAAGCTATTTAAGTTTATATTTGAATTTTCTAATATTATTATATATTTTTAATTACAAAAAGCAATGCCGTGAAAGGAACATATTGAGATCTTTATTTTACAAGTAAAACTGGATATTACTGCTGCTTGATATCAAGCTGTCCGAGGCGGGTGTCGAAACAGGCATGGAAAATATTTGATTATCAGAAACAAATCAGCTATATTAATTGTGAGTATTTTATTTTAATTTTTAAAATTAAATATATGAAGGTTTTGAAAGTTTTGTATTTGAGGTTGACTCTATTTATCGGACTCAACATTTTGAAAAAAAAATTGCTCTTAAGATAGATTTTTTTCTTAACTGCGTCGCTCTTTAGAAGGAAACTCAACGGTTATCTTGTATTCGATATTTTATCATTAATTTTTTTTAATGTTATGATATATTTTTAGTTACATACAACGATGCCGAGAAAGGAACATATTGGGATCCTTATTTTCAAGTAAAAATGGATATCACTACTGCTTGAAATCAAGCTGACCGAAGCTGGTGTCAAACTTGGAATCTGTTTGGAAATTTTTCTTTATCAGAAAGTTAAGAAACGAATCAGGCAAGTTAAATATAAGTTAAATTTAAAGTTAAATATAAGTTTGTTTAAAAGGTATTAAGTAGATATAGCAAAAATTAGTTTTTGGTAAAAAATCAAATATTTTGTTTTCAAAATGAGCAAATTAAATATCATTTGAATAAATACATCTAAATTCTTATTAACTAAGTCAGTGGTTTCTAACCTTTTTCGAACCGCGCCCTCTTATAAAAATTTTTTTTGCTCCCATCTTAATTTGTTTAACAATTGAATTTTATAAATACTTAACTGATATTATCAGACTACAAATTAATATGCAATATTATGTAAAAATATGCATTTAAACTAATTATTTTTTGGTTATTTTTAATATCATTTCAAAAATTATTAAGTTATTTTAGAAGATAGTATTCTGGAAATAGATGTACGCGCCACCCTGAGGAGGCGCGCCCCACAGGTTGGAAACCGCTGGATCAAGTGTATATTTTTTTCATTTTGAGAAGTTTATACAACTTGCTTCAAGTTAAAATGCCTTTTGCAACTATTTAACTTATTCTACCCAGTCATTGCCCCAAATTCTTCTAAACGGCTTGAGATTTCATAATGTGTTTTTTTTCAAAAATTGCAAATTGTCACTATTTTATTAATATACTCGTCAATACATAAAATTCTGCCACTTTCCCATGACGATTATATTCGTCACTTACAATTAAATAAAAGTTACAAGTGATTAGGTCCTGGAAGATTATAACGTCTACTACTGCTATCTACTAGTACTTTTCGTTTTTTTTTGTATATTTTACAAAATAAAAAAAAATATTCCGTGAATTTGTATATATTATATGGTTTTGTCAATAAGTAGAAATTAGTAGTTATAGCAATAATTTTGATTTGTTTTTAATATTGGATAAAAATGCAGCAAGCCCGTCAGGCAATAAATACATCATCAACTAGAAGTTGTAGTAAAGGTGGACGAACTTGTTTGTTGACGTTTCTTTTAAGTCTAAGAATAAGAATAATTAATTATCTTGTAATTATATTGTATTCACTGTATGTTAACTTGTAGTTAGTACTATGGATTTTTTTCATTTGATTGTGTAATTTAGTAATGATTTATTTAACATCGAACTTCCTTATGACGTCTAACGAAATCACACGAGAAGTTGGTAAAAAAAACTTATGGAGTAAAAGAGCAGGACTTCTTCTTGATACATTATTAATAATTTCCTAATTCTTAAATTGGCAATATAATTTATAACTTATTATATTTATTTTTAATTATTTTTTTAATTTTAAGCCAAAGTTTGCAACATCTGTTTATAATTCTTCCATCACCAAAATTTGTCTCCTCGTCTGTTGACTTTGTATTTGGCAGCATATGCAATACTTAACCGAATCTATTATCAACTATTATCAGAATAAATAAAATTTGCATAGAAGAGGTCGAATTGTCACGGACTTTGATTATGATTATACAATAAATAAAGGTATTAACAACAAAATCCCATAGGTTCATGGTAAAAATCAAACGTTCAATAATAATGAATTAATCAATCTGATCGTTTGGAATTCTTTAATTATGGGCATTGTGTAAATAGTATTTTAATGAGATGTACTAACAGCTGGTTTAATTTGCGGCTGTTGCTTATAAATTGTTGACTTTGGAAAATATAATCATTCCATTGGCATGATTTGAAGGGTAAACTAAATAATAAATAATTTAGATACAATAAATTAATAATAGTTTTTTATTAATGTGTTAATTTTGGCACGTTTCTTGCTGTCAGAGGTTGGACGTTTTTGATAAAAAGATAGATCAAGGTTGCTATTTTTTTTTTTTTATACTGAAGTTTAATTTAAAAAAGATTCATGTTTAGTATTTCTTCTGCATTTCCATTTCTCATAGAAGTTGACCAGAAAAATTAAGAGCTAATGCAATATTAGTAAAAAAATGTTTTTTTATTTTCATATACATTTATACCTATTACATAAATAAAATATCAGCCAATTTCTTGATAGTCCTTTGTAGAAGGTCTAAATCGGATGGCATCCAAAGATTTGTCTAAATCGGGTGTCCGGGTGTGAAAAAAATAAATAAAAAATAGCCAACTAAATTTTAGACTTAGTTTAGCCAATTTATACTTATTTGGTCTAATGAAATTATATAATGAAGTTGCTGTGAAAAACAATAAGTTTCTATATGATACTATTATATAAAGATTGATTGATTCATTGATTGATTGATTGATGTAAGATTTGTTAACTCCCCGAAGAAACAGTTTATGTTTTCTCGGCGTTTCAAGTCATTCTGAATCGTTTGGCACAAACATTAGAAAAGTATGTATACTATAGTATACATGAGCCAAAATTTGACTTGTAGTATATATATATTTATATAGCTATGTAGTATATATACTTTCTCAAAAAGAGCTGCACCGTTGTAAAAAATTTAAAGGACATTTGCTAAATTCCAATTCTTTTTTCTTAAGACAAAATTGCCATTTACACCTAGTTTTCTATTATTTGCATTAGATATTTAGGTGAAACAAAGATGGAAAAAATCTAACAAAAATTAAACTAAGTATTGAAATTATTAAAAACAAAAAACAAAATCAATTAAAAAATAAAAAAAAAAAGAATTATAGAAAATAGAAAAAAATCTAATTATAGAAAAACAAGAACAAGAGCTTCCAATGAGATTTTTTTTAATAATTGATAATATTATGATTAGTATCATGTACCAAGAATTACCTTTATTTATTTATTTATTTATTTACTTATTTATTATTTATTCATTTTATAAGCAGTCAGTATAATGATATTATGATAAAACTCGTGTCAATATTTTACAAATTTATTACAATTTAATTAACTATTTTATTATTTATTCATTTTTATCTTACCGTAGGGTAGTTATAGTAATGGGTTATAAGTCGAAAATAAAAATTTTTGCATATCTTCACATTTCAGAGGTTTCTGAACATTTTGGCATACCTCAGATAAAATCGATGTGTGTTATAATATTCATAATAATCTATTTGAAAACATTTAATATTGCTCGAATATTTCATAAGGTACGGCAAGCTTGCCTTAAGACACGATGCCATACACCACTATTTTTTTTTTATTATTGATAAAATCATTATTAGTTAGGTACTAAGAGGGCTGAATTACGTTTATTTATTCAAAAAGATTAAAAGATTATATCTGTAGGTATAGAGTATTATACATGTATGATACATGTATACATGTATAAAGTGATATTATCAATTATAGAAAAAACTAGTGGTGTATGGCATCGTGCCTTAAGGCAAACTTTCCGTACCTTAATGAAATATTCGAGGAATATTAAATATGCATATATAATACGATGTAAAAATATTTCTGAACCAAAATATTGTATTTAAATGTACAATTTAACTTAAATTTGTAATTATTATTTATTTATATTTAACAACATTATCAGCTGACGTGATTAATGGACATACATCTTCTTCAGTACAATTTTTTTCTGAACTAGTATGGCATTATATAATTTCTTTTCATCAATCAGACATTTTTTTCGAAAGTATAAAGGATAAATAAAAAAGAAATCAAATTATTTGGCACTTGAAACAATGTTTCTTTTCAGTCGCGTGCCATGAGGTGACCTCAGCAATAATTTGACTGCCGAGATCTTCTCTAATCGCGGCCTTGATTCGAACGTATCCTAGAAATCTCGAGAATTCACCTGTGAAATGAGTTATGATCATGATGAGAAGATAAAATTGAAATAATAGACGTGGAGAAAATACAGGTACAAACTCATAAGAATAAATAGAGTTATAGATTCTTATGAAAAATCTTACAGTTTTCAATAATAGTGTTAATAATATTAGTATCTTCCAATAAAATTACTCTCCACTTACTCTTCTTTAAAAATTTTAAATACTTTCATCCTAATCGTTAGCACGATATTGAAATAATTTTTTCTAATGGTGCGAAATTAAATTTTAAATATACACGTATAAAAGTACAAATCGTTATATTATAGTTTTGTTAAATATAAATAAATCATAATTACAAATCTAAGTTCAAAAATTATACATACAAAATGTTTCTGGTTAAACGTGCGGTGTATATATGTATAATACTCCATACCTACAAATATATACAATCTTCAGCATTTTAAAAAATTAAATAATTAAAAATAAAGATAATCTAAATATAAATAAGTTTATAGTAAATAAATTAAATAATAAATGAATAAGTAATAAAATAGTTAATTGAGTTATATAAAATTTGTAAAATATTGACATGAACTTTATTATAATATCATTATACTGACGGCTTGTAAAATGAATAAATAAGTAAATAAATGAATAAACGTAATCTGCCCTCTTGGTACATGATATTAATCGTATTATCAATTATTTAAAAAAATGCTTCAAGTTTTTGTTTTTGTTTTTCTATATTTAGTTTTTTTCTGTTTTCTATAATTTATTTTTTTTATATTTTGTTTTGCATTTTTAATATGTTTAACACTTACAATTAGTTTTATTTCTGTTTGATATATATTGGAGATTGTTTATTGTTCTTTATCTTTTTAAAATAAGTATAAAGAATTTAGTTAATTAAAATTAAAGTATTAATAATTTAATTCATAAAATAAGTAATAATAATTTATTATCTTTTAAGTGTCTAATAAGCATATTGTATACCTATTACATTTATTAACTCTGTAACAAAGGTCTAATTGACCATCCTGTTAAAAGCCTCAAACAAATTTAAAAAAAATGTAGAGCAAAAAATATGTAAGTATTCAAAATAATATATCAATATATTCATTAGAGCTTGATTTTGATTTCAACTATAAAACAATGTTATTAATTAGAATTTTATTAATGAGTGTTATAATATTACACATATTTATTTCCTTTGCTGGCATTTCTATATAGCTTTTGTATAAGAGTTTTTTACTATTATAATATTTATAACATATAGAAAAATTATCGTTAAATATTAGAAATAAATTTTTAATCTAACAAATAATTTTATGATCTCATTGACTGATAGTTTATTATTATTTTTACATTTCATATTTAAAACAAGTCTGGTATCTAATAAAAAAACGATTTGAAATCAATGAAATGATGGTATAAAAAAATTTAAAATGTAGTTTTGTCTATCGGTTTACAAACAGAATGATGAGATCATTTGCGAATATACTTCATGATGTGGGTTTTTATAAAATGCTACATTAAATAAAAAATATATTCGCATATTTGCTTTTTATTATACCTAGTTTTATTGCAAAATGAATACTGGAAATCGCATTTTGAAAAAGAAAGATGGACACAATTGATAAATACTTTATCAACTACTCAATATGTACTTATTAAGAATGCTTATCAATTATATACACAAATTTCTCAGAAGTACATACCTACCTTTTACAAACAATTCTTAATATTTATAGTATTTCATTTTTTTATATTTTATTGTATATTAGGTAAATTTAGGAACAATTTTTCAGAGAAATTGGAACTACCTCTTTGATATACTCTTAAACATATAAATTATTATTTATATTTCAGAAACACGATTATTTTGTTATTCTGGAGATATGAGTAATTACTTGCAATTTAGATGAAAAGTTAATTTATAAAAAAAAGCTTTCTATCCACCCCCTGGCTAAGTCCATAACCTGAGGCTGCCATAAGACACCTAAAAATTTGAATTTTTCTAGATAAATCTAATAATTTTTTGTAAATCTATATATATATATATATATATATATATATATATATATGTATATAATAGATTCATATTTATATTTTATATTTATAGATGTGTAATGTTACCGTGACCTAGTACAGGTTGATACTACTATCTTTACAGTGAGTTGGTGTAAAATCAATAGAAATTAGATACAGCCATTCTGTTATAAAATAGGCAACTGGATTATATAAATAATTTTGTATAAATAGATATATAGGCAAATCACATCATAAATATTAAGACAATGGTTTATGAAACTATCGTTTATATACTTATTAACACAAATTTGAAATTTACATAAAATCTATATTTGTTAATTTTTTGGCTTATATTTGTTGGCATTTTCTAAAGAAGATGAGGGTGAAGATGAAGTTGAAGCCTGATTTGTTAAAACAAAATTAAACAATATGCAGAATTTTATGAAATGGCGAAAAAATGGTTTTCACCACTATTAATTAAATATAAAATATAATCAATATATGATTATATTTTTTTCTTAGAATTCTTTATTAATATTTTATTTGGCAAGTCATTATTTACACCTAGTACATAGATGTGTGGGTGTTAAATTCTGAATGGTTTAACAGATCAATAGTGCAAATTGTTTTCTTCTTAAAATAATGACGTTATCGTTTAATATAAGTAAATATAATAGATCCCGTTGTATTATTTTAAAATAAAGCCTTATTTATTCAGAAATATGCGCTTACGTTATTTTGTTTATGACTTTATTCATGAATAGTAAATGGGTAAACTAGAAACTGTCTTCTAGCAAAAAATACGTACATCTTCATGTAAATCTATGCTTCTTTATTTCAATATTGATAGATATTTAATTAATAAATATTTATTGCAGGAGGGTAGTGTTTATAATTTGTGCATAAAATGTTATTATAATATTATATTTTTATTAACTTGATTAACTTTTGCATATTTTCACGTTTTGAAGATTTCTGAACATTTTGGCATACCTCAGAAAAAATTTATGTGTGTGTATGTGTGTGTGTGTTTAGTATGTCCGCATTGTTTCGTCCACGTTTTCGGGAGCACGGATCACCCACTTTGAATGATTCAAAAACATTCGTTTCCTATTGGTAGGAAGATGTGCTAATTAGTTTTTGGCAAAGGCAGGTCCTGCCGTTACGGAGATACGGAGCAAAGAGTGCAGAAAATACAAATCGAGTTTTTGAGAGAAAGGAGTATCCGATTTGAATGATCTAAAAAACATTCAATTTGTAATAATTGGGAGAAGAAGTGATTAGTTTTTGGCAAGGGCAGGTTCAGCCATTTTGTAGATACAGAGCTAAATGTGCAAAAAATAGCAGTTTTTGAGCAATATTAATAATAATATATTTAAAAACATTCAACATGCCTCGAACATTTCGTTACGGTACGGAAAGTTCCAGCAATTTGCCATACACCACTAGTTATTAAATATATTTAAAATATTTTAAATGAATAGTTTAAACTGATTTATTTTGTATTAAACAAAAAATTAAATGAATTCTTGCCACCAAAAAATAAAGTGATAAAAATGTATATATACAGAAGCATTCCAATAAGAATTATACTTCAAATGGTCAACATTGATGCAATTCTTGGTAATGTGTTATATTTAACTTTTTCGCACATTATATATAAAAATATTCTCATAAGTATATAAATTGATGATAATATTCAATATATAAATATAACATGATAACAAAAAATGTATATTTTTGTCTAATTGGAAATGCCTCGTTCACGAAAGATTCTAATTGGAATTAAATTCAAATGAAATTCTACGCCATTTTGAAATTGATAATAAATATTATTATTAAAATCAAATCTTTCCTTTGACACTTTGTGGGTATGTATATATGTATTTCTATTAGCAATTTATAATTTAAACTCTGATAAAAAGACTTATAACTAAAAGAAAGACTTATAACTACATTTACCTTGATTTATTTAGTGAAGAATGATCGCGTTGACAATTTTTGGACAAATTTCTTTGACATTTTATGTGCAATCAACAAATTATAAGAATAATTAATTTCCTTTTAAAATTTTTCGAAAGGAATATACTTTTAAATATAAAGCATTTATTATACAATGCACAATTACACAATAAATTTAAATTAAAGTTTAAATAATAAACCGCTAAATCGGTTTTCAATAGTTTGAAGTATAACTTAAGATGGCGATATCATTTTTATGTTTTGAGGTTATGTTTTTTGTTTTCATTGTAAATATTTCTTTCTTCAACACTTTTATTATTACTTTTAATTACAATAACAGCAAAAATGAATTCCAAATGTTTAGGCCCTGAATTTTCAAAAATTTGTAAATTATATCCAAAGTGTATTCTGTCTGGTAATATAATTACATTTGATAATGTAATTCAAACCTTACAAAACATGTGTGTTGAAAACATGCAAAACTGTGATGAGAATTATTTGGATAAAATTCGTATGTTTCTAGTAATTGCTGCTTACAATGACATAAAAATTAAATCTAATTTTACTATTCACAATTGCCTACAGATCGTAGATGAATTAAAGATTGAAGATGAAGAAAAGATTATTTTATTAAATAACATATCTGTACTTCTTACAATCACACAAGATTCTCATCTAAATGACATTTATACCATCTTGAATAATGTATCTGAAAGTGAAGTAAATCAATTACAAAAGCTTAAAATTGTTTATGCGATAGTTGCTTCCATTCAACCAGAAATGCATTTGGACACAGACCTACAAACATCTGTAATGAATTTATGTGCAAAAATAATGCTTCAAGTAACATCTAAGCCTTTACGATCAATACTAATAATTATTTGTGAAAAACTTGTAGCTTTGTCAGGAGATACATCATTCATCTTACCGCTCTGGGAAAATTTAAAACAAGATTGTAACAACGATGATAAATTGTCAGTTTCTTTGGATATAATGTGTAATCTTTCTAATTTATATTTATTATCAGAACACAATGTGTTTAATTCAATTATTAATGATCATTTGTACTGGAAATTTTTGAATTATGGCATAAGATTGTCACATAACTTGTATCGTAAACAGTCAATGTATCTGCTAAAAAGGACCATTGATATTTGTATTGTATCAAATAAACAAATATCTGTACCAGAATCTTTAAAATCTTTGTTTTATTGGAATGATGAAAATCAACATGATCTAGAGCAAAATTGGTTAACATATTTTTTAATAATGGACTCCTTGGATGAAAAATCATCTCATATAGTTATGCCAGCAATGAAACTAATTTATTCATTGAAAAGTATTCCAGATTTATGGATGGATGCACTAATATGTGAAATATTAAATCATGATACAGATGTTGTAAAACGATATGGTATTATATATGCAGTTAAATTTTTAACTGCAAATTGCAGTTACAATTTGGAATCACATAATTTAATTCAGCAATTTTTAGCAGCTATAAATAATACAAAAATGTATAATGAACAGAACGATAAGCATGAAGATATATTTCCATATTTGATAGAATTTTTCCAAAATACTGGAAGCAAAATATTAATACCTGTTACTTCCATTAATTGGGCTCCTGTACCTTTTTTTTATATATCATATGCACTGGCAAAAAGTGAACCTTATGATAATTTTGTTTTGGAACCTGAAACATTCCTTTCTTTATTCCAGAAAGTTATGAGAGCTAGTTCAAATTGTCCAAATACCTATATCAGATCAGCCATTCAAAAAAATATTATTTTGTACTATACAAAAAACTTTATAAAATTGAATCATGCAAAACAAATACCAGAAATTATGATTCATATATTCCAAGAACTAGATTCAGTGACTCGAGGAACACAGATGTGGACCATTCTTGAGGCTTTTGCTACAAAATTACATTCACAAAATTATAATATTTATCACATGTTAACAGATTCTTTAACACCTGAATTTTCTGTGAAGCAGATAATTTACTTCTTAATTCTTGGCCTAGATGCACGTATGTTGAAACAAGAAGAATTTAAAAGATTTCTATCTTTATATTTTAATTATTTTCTTAATTGTGAAACTAGAATGTATGCTTCTCAAGAAAATCAAACTAAAGCAGTGGATATGGCAATTTTATTATTACGAGCTATAAAATCTGAAGATCTAAATACCAATGATACTACAAAAACAATAGTTGCTAGCTTTTTATTTAAATATATTAAATCTATTTTCAAATATACAGAAATAAAAATGATTTCATGTAAATGTAGTCAAGATTTGGAAATTTTTGAAAAATGCATACATTTTATAAAGGAATGTCTTTCAAATAATTATTTTGATGATGAATGTGAATCTAATGTTGATTATCTAACAGACGTATGCATAAATAAATTATCCAATCAATGTAGTTTCATAGAAAAATATGCAAATATTACCTTATTAACCGCTTTTGCTCAAAATTATTATGAAGATAAAGGAGCTAATAAAAACCATAACAAAAATATTGTACAAATACAAAAAATTTATCATTCAGTACTTTGCCATAGAAATATTTCTAATGAAGACTGTAAAAGTTGTGATATTGCAAGGAGTGGTAAAATTGCATCAAATTATCATAAAAACTTCTGCAATATTTTGTGCAAATATCTAAGAGTTACAAATGCCTCCAATGATGAAAATCTCCTAAATTATGTTGAAGACGTACTAGATTTTGGAGGGCATGATGTTGTTCTGGATGCAATGAAAGTATTGAAAAATATTGTTCTTTATAAAAATTTACAAGCTGAACATATAGAAAAGATAGTCAATAGGTGTTGGATTGAATCAATGAATTTGAAAAAATCTGATTTATTTTTACCATGCATGCAAGCTTTTATTGGTAAGTTAAAATACTTATTAAGTATTCGAAAACAATTTCATGTATTTTATTAATCTTCTCAGATATGCTCATTCAACCTGGTGGTATTGATAATAAAATAGTACCTGTAATTGCTCAGGAATATTACCTACGAATTATTGAAATTGGTAACACAATTCAAGGTTTAACTAACATAGTAGTCGAAAAAGTTTTCTTTAATACTGATTTAAATGACTATTACAATTTTAATGAATTTTTAATTTATGGATTGCTGTTTGGAAATACATCAAGACGAGACCAAAGGTAATTTATGGAAAACAAAATATATATGTTTTTGCTTTTGTTGCGCAATAAGTTTCATGCTTTATACTTTGTTACAGAATTGAGAATCATGTTTGTCAGATTATAAAAAATAATGAAAATGTTGAAAATCAGTAAGTATTAATATTATATTTAATTCTCTATACTAAAAATGCAATAGTAAAGACTAATAAATCTAGGATTTATTACAATAAGAAATTATTTATGAATATATGATCTTTATACCTAATACATTTAATCTTTTTAGTTCATTGAATTCAAGTGTAGTAGTTCGAGCTTGGTCTATAATTTCAGTATTAAAAATATTACTTAAATCAAGAAGCAGCGAAGGCAGTAACTTAAATAATAGTGGTAAATTGTTTCTCAACTATATAACAGATGCATTGATTCAAAAATCTGTGATTGAAGACAAAAGTAAGCCTAGATATTTTTCAGATTCTAAACATCACAGGTATAAAAGTTATAATTTAAATATTTGCATATTAGTAAATATTTGTGATAATTTTAAATTCACATTGAATATTATTTTATAAATGGTTTTAATATAATTTGATTGATTTAGATTTAAACAAAGAGTTTTGCAAACGTTACTGATTCTTCAACCATTTTGGGATATTGAAAAAAATAAAGAAGTTTTAATTTGGGCTAATGAGAATTTGATCAATTTTGTTCATCAGCCTAGTGTGAGATACCAATTGGTATGATATCAATATTTTGTACTTTTTGATTATAAATTGCGAAGCAGATTTTAATTATTAATCATACATATTTTTATTCATAGGAATGGTTATCAGCACGAATAATTGCAAGTGAAATGGTTTTAATAGACCATATATGGACATCCATAGATAAGGTATTATTTTTTGAGATATATTCTGCTCATTGATGTTAAAGGACACATTTTCTCTTTTCAGGTAGTGGATGTGCGGATTGGAGCAATGACTTCTTTTATAACAATTATATATTTGCTAGTTCAACAAGTTTATGCAAATGAACAATCTCAAAAGATTGATTTTATTCAGATGTCACTTTCTAAAATTATGCCTTGGACAATGGGTCAACACTTCAATTTACGTCTTTATGCTCAAGTTGTTGCTAAAAAGTTGATGCTTTTAAGAGACTGCACAGATCTCAAATCATCAGATGTAATATGTGGAAGCTTATCAACTATTTTGTCTTATGGAAATGCTGCTAAATTTGTTAAAAAAGTTGAAGAGGACATATTTTTAACAGATTTTAATATAATGAAGCACTTATCATTAGAAATAATTTTCTATGTTCTTCCAAAACTAACAAACTACACTTATGAGGATATCATTCATCCTAGTCTATTTACAAAATTATGTTCTTCGGATAACTATGAACATGAAAATGTTATTAGTTTATACAATAGGGGTTCCTCCTTAGATCAAGCTCAATTTAGCGCTTGGGGTGTAAATTTGCAAAGTATGGAAAAATCTTCAGAAGAATTAGAGCATGAAGCTGATCTAAACATTCAGCAAAAAATTACACCATGGAGATCAATGGATGTAGTGGAATCTGGTGATAAACTATATGGAGAAAATGTATTTAACGTAGTTATTATCTGAAAATTATTTATATTCAGTATTATTAAGACAATATTTCATCTCTTTAGGTTTCAAAATCAAGTCTGATAGTAGTGGCTTCTCTTATTAACTTAGCTCCAAATTTAGGTGGATTAGCCAGGACCTGCGAAGTTTTTGGAGTGGAAGAATATGCCATAGATAATTTACAAATTATGAAAGATAAACAATTTCTGAGTCTTAGGTTTGTAAATTTTCATTTTTTAATTTATAGTTTTTTTCATTAGTAATATTTTATATAATAAAATTAGTATTCTATAAGAAGTATAATTATCTTAAAAAATTAATCATTGTAATTGGTTTCATATAAAGCATGTCATCTGAAAAATGGCTCAATATTGTTGAGGTAAAGTTATGGGAAATATCAGAATATATTATGAAAAAAAGATCAGAAGGATATACAATTATTGGAGCGGAACAAACAGCCAAGAGCCATTGCCTCACAAATACTGTACTGCCTTATAAATGCTTATTACTTCTAGGGTAATATATTAAAATACATAAATTACGTATATATGTATATATATATATATATATATATATAAATATATATATATATATATATATATATTTATAATCTTGCATTTGCAGAAATGAAAAAGAAGGTGTACCTGCTAATTTATTACCGCTACTGGATATGAGTATTGAAATTCCACAAAAGGGCTTGATTAGATCGTTGAATGTTCATGTTACAGGAGCTGTATTTGTATGGGAATATGCTAAACAACATTTATTTAATGAAATTTCAATTGAGACATAGAATTTCAGTAAAAAATAATAGATTAGCTGTTTTTAATGAATTAAACAATTTTATGAATCAATTTTTAATATCTAAATAAAAATAGTTAGAGCTTTAATAAATCAAACATTTGTTATTATATATATTTTTTAATTGAATATATTTGTTATTTTTTAATTAAATAAAAATTAAATATTTAAAATTTTGTCTTATTTCAAGAATTGCTTTTTGCTGTTGAGTTTAGTTTTCAGTGAATAATATCTTATCCAAAATGTGTTCTTTTATTATACTGCAACTTGCATTTAAAATGATTTTTTAACAAGAAATATTGTTTAGTTTATTTCTTTTATCTGTATTGATAAAGCATAAGATTATGGACATTTATTTTATTCTTATTGTTAATACAAAAGGCCGGCTTGTAACAATAAAATTATTTAATATCGAATTTGAATGTCAGTTATTTGAACTGAACATATCTGCATATTACATCGATTGGTCAGAAGTTCCAAAACATTTATTGTTAGAAAAAGGATTAAAATTAAGATTAAAAAGTATGCAGAACAAAATGCTGACAAAAGTAGAAAGATATGATGAAAGATATTAAATTCGAGAAAAGATAATAGTAAATAAATATTTTACATTGTATTAACATGTCAAAATTAAAGAGATAAGGTCACTTGATTTATGTTTATTTATCAATGGCCACTTATATTGTAAAACTATATATTATAAATAATTTTTATAACTTCATTCTTATTTTAATATTTCATTAACGTGTTAATACTTTATTAACGTTTTTGAATACCTATACATTTAAAATATTGTCACGCCTAATATGTAATTTTAAATATTATATATAATTCAATGTATATAAATGACAAATAATATATAATTATAATCAGCCTACTACTCTGTTTTTTTTTTGTTTAAGATATTTGAACTAATTTGAAACTCAAAACAAAAATAATTCATTCGATGAAAAATACGCGATCAATAACGCATTGAGAAACAGTGGAACATCGTGATTTTCGGCTAAGTTCAGCGTGTTCCGCAAAAGTACGAGCAGCATTTTGTGCAAGTTAATCTATTCATCATTCGCAACTCTACTGCGCAGATCAAGTTTGGTTCTTGCGGTTTGTGAAAGACAGTTGGATCGAGTTAATTTGTTTGGCTTATTTTATTGGTGAGTGCTTATAGAAGTAAGTGATAATATATATTATTATTAGCATCGGAGTTTAATAGAATATATGTGATAAAGGTTATTTAACCAAATCGTTTTTATTGCTTTATTTTATTTTGATAAATGTGATCAACAACCACTTGTGGACTTGACCAATAGGATTGCACGTGTTCGGCATTACCGCCAATCGCATTGCCGTCATATATGCTTTGCACTCGCGTTGAATTAGTTTTGTTTTGCGTAACTTAATTAACAAAAGAATTGCACAAATCTGTAATAACTTATAAAATTTAATTCTCTACAGATTATAAGCCACAATGAGCGACTGGGAAGACGATGACGCTGTAAGTAAATGAATAATTTTGTTGTAAATTAGGTTAATGCCTGCGTATTTTGATATTGAGTTTATAACCACAATATACTGATAGTTTATGTTTTTTAATTATAGGTAGGTGTTGGTATGGGCCCAGCGCGGACTTTTAATGAACCCGCCACGAATTACAACGATTCGTCGGAACAAAATTATGGTTAGTGATATCGCAATGTTTTATACTGACTGTTTTGTAAAAATATCCTTTTCTTGAATAGGAAATCAAGATGATGACCAAGGTTCAAGGGGTGGTGGATCCACTGGTTATAGAGGCCGAGGTAATAGAAGTGAGTTGTATTCATACTTCGAATGTGTTCATATTTGTAGTAACAAATTTATGTATATTCGATATTCTTATACGTGCTATGGGAGTATATGTATTACTATACATACTTACATTTGTAATCTAAACTGGCGATTGAAAAACTTTATTTCCTGCAATCATTTGATTACTTAATTTCTTTATTAGCTTATTCAAGAGGAGGCTACTCAAGATCAAGGGACAATGATGGTGAATATGGAGATAGGGATGGCTCTCAAAATGACTATCAAAATGATAATTCAGGGTACGGTGATCGTGGCGATGATGAGCGTGGTGGAAGGGGCAGGGGAGGCCGAGGAGGTAGAGGTGGCTTTCGAGGTGGTCGTGGTGGTGGTCGGAGATATGGAGATGGTGGAGGTTTGTACATTGATTACCATTCTTTTTAATCAATTATAAATATGTTGCTCTTGTTTTTAACTTAATTCATATTTATTCAAAATTTATTTGTAAAATTTTTATAGATGGTGACAATGAGGATGGTGGTGGTGATAGAGATAACTACCGAGGGGGTGACAGATATGGCGATAATGGTGACCAGCCACAGAAACCTAGGGAACTATATATTCCACCCGATCCATCAGAGGATGAAAAAGATATATTTGAGAGTGGCATAAGCACCGGTATCAATTTCTCAAAATATGAAAATATAGAAGTGAAGGTATATAATTCTATAAAATATTTTTGTAACACATGAATTTTTCTAATAAATTTTATTTTAATAGGTCTCTGGAATGGATGTACCTGTACCCATACAGAGCTTTGAAGAGGCAGGGCTTCGGAAAATTGTTCTTGAAAATATTATGAACAGTAAATATACAGTTCCTACACCTATTCAGAAATACACATTACCCATTGTAATGGCAGGGAGAGATGTTATGGGATGTGCCCAAACTGGAAGTGGAAAAACTGTAAGTTTACAAATTTTTGTTTTATACTATATATTTACTTGGCCATATTATGTAACACTAATTTTATAGTTATAATTAAGCATTATGTTAAATTTTACCAATTTTAAATCTGCAGGCTTCGTTTTTACTTCCCATTATCAATATTATCCTGGAGGATCCACAACTGATAGTTGCAGGAGATTATATTGAGCCCCAATGTATAATAGTCACACCAACTAGAGAACTTACTATTCAAATTCATAGCGAAGCTCGCAAATTTGCTCATTCATCAGTTTTGAAAGTGTGCATGGCATATGGTGGTACAGGTGTGCGCCACCAAGGAGACCGTATAATGGTTAGTGAATTAATTTGTTATTACCAAAAATAACAATCACTAATGACTTATCCATTTTTAGAATGGATGCCATATTTTAGTAGCTACACCTGGTCGTTTAAATGATTTCCTAGGTCGTGGACGTATTCAATTGAACTCTATTAAGTTCATAGTCTTAGATGAAGCAGATCGAATGTTGGATATGGGCTTCTTACCTGAAATGGAAAAATTAATGAATAATCCTAGCATGGCACCAAGGGTAAAAACAATTCAAGCAGCTCATTTTTATACTTTATACATAAAATATTTTTATACTTGCAGGAAAATAGGCAAACATTAATGTTCTCTGCAACCTTTCCTGAGGATGTGCAAAGAGTTGCTGGAAAGTTCTTGGAAAACTACGTTTTCATTGCTGTAGGCATTGTTGGAGGTGCTTGCTCAGATGTTGATCAAATGTTTCATGAAGTAGAACGTTTTAAAAAGAAAGACAAGCTTAAGGAAATTTTAAATGAAGATAAAGAATATATTGGTAATGAGAATAAAATTCATTAACTATAATGTAACTTATGTATTGATATTGTACTTGTATTCATTTTAAAACTTTTTGTTTTAGGTGTAATTGTTTTCGTGGAGACTAAAAGAAATGCAGATTTTATTGCTGCTTTATTAAGTGAACAAGGAATACCGACTACAAGTATTCATGGTGATCGTCTGCAAAGAGAACGTGAAGAAGCTTTAAGAGACTTCAAGCAAGGTACTCGTGGTGTTTTGGTAGCTACAGGTGTTGCTTCCAGAGGATTGGGTAAGTTTAGTTTTAAAAAATGCTATCATACAGATCCAGATTACAATCTTATATCATTTAAAGTTATATAAAGCAAATTTAAGTTACAATAACATTTTAATTCATATTAAATCTTTTTTGATATTTTTTAGATATCAAAAATGTCCGCCATGTTATCAACTATGATCTACCTAAATCTATTGACGAGTACGTACATCGCATTGGCCGAACTGGTAGAGTTGGAAACAAAGGAAAAGCTACTTCATTTTATGACCATCAACAGGATGAGCCCCTTGCTGCTGATTTAGTCAGAATTTTAACCGATGCTGGTCAACCCATACCCGAGTTCCTGCAGAATATTAATGTTGCAGATGGTGGAAATGATGCCTTTGGTGGACATGATATGCGAGGGGTATAAAGAAATTTTTATTAAATAATCAATTAAATTTTTTATTGCAATTATTAAATTTTTATTATTTACAGAATAACTTTGGTGGCCAGCAACAAGTAGCTGAGGCTGAAGAAGAATGGTGAAGCTGTTTTATTTTGCTGGTCATGAAACAATTTTAGTTACTTAAGAATCTGGTTTTATGTAATTAACTGACCATATGTTTAACATTATCCAATATATATTATCGGCTAGAATCCAAATAATTTGAATATGACTAATATGTGATATTAATCATAGTGATAATGTAAGTTTGCTATATTTTATTCAAAATTATGTAACATTCCTGGAATAGTTCATTACAACAGTATTATGTTAATAATGATTTTTATTTCTAAAGTCATTTACTTTAGTTCAAAACTAACATTAAATATTCAAGCTCTCTCATAATTAAGATGTAAGCTGTTTAATTTATAAGCTAAAAATATGCATTGTTAAACTTGGATTTAGTCTATGTTGAATTTAAGATAGTTTTTATTACATTTGTATAAGAATATAATAAACTCATATTTGTAAAGATTGTTTTATGAATGTGAATTCTTTTTTACAGTTCTTATGCAAATCAATTCATATTAAACTTACTCTATTAAAATTTACTTGTGCCTACATATTGTCAGGTTGTCACTCTGCACTATGCTTTGCTTCATATATCAATCTGATAATAAATATTATATTTTTTGCATCTAATCTAACTTCAAATAATATATTCTAAATTTTATAATATATATAGTAATTAATATCATTTTCATGACTCGATGTAATTTGATCTTGTCAAATAACAAATCAAGAGCGTTGAACCATTGTTGACAATATAATAATAAGGATGCAATATGGTGGAAGCCAGTAGAAAAATTGAAATTCTTAGGATCAAATTAGGTGTCTTAATCCTAGAAATTCATTTTACAAAGAAAATTTCAGTTTTATAGTTCCGTCATGATATGATCTTAAATATTTAATAAAAAATATGTCGGGTGTAGCTAGGACCAATGTGTTTGAAAAAGGTTTGGTCGGGTATTTTCAAAGTGCCAAATTGAAGGTTATAAATCAACATGCAAGTGATGAACAGTTGCAAATTAATGAAATATAATACAATTGAATCATTTATGTGTACGTATTAAACAACAGATAAATAAGTTATACTTAAAATAATTCTTCAAATAAATCATTCAATCGAAAAGTGACACTAACTTTTGTTTATTTGTGATACCACCAAAATGATACCAGGAGCTCTTGGATGTGAAAAAGCTCACTGTTTTGCAAAATTAAAGGATCATATTTCAAGTAGGTCAGTGAAACATTATCAATTGTTTTATATCATCGTAATTTGTTTTGAAAATGCAAGCTCATCGAAACGGTTCTAAAATTTCATGCAAAATTTCAGTTGAGTGATTATGGAAAGAAATTACTTTTTTGGGAATGGATTGAAAATAGAAGAGGATTATGTGCTGTTAAAGGTAGTGTAAAATTTTACGCTATTAATATTAAATTAATAATGCATGCTTAATTTGAGGAAGAATTTGATATTTTTAAACCGCGAACATTACATAAACTTTATTTTTATTAAATGCATTTTAGGTTTTGTTTATGAGTGTATACATAAGTAAATGTATCCACGCATATTTGTTATTTCTTCTCTGAGGATATGTTCATTTTCTCTGTTTTTCGTTTCTAAACATAATAGAGAAAATCGTACAGTGATAAACTTAAAATTTGGTTATGAAAATGAGTGCAGATTATTATAAATAGTTTATGATTCTGACATTTGTCATATATCAACAAATTTTGTTTCTAGTCGTTTTGAACTTGACACTTCGTTCTCAAGCAGAAGAAATGATATATTATATTAATCCTTTATGTTTTGGGGGCCCTGGGTGTTTAAATTTTGTTAGTCTTGGTCGTAATGTTATCGAACACAAGGTTTATGATGTTTAGTTTCGCATCGTTGAGGTTGTGTCCGTATTGCGACATTGGTCTGTTTTTAAATATGATACAAATGTCACGATATGCATTACATATTTTCAAAGATTTATTTAATTTCTTCTTTTAATAAGTCTGGCCGAAATGTGCAATGTTTTTATTATTTTGTTTAGTTTCAAACGTGACGTCGACGAACGTCGTTGTGGCAATTCTGGAATTTGGTTGATGAGTTATTCGTAATTGCTTTAAAATTAATTACTCTAAAAAATAAGGCACATTCTGTTGAGATCCGAAAAAGTGAAAACAATTTAAACTCGGCCTGTTGTATTCTATTATTGTGAAATTAAAACAATTATGAACTTGAATTGGTCTAAATTTCATTTCTAACTGTAATTGTTGAGTTTTGGATAAACTTTTCAGTAAATGCCAACATATTGATTTCAGTTTTGGCCATTTTACATGTTTGATGAACAATTTTAGATAATCCAGGCAGATTAAGGACGATTAAAAAACGCCTCTTTACGTATAATCATCATATTTATATATTTATATTTATTTATATTTATATTTATATCTATATTTTTATTTATATCTATATTTTTATTTATATTTATATCTATATTCATATTTATATTTATATTTATATTTATATCTATATTTTTATTTATATCTATATTTTTTTTATATCTATATTTTTATTTATATTTATATCTATATTTATATTTATATTTATATTTATATAATGATTGTAATAAGTTTGCAAGTGAAAAATAAATATTTGAAATTAGGGAAGTGTCCACTTAATTAAATTATCGTTCATTGTATGGATTTGATAAATTTACCAGAATTTGCAAAAAAGTTTCAATTTAATTGAACTATCGACCTTTTTCTTGGCTGTTACAGAGTAAGCAGGGTAATGTGTTTTTTTTATAAATTAACCAATATTTGAATAAGAATTTCTCCATCGTTCTTCCTTTACAAAGTTCTATGTTTTCAATAAAGCCAAGGTTTGGATAAGAAAGTCTCACTTGATTAATCTAAATCCAGGGTTGTATGTTGTTAATAAATTCACTAGAATTTAAAAAGCAAAGTTCCCATTTTATTACTCTATCGACCTTCTCTGCACATGTTTTTTTTTCTTAATAAATTTGTCACCTTTTTAAAAGAAAGTTCCTATATGATGAACCTATTGCCCATCTCTTAACTGGGATGTATATATTTATTTTATAAATTTGCTAGAATTTGAGAAGGTACCCATTTCACTAATCTATAGCCTTTCTTTTAATAAATTTACCAGAAATTGAAAAAGAAGGTTCCCATATGAAGAATTCACAGTATACACCGGGCGGCGGTAGCAATCTGAAATCCACATGGGTGTCGAAGCGTTGTAGGCACGCTTGTGGATTTTAGGTTTCTGCCGCCGCTTAAATCACACGGTGTTTACTGGGAACATATTGTCCTTCTCTTAATAGGGTTTTATATTTTGAAAAAATGTACTAGAATTTGTTGAGGAATGTTCCCACTTGATTAATTTTTCCTTTTTTTCTTGACAAAGTTGTATATTTTAAATAAATATACCAGAATTTCAAAATGAATATTTTCACTTGACTAATCTATCGTCCTTTTCTTAACAGAGTTACCAGAATTTTAATACTTTTTCCTGTTCTCTGGTCATGTTACATGCATATTGACCGGATTGTGTTCTATTTCACATTTTGTGAAATCTTTTAAAATATTACCCTTCTGGCATTTGTAAATATCAGAAGAATACTAGAGTTGTTTTTTTTTATCTGTTGGTTATGAAGCATTTCTGCAGGCTCATTGCTAAAATGTACAAAACTTGTCTCAAGTCCAATTGTTGCCCCAAGGATTTTTGTCGTTTTATGCAACGCAACGGCCGATTTTCGACCGTCGAGCACTTGGGTACAATCGAAAATGCCCAAATCAAAATAGATAGTAATAGATTTTTAGTTTTTAATTTTTCTGAGCTTCAGTTCATCAATGTTTCTTAGTTTTTAGTCATAAATATATCTATGGTACTAGTTATAAGATTGAAACTTTTGATGGACTATGTAAGTTCTCTTATTTATTCATATTTTGATTTGGCAGTTTGGAAAGTATCCGCTTTTTCTTTGTGCGATGCGTTAGCACTTCTTCATTGTGATTCTATATGTGTTTTAATTATTTTATTTTTTTATTTCTCGAGTAAATGACATAAACGTAGGAAATGCTGGCTTCTTTTGATAGGAAAACTTAATCGAAGACTCAGCCAAAAATGATTATCAATTTAATAAAAAATTATAATCATTTTTGAAACTTTCCAGCGATATGCTTAATAATTAGCTGTTAGCCTTAGGTTCACTTTTAATCATAATTTGTATTATATGTATGAAAAATATTAGTTTTTTATTTGTTTTTAATTTATGATATTTAGTTGTTCTGCTTTAATTATGCCACGATTGCTTTAATTTTTGTTAGTTAGGCATTTATTTATAATAAAAAATATATATGGTATGAAATATTTGTGACCAAAACGTTGATATTGCTGATATTACGAATACCGTTTAGCTTATGCCATTTAGTCAGAGAAGTGCAACATTTTTTGCATAGGGTTTTTTTCTAAATTTTTTTATGGGTTTATTTTGGGGTTTCAAAGGGTAAATACAAATTTAATATGCATATCATAAATTTAAAAAAGCATAATTTGTATTTAACTTATAAGCACATATATAATTAACTTTGAAAATTAATATAATATAAAATATAAGTTTCTCTAATTGCTGTTATAGAAAGTGATCTTTTTAGTTTAAGTTTGAGGTTTTAAAAATATATATAATTCTTTCTAACGTTAAATAAGAGAAACAAAAAATATTATCATATTTTAGCATTTTTAAATGCTTGAACAGACCTACAAGATAAAATTTAAACACAAATGGGCTTACCGTTTTTGGTTTTAGTTTTAAATGTTGTAATGTTCACGGTTTTTTAAATTTGTTAAAAAGCTAATAAACGACTGGCAAATAATTAAAATTATCATCAATTTAATAATTGAAAATTATCTGATTTCAAATAATGTCAACTTTAAATAATATGATAATTAAAATTATCATCAATTTAATAATTAAATTTTGATTTTAAATTGTCAATTTCTTTTTTCTAAAATTTATGTCAATTAAGGATGCATTATTATTCTGTAATTAGGCGATAATATTTTGCACTACTTTAACTGTGGAATTTTTTTTTCACAGGTTTGGAAAAAAATCTTCAAATGAATGAAAAGAGTGAATGATGTGTGCAGAACGTAAAATAAACAAGAGCTGCTATGTACTAACTTGTTTTAATGAAAAAAATTAAAGAATATACAAGATATATCAATATTGATTGCCCATTTGATTTGTTGTAATTTATATTATATTAATGTTAAATCCATGGAGTAACATATGAAAATTATTACTAAAAACAAAATCAATTGAGCAATTACAATTATTTTTAGAAATTGTTATTATATATAACGAATGATATTATGAGACTAATACTAAAACAATATTTTATTTTCTATGAATATTTTTATAAATTGGGATTAAATTTTAATAATTATTTTTCGCCGTAATCTTCGTAGTCCTTTTCCCCTGCCTTTTCGGTTTCGGATTTATCCTTGATATTATGAACGTCTTTGTTGGGTCCTGAAACATTTTATTATTAAATATCATTTTAGAGATATTAATTGGCCTACCTTAAATACGAAATATATAATGAATATATAAAAAAATAAACTGAACCCAGTAAACACAGTGTGATGTGAGCGTCGGCAGCAACCTGAAATCCACAAGCATTCCTTCAGCGCTGTGATACCCATGTATAATCAATGTGGATTTCAGATTGCTACCGCCGCCCAGTGTTTACTGGGAAATTTTGAAAATTATTTTTCTTTAATGTGATAAAATTATGCCTCTAATGGCTCGTATGTTATTTTTACTAAATGAATATAAAAATGATTGTTTACCTATTTGTGTTTGATACCTAAGCTTGAAGACATCTGGATGGCTAATCCCGACTTATTTCAGTCCAAACTGACGCAATTCGTACTTAAGGTCTATGGATAAGGTCAGTTCAGTCCAAACTGAATTTATAGACCTCCAGTTTGGACTGCGTCAGTCCGAACTGAAGGTCTATGACGGGCTTAGTCTTAGAACAAATTTTGTTATAAAATATATTTCTAATTGAAACAAATTTTGGAACAAATTAAAAAGGAACATTTAGGAAACATTCCTAAAATTCATTTAGGAAAGACGCGTGAGGTTGAGGTTATTTTAATATTTTCAAAGCTATTTGGATCATAGTTTTATTCATATTAAAACCAATAGAATGAATTTTATCAAAATAGTCGAATTGGTAAACAAAATTTATTTAAAGATATGCAAAATAAAATTTTCTTTGACTAACTTATATTTAAAAAAATATTATTTCAAATGAAATATGTGTGGTATTTTATAGAATTCAAAGCTATTTGGATAATAATTTTGTTCATATTAAAACCAATAGAAGAATTTTATCAAAATAGTCTAATTGCTAAACAAAATTTATTTGAAGGTATGCAAAATAAAATTTTCTTTGACTAGCTTATATTTAAAAAAATATTATTTCAAATGAAAAATGTGTGGTATTTTATAGAACTTGTTGAAGTTTCAATTTCTAATTCCATTAATTAATTTCTACTATCAGCTTTTTATCCCCACACTTCATTTACAATTAGATTTAGATTTAATACTTGTATTTCTATAAATTATATGTAATATTTTTTCAAATTTCAATTTTTTAATTGCTAAAATTTTTAATCATTTATTTGCATTTCACCAGAATTTTTATAAATTTTCTTGAATTTTTGTCACGTTACATGAATATTAATGGCTGAATAGTATTTTATTTTATATTTTGTATAATTTTTAAAAAATATGACTATTCTGGTATTTGCAAATATGAGATGTATAACGCGAAATCTGCTAAAATGTATAAAACTTACATTTCATTTAGAATTTCTTTAAATTATGCGTGGTATTCTTTTAAATTCAATTATTTAATTACTGAAATTATTTAACTATTTTTTATATCAGTTAATCACAACTGATTTACGATTAAATCTGGATTTTGATATAATACTTGTATTTTTATAAACAACTCATACCACACATATTTCAATTCAAATAATTTTTTATTGGAAATATAAATATTTGCATTGCAGTATTATAGTCGACATGTTTAATTAAACACAAATAGCAATGAAAATAAATTAAGAGTTAATTAGAAATTAGCAATTTGTTAACAAACTTATTATTTTTTACTTAAAAAATAGAAAAGTAATCGATAATTTTAATTCGTTGTAGATAATTGTAATAGTTAAAACAGAAATATAAGGATTATTTTTCTCTCATTAAATAATCAAAAATTTTAAAGATCTTAGGATTATCATAGATAAATTTGCTACAATGTGCAATAATAATTTATTACAGCTTTATTATTTTACAGCATTATTACTAGTAATAAGGTGACCATATGTTCAGGTTGCTTTTTTCCATCTTGTGTCCCGGGTTTTTCTAATATTTGCCCCGGATTTAGATCTTTTGTCCCGATTTTTTCAAAAATAATAAAAATTGTAAAATTAAAAAAAAGAGCTATATTTTTTTCAAATTATTTATAAAGAAAATTGAATAGAATGTTGTACAAGGCGGCTCAAAAGCAAGAAGTACGCATATAAAACATTGATAAAAAAAGTATTAATTATAATTGAATAATAAAGTTCTTACTAAAAGTCCGCAATTTCGATTAAAAAATTGATTCATATAAAAAAACTGATTTTTAATGTGTCCTTAAATAGCATTTGGGCCCGCCCGTAGGTAATCGGTTAAGAGCAACGGGACTTGTTTCAGAGGTCCCGGGTTCGATACCCACTCCCAGCAGCCTATTGTCAGGCAACATTGACAACGATTTTCACTTGGAAATATAGATAGCAATATGTTCCCAAGTGAAAATAGCCCTCACCCGGCATTGATGCACCATATTCGCCCTATTACAGAAATTGTAATAATAATTTATTATACAGAGATGTGACAACTGTTTGGGTTGCCATCTGTCAAACAGACTAGTATTGAGTCAAAATGAGCACAACAGCTTATAGGACTATTAGGTTCTGATTGCTGTTCAAAAATGATTATAAAAAAAAAAAATAGAATTTGTTATTGTTACTAAAGCCAACCCCCGTCCGTAACTAAAAATTGCCGTCCCGGTTTCGGCTAAAAAAGATATGGTCACCTTAACAGTAAATAATCTGCTTATTGCATTAAATTAATAATTGTTCTAATATTCATATTCCATTAACTAATTGCTTCTTGTATAGTTATAACAGCCGTTATAAGATCATTATAATAAATGTACGTACCCGGTTTGGTACCTGGCATAGGTGCCTTGGGGGCCGCCGGTTGTTGCGGCGCTGGCGGTGCTGCGACCGCTCTTCCCTTGTTCAGGAACATGGGCAGAGCGTCGTTCACGCTGCGATTGTCCATTGCGAAATTATGTATAGCGAATGGGGCATTGATATTCGCGGTGCCGTAGAAATACGTCTGAGGAGCTCCATGGCTTTTTGGGAGATATGTTGCCAGGAAAACGACGCAAACTGCGGTCAATAGGAACTGGAAATAAAATTTATTTGAGAGAAAGATATTGTACGTGGTTATTAACACGTTCGCGGACGTGAATGCTATAGCATTCATTTTCATGATACAGAATGACATAAGTACTCTAGCATTCAAATTTTAAAGTCATTTATTAACTTTCCGTATGGTAAGTTATTTTAAACGTGATTATTAACACTTTTGCGGACGTGAATACTATAGCAATCATTTTCATTGTGATGCAGAATGACATAAATGCTCTAGCATTCAAATTTTAAAGACATATATTAACTTTCCGTATGGTAAGTTATTTTAAACGTGATTATTAACACTTTTTCGGACGTGAATGCTGTAGCATTCATTTTCATTGTGATGCAGAATGACATAAGTGCTCTAGCATTCAAATTTTAAAGTCATATATTAACTTTCCGTATGGTAAGTTATTTTAAACGTGATTATTAACACTTTTTCGGACGTGAATGCTATAGCATTCGTTTTCATTGTGATGCAGAATGACATAAGTACTCTAGCATTCAAATTTTAAAGTCATTTATTAACTTTCCGTATGGTAAGCTATTTTAAACGTGATTATTAACACTTTTGAGGACGTGAATGCTATAGCATTCATTTTCATTGTGATGCAGAATGACATAAGTGCTCTAGCATTCAAATTTTAAAGTCATATATTAACTTTCTGTATGGTAAGCTATTTTAAACGTGATTATTAACACTTTTGCGGACTTGAATACTATAGCATTCATTTTCATCGTGATGCAGAATGACATAAGTGCTCTAGCATTCAAATTTTAAAGTCATATATTAACATTCCGTATGATAAATTATTTTAATCGTGATTATTAACTCTTTTGCGGACGTGAATGCTATAGCATTCATTTTTATTGTGATGCAGAATGACATAAGTGCTCTAGCATACAAATTTTAAAGTCATATATTAACTTTCCGTATGGTAAGTTATTTTAAACGTGATTATTAACATTTTTGCGGACGTGAATGCTATAGCATTCATTTTCATTGTGATGCAGAATGACATAAGTGCTTTAGCATTCAAATTTTAAAGTCATATATTAACTTTCCGTATGGTAAGTTATTTTAAACGTGATTATTAACACTTTTTTGGACGAGAATGCTATAGCGTTCATTTTCATTGTGATGCAGAATGACATAAGTGTTCTAGCATTCAAATTTTAAAGTCATATATTAACTTTCCGTATGGTAAGTTATTTTAAACGTGATTATTAACATTTTTGCGGACGTGAATGCTATAGCATTCATTTTCATTGCGAAGCAGAATGACATAAGTGCTTTAGCATTCAAATTTTAAAGTCATATATTAACTTTCCGTATGGTAAGTTATTTTAAACGTTCAAAAATCATAATTGAAAATCTTTGCATATCTTTAAGTTTCAATGGTTTCTGAACATTTTGGCATACCTTATTGCATGGTTGTAAAAAATTGTTGTATGCGTGTGTTTGGATACCATTTTTCGTCGATGAGCATGGATCAATCGATTTGTATTGATGATGAGACGTGCTGATTAGTTTTTGACAAAGGCAGATCCAGTCGTTTCGAAGATACGGAACAAAAAGTGTCCAAAGTTTTTGCGATAATGAGCGTCCGATTTGAATCAATAATAAAACATTTTATTTGGATTGATGAAATGAGGAACTGATAAAATTTTTGATGGAGAAATGACTGATTCTTCAGGTATTTTTGTATTAACTCTTGTATTTTCCCATAATCACTAATTAGCTTGAAAAAGCACACTGCGTTAAATAGAAGCGT
Organism: Ctenocephalides felis; assembly: GCF_003426905.1. Lineage (NCBI taxonomy): Eukaryota > Metazoa > Arthropoda > Insecta > Siphonaptera > Pulicidae > Ctenocephalides > Ctenocephalides felis. The sequence continues at coordinate 16,255,092 of NW_020537324.1, read as the reverse complement.
AATACTTGACGTGGATGCTATAGCATTCATTGTAAATAAATACGGCAATCTGACTATCTTTATAAACAGTGTTTAATTAAATTTTGAATATCACAACTAATACGGAGTAAAGTAGATTGGAAAAGAAATTTATTATGTTATAATTAACTTTATAGACAACTTGTAATTGGCACTCATTTCGAAATATTTAGAATTATATAATTTTACATTAGTTATTGTATGTTTTTAATTATACACGTTTAAGCGACATTTTATGCTAATTTATTTCATATATGTGCTAATTAAAATATTATAATTTACAACTTGATTAAATTATTGAAAACACTAATATTTAAATTAATACTAATATGTAATTTTATATAGACATTTACTATTATTATTAGTTGAGACATCTGCATATCTAATAGTTATAATGTCTATACAAGAAAAATATTATCGATCTTTTATATTTATTCACATTTGTCTACTACAAGATGCCAAGTTCTTATTGCAAATAAAACTGCATTTTTCCGATTTAATTGGGGTTATTACTTAGGAAATAACACATTTTTCTAGTTTTTGTGCAATAAACTTCTAAAATAAACTTTTACAAGATATAATAATAAAATTATAAAAATTCTGCAAAGCGAATGGAAAAGCCGAGTTCTTTTCAAAACTAACTGCAAATCATAAAACTTTAAATAAAATCATTATGAACCAAATTTAGAAAATGCAGAAAAATAACACATATATTAAAACGATAAAAGATTTAAATATCCAAACCAATTAGTGATTGTGTTATGTAATGGCCTTTGTATTGGATTCGATAAAAGCATTTTTTTTAATTAGATGATTTTTAATTAGATGATGTATAATTATGAATAAAATACCTACTAAGTAATTTAAGCAGCAATACTGTATTACCCATTAAAAAAATTATACATCATTTGATAAAATTCATTAATTAAGATATAAAAGTATTTAGTCAAATGTTAGAACCATGCATGGATGTTTATGCTCTTCCAACAATTTGTTTCAAATATAAGTTGGATCAGTAAATGTCACGGTCGATTTGCAAAAAACACTATATCAAACAATTTTTTTTAAGACGGGTCCATCAGTATCCTATAATTTGCATAATATTTAACAAAATATTTAAACAACTGTTCTTCTATGGGTCTACTTATATTACTCTCTGAATCTACCTGGAATAATTTTTACAAAACCCAGAGGTAATTAATATCTGCAGTCCTTGAAACCGTGAAATAAAAAACATTGAAAGAATTTGATACATGACCCGAGACAGAAATTAGCAAATATTATAAAATAATATTTGATAACAGCAAGAATGGCTAGTGGTGTTTTGTAATGAGATATTTAAAAGGATAAGAATGGATAAATGATTAAATATAATTAAAATTGAAATTCATCAGTATTAGAGAAATTGTAATAATAAATTTATTATATAGAGATAGGACAACCGTTTAGGATGCCTTCTATAGAGCCACGGTGATTAAAAAGTTAGATTCTAAAATAAAAAAATCGAAATTTCTGAAAATTTGAAAATGTATGAAAATTGTTTCATGATCTCTCATATCAGGCACCCCTGTCTGACTGAGATATGAAAATAATATATCAATAAAAAAAATGGTATGGATTTCTTAAAATGTTGGACAAATAAATATATAATATAACAAATAAATAAAAAATTTAAAAAATTAACAATAAATTTGTTAAATTTGTCTGATTACTGTTAAAAGTATACACAAAAAATCGAAATGGTGGAATAAATATTTAATTTATTTTAGTTAATTTATGGAATTCGTAGAATGTTGGACAAATACAAACTATAACTAAAAAAAATTAATAATAAATTAAAATTAATGAAAATTAATTTATTCATTCGATAAGGATTCTCGTTTATTGGTTTTGCAAGATGATCAATCGAGCCGTTTTTTAGAATTTGGAAAAACTGCACATTAGTTTTTCCATGTTTACACAAAAAATTCTGAACCAATTTTGAAAATTTAAAAAACTTTCAAAAGTTATAAGTGATGGATCGTACTAATTGGTTTTTGGCAAAGATTGGCCGGACCGCTTCGTAATTAATCCGTAAAAAAATACATTATCACTTCCTGAAATATTTACATAAATATAATATAAAATTAATTGCAAACACCAGGCCAATTAATCCAAAAATCCGATCTTTACTCCATTCAAAACCATTCGGGGGTGAATGTGTATCAACGGTAGGAAAAACAAGGTTTAAAACCAGTAATACAAACTAATATTAAAATATTAAATAAAAAATAATTGTAATTATATATTAATAATTATTGTTCTCACCAAAATCCTATAAGTTGGATTAATTCTGCACATATTGAAGAGCATTTCGTTTAATTAGCACAACACCTTTGACTTTCCAAGAACAAATGAACAATGATCATCGAAAATCAACACCTTTATAAATTGCAATCGTTGGTAATAGCAATTGTCTTCGATTGAATGACAGAGACAAAAAAGTAAAATATTTATCTTTAAATATCCTGTGTCGATGGAATATCAGATTATTTTTGCGTTCGTGAGATACCAATCGTATTTTAGACTTGTCTACTAAATTTATGAAATCAGGGTTTAATATTTGATGTAAAGATAATAGATAACTTTATATTCGACTGATGAAGCCAGGATTTTTTATTGATTTTAATTTATTTTCTGAAAAGTTCGATCTAAAAATGTGTGAATTTTTAGATCGAACTCAGATCTTTTAAAATCATATTTTTAAATTAAAAGTGGCACTGAAAAATAAGTTGGCATAGTTGGGAGCAGATGAATGAGCGTAATTTTTCGCGAACATTTCTTACTTTCGCACAATTAGAAAAAAATCAAAAATGTTAAAAACTATTATATAAGAATTACATTCTTACTTATTTTTAACATTTATATTTTCATTATCATTTCGTCCATTATATGATTTTGGACAACCGCTCCTTCAAAGTTATTAAAAATATTTTTAAAATACATGAATGAAATGTATTTTTTAAATAACATGAACTGCTTAAATATTTCAAATAACTTTACACGAATTATAAATATATTTCTAATGTTTTGTATTATTCAGAATATATGCGATATGAGTAATCGCAGTTGGTCAGTAGTTTTATTAACATGAATACTTTCTTACAAATATTATTTACTAATTTTCCATCAGTACTAAAATTCAAATATAATATATTTTATTTTATATAAATCATAATTTTCACAAACTGAGCTTTGTCGACAAACCAAGAAGCAAATATGAGGTATAAAAATATTTTATTTTTACTTCATTTATAAGTTTTATCAGAGGTGAAGATAATGTTCTATAACATTATCAAATGGTATTACAAGTACATTACCATGGTATCAAAGCCTGTAAAAATTTACTCTTTAAAATCAAATCGTTAGTATGGGCAGTATTAGAAGTCAAAGAACTCTTTATAAAATCTTGAAGTTGCTTTTTAACCAAAGTACAAATTTTAAGGGGTCGTTTTGAATAATCACACAATTGATTATCAGGGGCACTTCTTGAGGCTGGAGGTTCTGCTGGGAGACACGGATTTGGTGTTGTACTCTCGGTGGAATCGATTTCTGTAGTTTCGTCGCAAACTGACAATATTAGAGCCAATACTGAAATAGAAATATATATTAATTTATTTAATTATAACCACGTAAAGGTTAATAATATTTGAGAATTTTATGTTTTCTCTACGTCATTCTGAACTGTTTTACATCAAAGTTGGAAAAAGTATGTGTGCTTGAGCCAAAATTTCACCTTTCTTCGAAATTTTCTCAAAAACGTCTATACCGATTTCACCACGTTAAATTAGCTCGACGATCGGCCCAGACGTTTCTTTATAATCGAATAAGCATCCAGAACTGATCGGCCGGACCATTCCTTTGTGATTGTTGACTTTTGTTTTGAGATTTGGTAAAACTTTTTATGATGATAAAGTTTATGTATTTCTGTACTGTTTTATAAATGTTATCTTGAAATTACGTTAAATGAGTATATTATATCTTCCAAAAGATTAGAGAAAATTATACATATTCAAAATCATTCAACATTCCGCCTGTATTTTGGTACAATCTTCTGGTCGAAAAATGCCTATTTAAGTTCATTTATTTGAATTAATCACCACTTATAATAATTACAGACTTCCAAACTTCATAATTAACCAATAATTTATCTTTTTAATTTCCATAAATATCATGTTAAATTATCTATTGCTTCCTATTTACCTTACTTATCTTTCCCCTTACTGCCCTTAATTCTACCATAACTTGTAGTTCAGTCATTATAGTAAGTTCATCTTGGAATTCGAGATAACCAGCTGTAAGTTTGTAAATACCCTAAAACAGCACCCTAAAAGTTGTCTCAAAACCTACATATGGTAGGGTGTACGTACCATATGTAGGTTTCGAGACAACTTTTAGGGTGCTATTTTAGGGTATTTACAGACTTACAGCTGGGTATCTCGAATTTCGAGATTCATACCTAATTTAAGCTTAAATGACTGGACTATTAGTATATAAGTATATGTTTTTTTATAGAATTTTTGTATTGATATTAATTGGATATCAAAGACAAATAAAGATTTGAGTATAAAAAAAACACCACTTACAATATTTCTTAGAAACATCAACTGCCCACGTAGTCTGTGCAATATTGGTCGTTGGTATATCCGTGATGATAATCTGAGGTTGTTGCTGGTTTACCGATTGTTGCTGGTTTACCGATTGTTGCTGATTTAGCAATTGTTGCTGTTGCCAGAGGAATTTTTGTTCCTGAAGCTTTTGGTATTGCCGCAACTGCTGTTGATGTAAGTACTGATTTAAAATATTTTGTGCCTGTATGTATTCGAGGTAAGCCTCAGCATTATTTTTAGGAGGGTGAGTTTGGACAGTCAGTCCCGTCTGCTGCTGCTGCGCTTGGGGACAGGAGAGGGTTGAAAGCTGCTCGGGCGTGCAGCATATTGTGATGCATACACAACTGCATACTTGGGCCTGGACGGCAGTGGAAGATATTAGCAACAGCAATGCGGATATTAATACCTGAAAAAGGATTTACATTGAATTTTATGCTAGGCCTTAAATAGGTAAGTGCATATTTATTTAAAACATTACACATTTTACTGAAACATTACATAACAAAATGAGAAAATTCATGTTATTCCGTTTCCTTATTAAAAAATATGTTGATGCGATTAATTAAGCATGTTATTAAATATACGAGTAATAATGTTGAATTAAAGATTTTTTTAATATATGAATTTTTTTAAAAACGTTATGCAAATTAAATTTAAAATTCATTTAAAATAATTCTTTTTACAGATATGTAATCTTTATTATTTTTCAGTTCAAACTATTTAATTGCATTTAATTGTTATTATGGAAAAACAGATCTATTGATTAGGGACGACCACACTTCCAAATTAGAATATTTTGAAATAACTCTTACATATATTGTCCCAATTTTTCTGGATGGTTAATGTATTTATGATTTTCCATTTCTGAACTAAAAACCTTCTCTTTATACAAAAATATTTGTTAAATGCTTCATTTTTACGTTTTCTGTATATAGGATGTTTCCTTCTCCTAAATAAACGATTTCAGGCGAGAAATATAATTTGAAATTTAAGATGATACTTGGAGACGTAATTAAAAAATAAAATTATTTTTTTAGAAGTCTCAGTAATATAAAAATACACATACACTTACGTTGATAAACACTCACATATATTGTCCCAATTTTCTGGATAGTTAATGTATTAATGATTATTTATTTCTGGACCTCATTTTTATACAAAAATATTTATTGTTTAATTTTTAATTATTTTTACGTTTTGGTGATATGGGATGTTTCCTTCTCCTAAATAAATGTTTTTGATAATACTTGGAGACAGAATTAAAATATTAAATTATTTTTAAGAAGTCTCAGTAACATAAAAATATTGATAATCAGAAAAAGATAATAATGTTTATTAGTAAAATTTATTTCAAATTTGTCTTTCAAATGAATTGCTTTGATCGATTTTACTTACTTACTAATATCAAGGGCACATTAGTATATTTTTAAACAATAAAACCATCATCAGTCATCTAAAGATTAGATTTAAATAATTACTGCTTTATTATATGGATCGTCAGAAGGCCTTCGTTAAATTAAAATTAGAAAATTATTTGAATGATAAAAATTATAATATTAATTTGTAATACCAACTTACGATTTTAGTTGACATGATGGCAATTTTCTAACCGGTGATTGACCACAGAAAATATACTACTGATCAGCTTGTAACTGAAATCGATATTTAGTAATAAATTTGTATTCCAGAGAAGTAGTTAAAATAATATTATGCATCGATTACTCTACTTTGATATCAATTAATGTTTATTAATAAATTAGAAAAACGTCGTAAAATTTAATACAAACTATCTTATAAAATTTAATTATATAACATTGACCATCATTTAGAAGATAAAGTTTTCAATTTAATAATTCTGATCACAAATTTGCAAGACACTGGTTTCACGAGAAATACTGCAAATGAACTTATTGACCCTCATATGCAGTCTTATCACTGCAGCAGCATTGGCCTTATTTATTTTACTAATTATTTGTGTTACTAATAATAGACAATGCAACAGTTTAGTAAAAGTAGAAACATTTAGATTGATTTAGTTGCTTATTAATATATATATATATATATATATATATATATATATATTTCTCATTTTCGAACTCCAATCAGGACTTAAGTTGTATAATGTTCTGTGATGAAACATCTCCTTAATGTCGCTTTTTCGAAAGCAACCCATCGGTTGGCCTATCTATATTTGATAATAAATGATTTGATCAAATTAATTCTAATAATGAAAATTATCTAATAAGAATAAATAAATATATTTTTGAATATAATACAAATCAAGTATACTTTTACAGATGTAATTGGTTCATAAGAAAACATTTTTCTTTATATTAGCAGAAATAATTATTACATTTTAAAAACATTTTTTACTACTAACAAACTCATCTAATTAACTAATAAATTACACTAAATTATTTTTAAATAATACTTATACATAAATTGTTTTTCAGATACTAATCTTCATAGATTGTTTACAATTAGTTAACAGAATGGTTCATAAATATGTGGTAAAATTCATCAATAATTGCAATTCTGTTACTGGTCTTTCTGGCTAATTGTTATAGGTATTTTAGATATTCAAATAATTATTAATCTATGCTTATATTAAATTGTAGACAACTATATTCTATTTTACAAATATGGAAAGAATGTACGTTGACCAACAAACGGAGGACCATAAAATTCAGCTGGCAGACCATAAGTTGGAGGCTCTTGTGTGACTGTGGTAGTTTCTGGTGCAGGTGTAGTTGTCGTGGTTATTTCTACTTCTGGTATCGGTTTTTGGTCAGGATAAGGTGCGACTGGTGGTAAACCGTAAACAGGTTCAGGATGTCCATAAGTTGGATGGTACTGGATAGTGTGGTATTCACTGAATCCTAATTTTGGCCAGTAGCTGGGTAAAAAAATCAAGAAATACTAAAATTTCAGTATTATAAATAGATTAATATGATGAATCTTGAATGATAAATATAAGGCAGCATCTGCGAAGCGGAAAATATGACCGAAATCATCGAATTAAGAAAACCATGCATTTATAAATTTATTATTGTTCGAACTAACTAAAATAGCAGTAATCTATCTAGAGCGTGGCCATCATAGATAAAATTTGAAAACATATATTTATATATATATATATATATATATATATATATATATACATATATATAGGAAAAATTTAAAAAATTATATATAGTAATTATTAAAATAAAATTTGTTTTTGCATAAAATTATGTGATAAATCAACCACATTTTGATATATATTAGCGATATTGTTAAATACTTTATTTTGTATTCTATTATTGACACAAACAATGTAATCATTAATATCATGATTATTTAATTTTACTTACTTGTATGAAACTGGAGCGGGCTTTGGAGGTGGATTCAAAGTGTTTTGCACCAAACTAACAACAGGGTTTTCTTGCAGCCTTTTAATAAACTGCCTTTGCAAATTTTCAGCAGTACCTGCAGCATTTGATATAGTGCTAGCAACATTAGTCAAAGTCCTTAATCCTGCAGATGTAGCTTCACCAACAACAGCGCCTAATCCACTACCTATGTTTACTGATTTTGCCGAATTTTCGTCGGCAATTGGAACTCGTTCTACTGATGGAGATGCCCAACCACTGCTGTAATAATCTGTGTATGGGAATTGGATGTTGAAGGCTGGGACAGGTTGGCCATAGATTACTGATGGCCCAGCGGTGAGGGCTGTGAGGGCGGCCAAAGGTGATGCTGCTGCTGCACCTACAGCTGCGGCTACTGGTGCACCTTTTCCTAGCTTGGAAAGGGGACCTGGGGGGAAGAAAAGTAAAGTATTACTTTGAAAATAATATAATTTAAAAGTAGAATAATCACTGCACATGTGCTAGTAAGCGACATATCACGAAGCCTACTTATAAATTAATTGGAGAATTTTATAAAGCGCACAACTTCTAAAATAGATTTTATAGCCTAACAATAAGATTAGGATTACATTTACCTATTTGTGCTATTTGATTGTTATTTACAATACAGTTTATAGTATGTCTATTTACCTTCTCTAATCACTTTGGAAACCGTATTAACTTTGCTCTTGAATAATTCCACAGGCAACTTTACTGCTGTTTTAACAAGCGCAGCTTTTGTCTTAAGAGCTTTTGTTACGGGTACTGCCACTAAAGCTGCTTTTTTTGCCAAAAGAACTTTTGTTGAGCTTGTCCTAGGAGGTAACACTGCAATTGCGACGATCGCCTGGCAAAGGAGGAATAAATTTTGTGAGTAAATATTTTAATTTACAAGAATATATGTATATGTATCATATATACATATATTATTTTACATTTATTTTATTATTTATATTTATATATTTATGAATCTGTAATCTTTTGACTACACATCAAGTTCTATTAGATCAAAAAGTTCTTAAATTATACGTTTAAATATTTTACTTCATGATCATCATCAATGGCAATAAAAGTGAGAATTTATTTATATTTTTATTCTACTATTGAACAATATTAAAATTGTTTGAAACTAATTTAAAAAACTGCATATTATTAATCAGGTGTTTTCTTAGAACAGTTACTCTAGTTTTCAAACAAACTGCTCATGATTTATCCACAAATTTTCCAGAAAAATCGTTATTTTATCTTTTATAAACCGTAATTTGTTTATTTATTTATTATTCGAATAACATTGTGATTTTTGCATACACTAAAACTGCACAAAGTATTTAAATTTCACCACAACTGCCCTATTTCAATATATTGAACATTCAACTCACCAACAGAATAATTGCCGGCTTAACCATTTTGTAAATTTAATCTACTGTATGTAATTTACTAAACAAATCAATTGTAATGATTTTAATTTTGCTTGAACAAATATATATACTGTAATTAGTATATCCCTACTTTGCCTAAACAAACGGTATTCAGTGAAAGTGTATATAGGGTTATATTTTGACAATGAAAGTGATTTCGAACGACATTTTTGTATGAAGAATTTCTGCTAAATTCTTAAATCTCTACCTTGGGGCTTTGCGAAGTATTAACGCGGATGTAGATAAAATTCAATAATAAAGTAAACTAATTGGAAATAGGTCATAGTAATTCATGATAAAAGATTATCTAAAATTATGGATTTACAAAAATTATTTATAAGTGATTTAGCTTTATTGTGAATTCTCTAATAACAGAAAGTTTAGGCGTATTAGCACAATTTTTTAACTGTTTAACCGGATGTTTTAAATATAAAACTCAAAAATAGGGCATTTTTTTGTTTTCAAAAATATTTATTTATTTGAATGATATAATTACATTTTAAACTAAAGATAATACTATTAAAGATAATTACTAATATATGAGAAAATTAGAGTATTAAGAGTTCATAGATAGCTTTGCATATATACATAACACTTAATAAACTACAAATATATAATAATATAATTTAATACATATATCTTGGTTTGTAATGAAGAATATAGTGTATGTAATTTTGTTTCCGATGTTTTTGAAAGCCAATTCCAGATTTTAATCAAGGAATTATTTAACAAATTACAAATTATCTGAAAAATTTAGAATTCCCAGATTGTAATCTAAGCAATAATAGTAATAAATCTATTTTAATTTGGGTAAATCAAAAATATTTAAAGGTGGCATCAAAATAATTTAAATGTGGTTTCAAACCACATGGATTCAGATTAAATACCTACCTTGACCAATCTTAGATTGAGCTTTATTAAATTACTTATACTTTTTGAACAAAATCTGAAGTAATTTCTTGATGAAGATCTCTGCATAGATGAAGGAGACGTTATGCTTAGATTTTTTTTATGAAATTATATTATGATTGAAAATCATGCAATTATGATTTAAAACACTTATTTTGTTTAAAACATTCATAACTATAGAGTAAGTTAAAATCAACTCTATTTATCTGAACATAATACACAAACATTTTACTAAAATATTTTATAAAATGTTTATTCCATATATTTATTCCATATGTTTATGCCATATTCCATGCAAAAAATTAAGTGGATTTCTCGAAATACATTAATATTTTCAAGAAAATTAAATAGGATCTTATAAGATACTATTATAATAAAATGTATTATTATAACATACTATCATAAGAAAATTTAATAGTATCTTATAACAGGGCTTCTTAAACTATGGGTCGCGACCTCAAATGGAGTCGCGGGGAAAAATTCTGGGGTCGCAAGTGATTTTAATGTCAGATATTTATATCGTTTAATAACATCACGTCTTGATTTTTGTGTTCTCAACAAATTCTTAAACTATATAGTTTTGGATGTATAAGTATATTATTACCAAATATACAAATTATTTAAAAATATTAATTTATTTTTTTATATCTATAGAAAACTTGCAATCGTAAATGTGGTCCCGGAGGACAAAAGTTTGAGAAGCCCTGTCTTATAAGATACAATTTAATTTTCTTTAAAATATCAATGTATTTCGAAAAATCGACTTAATTTTTTACATGAAATTTTTCTGAATAAAACAACGAATATTAGTATATTTTACTCTATTTTAATAAATTTAAAATTATATAATTCAGGGGTACAAAAGTCAACAAGTAACAAATCGTTGCTCACACATAAAATACGCCTAATTTTGAATAATCCAAGTTTTTTCAAATTTTTATATTTATCAAAATGATCTACTATTCATTCGCATTTGGGTCCATCGCCATTTGAGCAAATGGGTTCGTTATTTCGGCGGTGATGCGTTTTGCATTTGAAGCTGATTGTTCCGTGAATTCCGCTCGGACTTTCCGCAATCTGCTCCGTCGCCGTACATTCATGTTGGCTTCGAATAATTGAAGCCTCTAGTTCGTTCGATTGCTCATTCATATATTCTTCCATCAAAAACCTGTGAAATTTCATAAAAATATTAGCAATTAACAAAAAATTAATAATGTGCTCATTCATATATTCTTCTATCAAAAACCTGAGAAATTTTATAAAAATATTAGCAATTAAATACTACTCACAAAAAAATTATTAATGTGCTTTGAAATACTGGAATGTTTATAAATAACAATATTGAGGTTCGCATTTTTACCTTAGCTTAGAGCAGCGCTAGGGAATTTTTTTTAATGATTACCCCAAAATATTTTTGTCTAAGATGACATTCCCCCATGACAAAGGAGGATTACTTCCATACTACGTAGCAAATATAGTAAATATCAATTAAAAATACGTACTTTTTACATCCAAAAATTATTAACCCCATTTGGGGTATTTTCCCCCCAACCACTGTGTAGCAAAAAAATCTACTCCAAAGAAACATAAGTTTACAAAAAATTAAGGGCTTATGGTGTTTTCTTTATCTAGCAAATATTTACAAATTGCACTCATTTTGAGCAAAAAATAGTTGGTCACCTTAGTCTAACCCTTTAACCGAATAGAAAAATATAAATGAATATAAATATTATTATTATTATTATTTTTTAATTACTATATTTCTTATAACTGCTACATAATTAACATCTAGTAACAGTAATGAATAATTATATAAATTTGATAAAAAGAGCACAAAATAAAGGATATAATTTTCAATAAAATGATATCCGTAGTATGTTGATATAATATAAAATAAAAGCAAATAATAATTATGATAAAATTAATAAATAAAATAAATAAAATTTCTGAATAATGAAAACAATACTAGAAAAACAATAAAGTAGAATAAAAGCAATAAGTGAAAGATAATAATAAATATAACAAAATAAATATAAATATGTAAGATCATAATAGGAATGTTAAAGATCTACAGAGATCTAAGCCTTAGAGGCATATGTAGATCTTTGACATTCCAATTATTATCTTGCATATTTATATTTATTTATATTTTTCTATTCGGATATAGGATTAGACTAAGGTGACCAACTATTTTTGTTTAGAAAGAGTGCAATTTGTAAATATTTCATATATAAAGAAAACATCATATCATATCATCAGCACTTAATTTTTTGTAAACTTATGTTTCTTTGGAGTGGATTTTTTGCTAATAAATAATTTGTACATAATGATATTTGTCTAATAATGTTGCCACATCCGAACAACTTTAATTTTGCATATTAAAACTGACTGTGAAGACAAAAGATAACAATTTTGCAGAAAGTAGTGACTTTTTACTACTTCAATAATCATTTCATAAACTATTCTTTCAGCGATCGTATTAGTGCCTGGATAATTTAAGAAAATTTCTATTAAAATTTTAAAAATTCCATGTCGGATATGTTTTGTCAGATTTTATTTTTCCAAAGTTGTTGGTCAATAATGACGTTATCTTTTACTTCTTACATTACAAATTCATTAACTGAAAATATATTTTATTAAATAAATGGGTATTTTCAAAGTACAGGAATTAAAAAGAGACTTCTTTGAGAAAAAAAGGTGGAAAATTCAGTAAATGAGTTCAGTTGAGATGATCACCTTAATTACACACATTAATAGATTTTTATTATAAAACTTGCAATATTATAATTAGAACGTTATTAATCCTAATAATTAAAGTTATGAAATTGAACAAAACATAATTTGAAAAAAAAAATTTATATAATTGTATGAATTACTTTGGATTTAAAATTAATATGTTTATGACTATGAACTTCACTACTTCTTAATAGTATATTAAGTTGTCAAATTAACTATTCTTTTAGCAGCATTAATTTAACTTTTATGTATTTTATGTATTATACTCATATGATTAAATTTACTAGCATATTGACAAATAATGAAAACCCAAGGTCACAAACAAAATTTCCGTTCCATAAATGTCTTTGGGTAAAAGTAACAAACATCTGTTTGTATTATATTTTGCAAACTATGGGTCTCAGGAACAATACGTAAACTTGTAACCAAATTGTAAAGCTTTTTATGGCAAATTGTAATTGAAAAGAATTTTATGACTATTAAGGGAGGGTTATAAATATTTTAGTATACGAAACTAAAGAACCGAAATTCTATTGAACAATTCAATGCGACAAAATAACAAGTTTCTGTTTCAAACCTATGATTAGGAAAGCCTAAAAATAATACTGATAAAATTAATAAATTATATTAATTTACTGACCATAATGAGAGTAAAGCACTGACTCCAGCTAAAATAAGCGTCATTGTGATTTCTAATAATAATTGTGAGAAAATCCAACATGCATTTCTAACTGTTGGATTGTTGGCTACATCGATCATCCAGAATATTGGCTTGCTTAGGCACTATAACAAATTATAAGTAAATAAATTTATTTATTATTATCTTATATATAAAATGCTTTAGATTAGTTAATAAATAATAATGTCTAATATTTAATATAACAGCAGCAGCATGCTGAGTACTCCATCTAACTTTTTTTTTTAATTTCGTTCTAAGAATATATAGATCTTCTTGTTTTTGCTTAGTGTTTTAAAATTATTTGACATTATCAACCTACGGTGAAAATTAATTTGTGAAAATATTTAATAGTTTTTTTTAGAGCAATATCAAAAAACAAAACAGTATTTAGTGGGTTCTACAACAAACCAAGAAGGATTATTATAAATTCTAAAATTATAGTAAATCTAATATTCTAAATTTTTGAAGAGATTTCTAGGAAAAAAGTATTCGCCTAAGTAAATGCTTAAGCAAAGATTAAATTACAATTTTAAAGTTTTGTGAATAACTTGAGTGTTCTGGAACATGTTAATTTTGGCATTGAAAGACAAGGGTATTGAAAACCCCGAGTAATATTTTTTACATGTTTTGAAAGTTCTTAAATTCAAAAAAGGAACATAGACACCGTGAAAATTGATATATTTACAATTATGGAGAAGGATATACTTCAAACGAGAATCAATTCATAATTTTCATCATGACAATGCAAATATTCAGCGCTATTTTGACTTTGCTTCTGTAAATATTTGTTCCAAAATTCATTTTATTCTTATATTTTGTCTGATAGCGTTAAGTTCTTCAAATAATTAGTACAATTTTTCACTGGCTTATAATATAAATTATTTTTACAATTACCAAAAATAATATGTCAGCCGCCTTCCAAGCCATTTTTGAATATTTATTATCTCGGTTACACTCTGGTACACGTGTGTGAGAGCAATCGGGGCCACAAGCCGAACTTGGCATAGCACTGTTATAAATAGATTAACTAAAATTAAAAATAACATTTAAAATAAGCAAAAATCTATATAAATCTTTGTTTGAGAAGTATCATGCACTATAAATATCAATAACGAAATTAATATAGTGTACAGATGGATTTTATGTCAATTTTATTTGACATCACGTTTAGTATTGTTTATTTTTGAAATTAAATTATAGCATTTTTATTATAGCTAATTTTGAATACGTACCTGTTCTATTTTTGGATTATGCAAAATAATTTTACCCGTTTTCAATATACACCCATAATAATGATTATAAAAATATAAAATTACTGAACCTAGCAATTAAGCTAGTTTTTGTTATTAGTGTCAAAAAAAAAAAAACAAAAAACATTAATTCCGATATAATTTATTTGCAAATCAAGTAACTGATAACTTTGTCTATAAATTTAAAATTAAATTTTTATATTCAGAAAGAAATTCCGTATAATGGTATAGTGTAGTTTTAATTTTTATATTAAACATTTTTATTAAATTGAGCTAAACATATAACTAAATAAAAATGAGTAAGCATTCGCAAAACAATGATAATATTTTCCGCATTTGTCATAAAGATTAGTTTAAATAAATATAATTTAATTAAATTAGCAGCGTGCATTCTTGGCTACTTTTGGAATTATCAATATTAAAGACTAATTGAGATAATTGATTGATTCAATATTGATTCATCAGAATACAATAACTCACATAAAACGGAACAATGGAATATAATATTACATCCGTAAAAAAAATTATGAAGATATAAGAAAAATCAGAACGATATACTGATCTGACTTAAGTTTGAAGTTTATTAAAAATTTCATTAAGTCTAATTTATCCTTCTTATATTAAAATGTTTAAGCTGAAATTAGACAATTAAAATTCTTGATTTGAATAACTAGTCGAAGAGGATGTTATGTTTTTGCCAGAAAATCCCACTTGCTAATTTAATGTTTTCTCAACGGTTAAAATCATTCTTTATCGTTTGTGACCAAAATTGGAAAAAGTGTTTGTATATATGAAGAAAAACCTCATTCGGCATTTTCTCAAAAAAACATCTAGTTCAGAACTGAGTTGGCTAGATTTGCAAAAATCGGATTTCTGAAAATCGAAAGATTTTTCGTCTACGAAATAGATTCCTGAACTGAAAATTCAAAAACCGTTTGAAAGATATTATTTAAAATCATGGTGATTTGTTTTTGGCGTAGATCGAGTCGTTTGGCAGTAATTATTTTTTCATTTTTAATGCAACTTAACACAGATATAGAGTTCATATTGTAAAGTTTAGAATTTAAACCATAGGTCTTGGTCATAGACTTTGCCATGGACCCCTTATTAGGCGATATTGATCTTTTTATAAATTTGTGTTTGTACTAACGTTTAATATTAAACATTCGAAGTAAACATACTAATCCAAGTTAAGTTATTTATTAATTGACTTCATAATAATGATACAATAGATATTAACGAGGTTTGTTGTGGTCCACCATTGTGGATCTCCATAATTCTTTTTCGTCCATAATTGTCTTTGACGTGAACCCCTTGAAAGTTGTCATGGACCCTGGGGATTCATATGGACCACTTTGGGTATCACTGCTCTAAACGAACATTATAAAATATTATATTCTCACAAAAATGATTGAATTATAAGAATTCATGAAGTTAGGAATAATGGGTAGTGCTTTTAGGATATAAGCTCGTGTTTGTGCACTATAATTAATACAATTACAGATATTATATAACAGCATATATTATGAGTCTGTAAGAAATATATCAATTGAAAATTGCATTTATTAGTTTGTTAGTGGAAGCGAAAATGTTAATTTTGAATTTTTTTTATTAAATTTGTATGTAACAATCAGAATAAAGTAAGTAATTCTATGAGCTACAGTGAGAACATAATCTAAACAAATCTATAATGTAAAGTAAAGGCAAAAATATAAAATAAATAAAAATAAATAACTAACTTTAATAATAATAACAAATAAATATAAATTTTGAAATATTTGATTAAAATTTTCATCTGAATTGCTATACTCTCAACTTCGATTTAGTCGATTATTTACCCATGGGAAGTTCATACAACTTCTCTTGAAGCCAAATGCTACTTATATCTATTATTTTGTCTATATTCTTTATTAAATATATAAAAATATATTAAAAATATTTTAAATCAATTTATTTCGAGCCAATTTTTCACGCTAATTAGTAATATACCAAAGTATATATTTAAGCAAAAATTAAATTACAATTATTCAGTTTTGTGAATGGAACTGGGTGTTCTGGAACATGTTAATTTTGCCATTGAAACATGTGAAAGACGAGGGTATTGAAAAACGAGAGAAGTAATATTTTTTACATGTTTTGAAAGGTCATTTTATTCATAAAAAAGTTGATATATGTATATACAATTATAGAGAGTGATGCACTTCAAACGAGAGTCAATTTCTAAGATTCATCCTGACAAAGAATATATTGTACGTTGTTATAAATTTTAAAAAATGTATTTCATTTTTCTTTATTTATATATAAAAATCTTACACAGTATTTTCAGTACAGTAATAATCGTATAATGAGAAATAAATAATAAATTAATCAGTACTTAAGTATTTATAAGATTGGAAAGAGTATTTTTGTTAATTATAAAGTAAGAAGTTAAAAATTAAAATTATCAGTAATTATTTTTATAAATATCGAATTATTACAATTACAATTAATTTTAGTGTTTGCAGGCTTCTGCTCTCCTCTGAGCCCGGATTCTTTCGCGCCTGATCAACTGTTTCCTATAAGCAAACAAAGGTCGGAAGACCAAAGCGCTTTCGGCAGTGTCCATGCCATCGTTACCATCGGCACTTTCTACGTCACTTTCCCCTAAAAAAATTATAAAATTTAGAAAATTGATAGTAGAGAGTTGAAAAGGAATTACATAACAGTTAATCAGGAAATTATCTAGATTTTTGCGAAAATTAGTTCCTAAAGATTAGGAAGCAAAGGTTTAGGACCTAAACCATTAATTTGTCAATTTTGCTCAACTTTGTGCAGTAAACACATCAAATCTACATAACTTTGTTGAAAGTCTTGTTTTGCAACTTTTTTGCTACAACTGTTAAAGATTATTATTTAATTCATGACTATAATTTTACACAAAATATGATAAGACTTGTGGCATCGTGCATTAAGGCAAATTGCTGGAGCTTTCCGTACTAAAAATTTAGTTTTTTTGGTTAAACATTTTAAACCTTGGTACGGAACCCTTAGAAATGCAAACAAAATTTCCCTTATTATTAAAATCTCTATAAAATATCTGATAATTTGATGTGCACTTGTTTAATAATCATTTTTGACCACCAATTAGCATTTTTTTTTTACTTTTTTCAATGTATCTCCGAAAGCGCTAGACGTGCCTTCCCAAAAGCTAAATATGGAGCATATTTTTCATTTAAATTATTTAGATTTTTGCGAAAATTAGTTCCTAAACCTTTAATTGGCCAATTTTGCTCAACTTGTTTTAGTTGTGCAGTTAATTCATTAAATCTACCTATCTTTGTTGAAATTCTTGTCTTGTAACCATTTTTTAATTCCCTGATACAACTGCTAAAAAACATTATGTGACATTCATGACTATAATATTACACAAAATATAATAAAACTAGTGATGCATGGCATCGTGCCTTAACCCTACAGGCTCAATTTTTTTAAAATTTGTGACAAAAATATATTGTTTGTGACTGATGATGATCAGAAG
Organism: Ctenocephalides felis; assembly: GCF_003426905.1. Taxonomy (NCBI): domain Eukaryota; kingdom Metazoa; phylum Arthropoda; class Insecta; order Siphonaptera; family Pulicidae; genus Ctenocephalides; species Ctenocephalides felis. The sequence goes on along the minus strand of NW_020537324.1, from coordinate 16,236,527 downwards.
AAGAGGTCAATTTTAAAAATTAAAAATAAACCCATATTTTACGGAAAAATCATGTTTTTGTCTCATTTCCACATACGAAACACTGAGTCTTAAAATAGTACAAGTGAATTGTTTTGGAAATAGTTTCCTATTTGAATTTTTTGACCGATATTTTAAATCATACATAAAGTTTTTTTTAGTTAAACATTATAAACCTTGGTACGGAACATACCATAAAAATGCAAACAAAATTTCTATTTATTATTAAAATCTCTATAAAATATCTGATAATTTAATGTGCATTTGTCTAATAATCATTTTTGTCCACCAAATCGCTTTTTTTTTACTTTTTTCAATGTATCTCCGAAAGCGCTAGACGTGCCTTCCCTGAAGCTAAATATGGAATATATTTTTCATTATAATTTTTACCTATTGGTTTTCAAGTTATATTCTACATTAATTTTGATTAATGAGTTTATTTTAATCATGACAAAAAATATATGTATTTATTATATTTTATAAATGATTTATATTTAATAGAGTTTCAGTTAAAAACAATAGCTTCTTATTATTACTTTATTTTTGATACATAATACTTAAAATTCGATGATTATTTTCATTTAGTCATTACTAATATTTACCTTGAAGTGATTTATTCTATTCCAAGAAATATTTCGTAATATTTTGAGACAAAAATCATTCCTAAAATTACATTCAAAATTCTAAGTACGTCGTGTCGGGTATTTTTTATGACTATTTTTTACACATCTGGTAAGAGAAAACCAAAATATTGTGTATGTGAAATATGATGCGTAAAATTTCCTTGAGAAGTCAATATCGGTAATTTTGAACTATTCATTTTGGGCATGTTTACGAGTTTGGCTATTGCCTTTTTACGGTTTAAGTGTTTTAAAATAAATACAAACATTACTCGAGCTTAGTAAAGGACATAAAAAAGGTTTCTATTCATCAATTCCAAGAAGTTCTTGAATATTGTTTATATTATAATGGACATATTTTCGAGATTATTTTATATTCTCATTTTTAATAGCGATCAGAACATTTCAAGTTCTCGAATATTGATAAAAAAATAAAGCGAAAAATAGAAATGAAAGTTCTTATTTTATGCTAATTTATCATTTTATGATAATTATTGGTATATTCGATCGACGTTGCCGTTACGATCTGCGTGCACGAGTGTCGTCTATAGACGACATCCAGTGTTTTATCACCTTGAATTAAATTATTGAGAATTATTAATTATTACCGCGGTTATTAGTGTCACAAAGCTCGTACAGTGTTAAAATAAATTTAGCAATCTGCCTAATAATTTATCAGATGGACTGAATAATAAGTTTACCAGTCAGGTCTCTCACGACTTGATCTTCTGCAATTTCTCCAGCTTCGTCGATCGTTTTTCTTTTATCATCATCATGAATTATTTGCGTAGTCGAATCCAGGTGTGAATCATCACCTGATGCTGAGACAGCATCAGATGGTGACGTCAAATGACTTTCAGGGGTTTCGGCTGGCATGCCGAATACATAGAAAGATTGCAATATCAGCTGAAATAAGAAATAATTATTTTGAGAATATTATTGGGAATGAATTGCAAATGAAAACACTTTATTTTCTCATAAAGCAATAAATTAGCTTTAGTAAAAGCTATAAACTATTAGGTGATAAGCCATACTGATCATAAAAGTTGGTCAGTGAAACTGCCTTCTGCTATGTGCTTGTGGGCCAATATCATGTTAAACTTCTTTTTTTTAATTTTTTAACTTTAACTAATATATAGCTAATGTATAACTTTAATTTTGCAATATGTTTGTTATTTGTAAATTATAAGTAAAATAATATTTCTAAATTGCTATTGAATATCAAATAAATAGCCCCTAATCTACTTAAAATAAAAATACAGCATAATAACGATTTTTTATCTTAAGAAATTGCGTAAGTGGCCATCTCATTTAGCTTCAGCTAAAAATTATTAAAATGATTTATTCCATAAATTTGGTTGACATTCTAAGCAAAAGTATATATTATATTATTAATAAATAAATTAATTTGCTAGTAATACTATATTTAAATGATAAAGTGTAACATTTCTGGGTCCTATTAGAAAGTGCAGAATAGTCTGATTTTCTTTTTTATTAGACAATAATTTTTAAATCTGTCCGAAAGTAAAACTTTGAATATAAAATTATACTTATTTACTACTTTGTTTTTTATGTTCATATGATTTGTACATTAGGATATCGTCGACTAATCACTGGAAATAGTCAGATGATACTGTATTTTTGAAGTCTTAATTTTTATATTAAAAGTTTTACTTGTTTTTCATTTCGGACAGACGTAAAAATTATTGTTGGATAAAAAGGAAAACTTGACTTTCTGCACTTTCTAATAAGAATCCGGAATGTTACACTTTATCATTTTATATATAGTATTACTAGCAAATTATTTTATTTTAAATAATTTATTTAACTTTTATGAAGCTGGATGTGAATGTCCAGTTGATGATATCTGATAAACATCCAAAAGCCGCCTTTTCTTTTATATTCACAAATCAATTTGATATGTAATTTTACTCCTGAACATATTGAAAATATGTATGTTAGTGGTAATTGCTAAAAATGTCGATTTTATATTTTCATAAGTTTCATAATAATCGAAACATTCCGAATTTAGAATTATTTCATATTGACAGTGATTTCTTCTAACTGCTGTATTATTGGATTTGCATTGAATTCTTATAAGAGTCATTATTGATATTTTTAAAGCTTTTAATGTAGAAAACCATTGACCTATATTAGACAGAGAAACATATATTTTCATGACAAAATATGTCTGTTATTACCAACTAAACATTATGGATGTTCTCCATTTTAACTTTAAAGTGATCATAGCACTAAATTATGTAAATTCTATCCGCAAAGCTGCTCTAATTTTTATTATTCAAAATAAGTATCTTAAAAATTATCAATTCTTACACAACTTCTTTTGACGTAATAAACTTAATTTGACGTTCTAAAACGACCAAAAAGATGATGTGATCACTTTCAAAAAGGTAAAAACAACTACTACACTTAAACTTACCATAGCGGCTATGACGAATGTCTTCATGATTACAATTTGCACTATTTTTAAATCACAATGAATAATTTATAAATATCAACAAAGCGGATCACTGACCAACTCGAGTAAAAAAAATTCGTGCACTTTATACAAAAAACAAGGTCTATTTGCACAATATTACAAAGTCCTTTTGTCGGCACAATGGTACAATTGACAATTGGTGACCATCAGCGTTATATTTATATATGAACGCGCTTCCATCGAATCTTACACAGATTTTTCATATTTGCGTATCCGTAAACTTAGACTTATGCAAAAATACAGACAGGGATTCATTGTTTACACAAATCATTTTTGAGAAGACTTTTATTTAGTCAAATGGTGGAGAAGAATTTCAGTTGATTTCAGTAGAACGACCTGTGCAATATCTAATAATACTGTAAAATTTTTAATTTAATTGATCACTAATTTAAAAGACTTTGTTGCTATATATTGCACAATCATGATGCTGGTGACCTGGTGTTAAAATCAATGCACGTTAAGGAATTAGTACCAGCATTCTAATTGTCTCATTTTTAACATTGTATCACCATATACTTTTGAGATACATTTTCAACCTCAAACAAAGCAATTTTTCTCTTCAAATTTACAAGAATTTTTATTTATGTTCAGAAATTTTCAATTTCTTTTTCGTCGATGTTCTATATTTGAGGATTTTAAAATATGATCTCAATTGAGAAGAATTTTTATATGTTCCAAAATTTTCAACTTTCCTATCAATCTTCTATATTTGAGGGTTTCAAAATATGATCTCTACAAAGCAAATTTTCTCTTTAAATTTACAAGAATTTTTATATATATTCCAAAATTTTCAATTTCTCTATCAATCTTCTATTTTTGAGGGTTTCGAAATATTATCTCAACAAAGCAATTTTTCTCTTCAAATTTACAAGATTTTTTATATATGTTCCAAAATTTTCAATTTCTCTATCAATCTTCTATATTTGAGGGTTTCAAAATATTATCTCAATTGAGAAGAATTTTTATATATGTTCCAAAATTTTCAATTTCTCTATCAATCTTCTATATTTGAGGGTTTCAAAATATGATCTCAATTGGTTCTACTTTTTAACTACCCGAAGGAGCAGCTTATGTTTTTAAAAAATATGAAGTTTTTGAATAAATATATAAAAAAATAGAGTTTTTGCAATTTGCTTTAAGGTTTGCTTTGTTGTAAGCCAAAATGTTGCTTACAACAAATCAGATTTAAAAATAATTTCCGAAAAGGTTACCTAAATATAATATCAATTATGTATGTATGATATTAGCAGATTTCACAAAATTAAAAAAAAATAATTTGCTATTTATTTGTAGATGCGATAAAATAAACTAAATGCTAATTAGCAATATATATGGCAATACTATTAAATGCATAAAAAATAAATGAAGTTTGAACCAAATTTAGTTTTTGTGGGTGAACAAAAGAAAGACCATGTAGCATCAAACGAGCGTTTTGCTTTCCTCTTACATTATTATATTATTATAATAATATAAGACGAAATTTAACATTAATTATAACAATAATTAATTTGACATTCCCATATTATTTATTCTTATTCAATTTCAATTTTAAATAAAAATGAAATAATATTATGTTATATGATTATAGAGATACCAATTCACCTCTGATATTGATACCGGAGACCCATAGAGTTTATCTGTTCTATTAAGCGAATTACAAAAACACATGATGTCAAATAAAAATAATTATTTACATATTAGCTTTATAGCTAAATGTTTACGTGTTTGTATAATTATTTTTATCGAATTGAATAATAATTATCACTAAATATATGTCGCTTTCTTGGTTAATTTTTTATGTTTCTAGAAATTTTATTGTGAAATGCAATCTAGGTTTGTCTCTCATTATTTTCCATTCTATTGAAATTGACGTTATATATCTTGACAAAAATTTATTTACGTTCTGTGATAATTATAGGAAAATTATTCCCATGTACGTTTTGACAAAACTCGAATCTCTAATGGAAAAAATATATAAATTCATAATTTGAAACAAACAATTCATGAAAGGAATAATGTAATTTTGTAAAATGCATTCTATTTTATAAATATTAGAATAGTAATTTTCGCTAATAAGAAAACATATTTTAATAATACTGCCAAAGTTACAACAGCGTTTTAATAGTATTTTTTCAGTACATATTTTATTATATTATTATATATTTTATAAATATATAAAATATTATATATTTTATAAATATATTGATACATATATTTATTTATATGTATTAGTAACTCTTATTCTAATTATTTTAAGAGAACATTTTTTATATGTTTTTATTTTCTTGGTGGCCTAATTTTAAGATAACATTTTTTATATTTTTTTAATTTTCTTGGTGGTTTAATACTAATAGAAAAACTTTATTTTTCATACATTTTGACATACGGTTTTATGCATTATCACTAAATTTGAATAAATTAAAGAATAACCATTTTAACGTAAATTAATAACAACAAATCCTAGATTTTCTATAATCTGATTAATTTTTCTTTATGAATATCATTACTTGATGATGGAACGCATCTAATTTCGAAACGTCGTAATCAAAAAAAACTTTTTTATTTATTTAAACGTTTTATATTTATTTGGATTGAATATTCGAATTATTTTCGTACTTTCTTGATGGTCTAATACTACTAAAAGTATATAGTATATTCAGATTTTTAGAGAAACTCAAAGTTTTCATTCGTTTCTTTGTACGATTTTATGCATTATCAGAGAATATGAATAAATTGAAGGATTATCATCATTTTAAAATAGGTTATAACAATGAATTCGTGTGTTTCAAATAAACTGATTTATTTTTTTTATGAATATCATTCCCTGGTGATGGAACGTATCTAGTTTCGAAACGTCGGAATCAAACAGAATTCCAAAACTTTTCATATTTCTTTGGATTGAATGTTTGGAAATGAAACATATATATATTTATATATGTATAATATATAAAATGTATCATTGAATAGACATGCTAACACTTATTTGTCGGTCATGATTCGACGAAACATTCATTAACAATTAACAAACCGCCGTCATAATTTTTTAAATTAACAAAACCTTCAGGGAATATACCGACTTGTCACCTTTTAAGAATGTGACATGCCTTCAAAAACGCAATAAATATTTACTTTACATTATATTATGATACTACGCTTTATTTTAATACTTGTTTTAAATTCTTTGTCATTCACCATTTCCAAATTCTAGAATAATATCCTCCTCTTCATTATCAAAAATATAAATTAAATAATTCATTATTTTTCACCACTATCACCCTTCAAAACTCTACGAAACAATGTTGAATTATGATTAATTACCAACACTTGTTAATTTTTATAATAAAAATAAATATGTGTTATAATTAATTCATATTAAGTTTATATTACCTTTTGTAGATGGATAATTTTAATGATCTTAAAGCAACACACAAATATGTCTTTGGAAAATGTATCTCATTTGGAAAAATTTATCAAAAAATAATATTATGATAACTGTTTATTACATACTTGCATTTTTTATTGTGGCAGTGCATAATTGTAACTGTTAATGTTAAAAAAGTAACTGTAAACTTACATTGTTGTTTGTAAAAAATATTGAAATAATTTTGTAAATGGTTCATTAATGCTTTGATAATATTTCATCAAGAATATAACTTATATTGAAGGTAAATCGTATCAATAACTCCTTATTCTAATTTTTAATTCTTATTTTAATTCTGTGACTTATTGATTTATTTTTTAGGTAAATTTTACCAACAAAATAATTTATATTGATGATAAATAGATAATTAAAAATGCTTAAATTACTATGTCGTATCAATATTACTTCTGATCATTATAAAATAGAGTAGTACCTGGCAAATGTGGTTAAGGGCTTGTAGCTTGGCAACCACAAGGTTGCGGGTTCAAATTTTGCATGTACACCTTGATATCGTACAGTAATGTGGGAGATAAAAATTATTGGTTCTCTTCTTGATATGTGAAACAAACACATTTTAAGATTTATTGATTTTATTTTGAATTGTAACTTACATTATTTAGTGTTGATATTATTAATCTGTACTTATTGGCTGTTCAAACATAACTAATTCCGGCTCCATTATAATCAGTTTTACCTGATTCGACCCTTATTGTACGGATAAGGGTCGATTTATAAAAGTTTTATATAAATGCTGGATTTGATACCAACTTACAACATAAAATTACTAAATTATCTTAGTAAAGATGTGATGAACATAAAATATTATAATAAATACATAATAGTTACCAGTGTAAAAACCATTAAATTGCCATCAACTAGATGTCATCTAGTAAAACAAATACATTTCTCAATCAGCAAAAATAATTTTTAATAGTGTTTGTAAAAGTAATAAAAGCTATTTGCTACTTTCTGATTGCTATCCCAAAAATATAAATTATATTATTATATTTATTTGTTGGGACGATTAAGTTGCCTTCGATGACGATTGTCGTTACTAATTGAGGAATATATTTATTACCTCAAATAGCTCTTGCAAAAAAAATTAACACTAAAGGAAAGTAACGTTCATCTTCTGATTGCTGTTAAAAATATACGTAAAATTTATTCATAAGAAGTGAAGTCCCACAACATGATAATACTTATTACGTATTATCATTATTGCGAAAACTAAAAATAACACCAATATACGGTTATCAAATATTGGTGGACCGCAAAAACAAAATATTTTATATTCCCACGAGAATTCGCGATTATGTGTAAAGTCACGAAAAAGTCAATCCTGGGAAATAAGTGACATGAAGACAAATATATTAATATATCGAATTTTATTTATATTATGTAGTGATTTTATTAGCTTAATAGTTTGTTCAATTCAAAAGTATCAAGTCGTTTTCTAAAACTCTGCATAATCCTCTGTTCTATTATAATTATTTTAATTTCATATCCAGATAAATTACGGTGAATAATTATAACCAGATAAATTACGGTGAATAATTAGAAGTAGCAACATAATTCCAATTTCAATATTTTATTTATATTATAATAAAGTTCATATATAGATCACATTTTGCATATGTGTAGCATACACAAATTCAAATCGTTACCAGTTATATTCAGATTTAATTAGTAACTTTTCTACATTTAGCAAGCAGTCGTCATTATCTGATTTTATCAATTGCGCACTTTCAGAAAAAAATATGACTCAAAACGATTTCGCAGAAATATCGCACTTGCTCTTAGAATTTTTGTGACAACTATTATTTCTAGCAATAGATACTTTTTTTATGAATTTTGGTAAATATAATTGATACATTGAAAAAAATGATAAACTACCAATTTTACTTACTCACTCGTTTGTGATAAAGTCTTTGGTCAGTTCCAGGTTGGATTTCATCTCGGACAACCTGATATAAAGCAGTTGTGATACCTGATATCAATTGAAAATATTGATCTTAATGTCATATACTGCCAAATTTACTTACTCTCTTGTTTGTGATAAGAGCTTTGGTCCTAAAACTACAAAGATCCAAGTTGGATTTCCATCTGGGACAACCTGATATCAAGCAGTTGTGATATCTGATATCAATTGAAAACATAGATCTAAATATCATATAAAGTGAAAAAATGCCTTTCGAGCAACGAATTAAAAATATAATTCAAAATAAATGCATCACAAATTTAAAGGAAAACTTTTTGGGTTGCACACTATAACATAGGGCTTGTTATAGTAATTAAAACACAAATGTCAGTTAGTTCTGGTTGCTGTTCAATATCTATAAAAGCAAATTTACTGATATAATATTTATTTTTTTATTTAAGAATTCAACCTATCAATAATGTAATTTATTTACATAGTAACAGTATAATTTAGTTATTGCAAAATATTCATTAATTTACTGATAGTGCTAGTTCCAAAATTTAAAATTGGATATGAAAATAAGTATTAGAAACAGATTAATAACTACTCAATCAATTATGGACGTAAAAATAATTTATGAGATGCATAATACCTGGCAATCAAAATTTTATCACTTTTATAATAAAATCAAGAAATTGTAGAGCGAAAGAATAGGTTTTTGCACGAATATAATAAACATTTGTTCTGAATTCAAAAATATTAATTTTTCCACTTGATAATTATAGTAGGGTAGGACGGGGCTAGTTGAGCAAATTTTTACTTAAACGGATGTAGCTCCTCAATGAAAAGTCTCAATAAATTGCTATACGGCTTAATGGTATTGTTGTTTATCGCTTAACAAAAGTGTTAATACTAGTTTTTGGTAATAAGTAAAATTTAAAAGCTACAGCTGTTTAAATGCAAAAAGTCCCGTATGCTCAATGTACCCCATAGGTGGGGCAAGTTGAGCACTAAGAAAGTATAATGAAATTATAGGTTCAATGTCGATTAGTGATGAAATAAAATAAGTTTTTAACCAGTTCTATATTTATAGTCTTTATTGACAGAGAAAACAAAACTTATAGTAATTTGCTTTGAATAATTAACGATTAATTAACTTAGGAATTATTTTACCATTATATTCAGTATTTTTGTTTAAAATCATTATTTCTTTATATTATTACTCATAGACTTAGCTTAAATCTTAAAAATAATAATTAATTTTTGGAAGTTAATGGTAATTGTCTTAGTGACAGAACAAGTTTAGCAACTATGCTCAACTAACCCCAACTCGGAATTTCAAAATAAAAGTGAGTTTATAAAAAAACTGTGAGAATTAAACCCAGAATCTCTGTGCATATTAAAAGTACTATAATTATATAAAAGAATAAGATTTACCTGGTTAAAAATAAATAACATTTGACTAAACCAGACGAAAACTCGTGATGAATGACTTTTTTAACTTCCCGTAGGGTAAGTTATTGTAATGGGCCGAAAATCGGAATTGAAAATTTTTACATTTCTCGACGTTTTGAAGGTTTCTGAACGTTTTGGCATACCTCAGAAAAAATGGATGTGTGTGTGTGTGTGTGTGTGTGTATGTATGTATGGATACAAATTTTCGTCCACGTTTTCGGGCGTACGGATCAACCGATTTGAATGGTTTAAAAAACATTCGATTCCTATTAATAAGGAGAAGAGCTGATTAGTTTTTGGCAAAGACAGGTCCAGCAGTTACGGAGATAAGGAGCAAAGAGTGCAGAAAATAGAAATCGAGTTTTTGAGAGAACGGAGCATCCGATTTGAATTATCTAAAAAACATTCCATTAGTAATGATTGGGAGAAAGGGTTATTAGTTTTTCGCAAAGGCAGGCCCAGCCATTTCGGAGATACAGAGCTAAATGTACAAAAAATGGCAGTTTTGAGAGAACTAAGCGTCCGATTCAATTGATTCAAAGAACTTTCTGCTTGTCTTAACAAAATAATTGATTTTGGAAAAAAAAATTTTGTACCATTTTTTTTTTTTTTTTTTTTTTTTTTTTTTTTTTTTTAATTTTTTGTATATCGAAAATAATTCAGATTTTATTTTTAATTCTGACTATAGTTCTAATATACTTCAAACAAATAATTTCAACTCTGCAATTCAGTTTATATAATTCTTATAAATATTAGACAATGTTACAATATTAATTTTTAATAATCTATTTGAAAACATTCATTATTCCTCGAACATTTCGTTACGGTACGGGAAGTTCCAGCAATTTGCCTTAAGGCACGATGCCACCCACCCCACTAGTTACTTTTTGGTCTGAAAATAAACAAAACGCCCGTGAGCCTCAGTCATTTGTCCAGCGGCCACTAGCGATCGCGGGATGTTTATTTCTCCCAAACCTTTATCTTTTCGCCATATAATGCCTAAACGGACGGTGAATAGTTTTCGAGATATTTCGATTGCTCAACTTGCCCCTATGCTCAACTAGCCCCGCCCTACCCTAATCAAAAAGCTTACTTAAATTTTTGATGAAAATTTACCTGCTGATTTTTAAATTATTACTTTAACGTGTCTAGTCGTTAATGAAAATAATTATTTACTCTTTTATAACAATATTTTTCTGCTTTCTTGTTATTGCAATTCATATTAATTTGGTCAGTACTTTTATATGTTTGTACAAGGCTATCATTCTCAACATTTCGATTTCTGTTAATAAATTTAATTAATTAAAATTCAAATTAACTCAAATTACATTATTTGTGTATTTTAGAAATATTTGGACAAAAAATTAAATGCTTGTTTATTATAATCAAGTAATGCATATGTGTGCAAGCCATGGTAGACAAATAACTTTGAAAATGAGTCACATTTTATTGATCATGATTTTGTATGACCAAAATCATCTATTATTGGCCATGATTTCTTAAAATTTTCATTGAATGTCATACCCAATTTATATGCAAATACAGTTAAACTGGTTTGAAAATTCAGTAACGTATTGGATGCAAAACTTTTCTTTGGAGAATCACCAAAAAATTCTTCATAATTAAAAAATATTTGAAAATTGAAACTTTTTAACAATGTAAATAAAACCTTATATTTATGTTTATTTGACTAAATTTTAATGAATTTCATCAATTAATATGATGTTAATACAATGTAAATGCGATAAGTGCAGTCAATACGAGTCCTTCTCGAGTTACGTCAAATGTCTTTCAAATTTATGAAAGTTGAAGTTTTTGAGGAAACTTTATGTCAAACGAAGCAGAATGGCTTGAAACGTCGAGAAAACATAATATTATCAAATCAGATTATATGGTAAAAACAAAGTTAAAAATAGTGCAGTAGTGCAAGTGTAAAAAACACCCTCATGGGACTATAATTGGAAGATAACAAGTATAAAAAAATACCCTCATGGAACTATAAATGAAAGGACGTCTTCGCCCTAATGAATTAGCTGGACATTAAGCAACATCAAGATAATTGGTATTTATCTAGTTTTTGGGACAATCAATCATTTTATAAAATATTTATATCATAAAAATCGGCAATACCATTAGTCAGTTTGCTTCTGCAGTCTATTAGTATTTCCTCACATATACTTGAATATTATACGATCTTAATATTCGTACTTAAGTGCTAAATCACGAAGTCGGATACCATATAAATATCTAAGAACCATCATATCATAACATTAGTATTGTAGAAGTCAGGAAGAACTATACACAATAGAGACATTGCTTTATTAAAAAGTTTTATTACAAAATTAATAAACAAGTTCAAAGACAAAAGCAGTGAAATAATGGCTTATTATGTAAGTAAATTATTTCGATTGATCATACCATGTGAATTTAAACAATACGGAGTTTTTAGACGCTTGTGTTGTGATTATTGTTTTGTGAAGACTTTTCTTGTTTGTAATATCAATCCGAAAACATTCTTTGTTTTAAATTTAAACAAATGCTCAACTTTTATGTGTTATTGTTACAAAATAATTTTGTGAGAAGTCGTTATGTTATGTATCATAGTTATAATCATCTATTTTCAATATGAATAACTAGTTAGTGGCATTTTGCCTTAAGGCAAGTTACACGAATTTCCCAATACCGTAAATAACCGTCTTAATCAATAAAAAATATGATTTTGCTACTTAGACAAAATTTTCATCATTTAAAAAATGATATTATTCATTATACTATTCACTGCAATATTTTATTAATATTCGAAATGCAAACAGATAGTTATAGTACCGGTAAATGTATTAATTAAATTAATTTATTTAACATCTTTCATTTATTCTAAAATCTATTCTTTCCGGCCTTTATTCAGATGAAATATATTTTTTTGTATTTAATAAAAATTGAAAAATATATTAGTTATTCTCAAATAAATAAACTATCACTTAACCACGGTATGAGAATATAGTAAAACTACACTTTGTAATAAAGGCACTAAAAATTGTTATACTATTTATTTAAATACATACATTTACATTTTACATGTACATTTTAGCTGAATACACAATTTTACTATATTTTAACTAGAGAATATGTGTGCAATCTGTTAACTTACTTATTATAAATGTAACAGCTAGTTTACAGCTTGCACAGTGTCTTTTTAGTAAAATTTTGATATATATTTATATAAATATTAATTTTTTATGTTTCTATTATATCGGTTACTGACATATACTACATTCTCATCTCATCTCATGGATAAGTTAGTTCTATTTTTCAAGTTAGAAAAAAAACTCCCTGTATTTTCCTGGCTGGTGAATTATAGGCGAAGTATATGGATTTTGAAACAACTTAATAAAACTGCTTTTTTGATGTTACGCCCGATTCCTAGACTCCCGTTTATACCTATATGTGAATGTAGTAGGACTTTAGTGGACCTGCCTTCTGGCAGAGCATTCATCATAATTATTTATTTATAAATCATTTTAAATTTACATACATTTGCGATAAGTGCTTCTAATAACTCACCTTGGAACATTATAATAATAGATTGAAGGAGATAAATGATTCCAAATGCATTACAAAACGTTGTCTTTGCTTCCAACATTCAAAAGTTCAACAATTTTTGGTCAAAGGTATGAAAAGCTCATAAAATAATGATTTCAGATGTTGGAGACAATTTGCTTTTGGCTTTAGTGATGATGTGCATAATCGAAGCCAGACCTAATGATAACTATAGAGTTATATCAGACATCAAAATAATTCAAGACACAGATAAAGTTCTCGCTCCTGAAGACCATTTATTTAAAATTGAAGACCCAGTATTGGAAGCTGTTGCAAAAAACAATAATATGGATACAGATAAAGACTTACCAAATAATACAGACATTCAGCATGAAATAGTAAAGAGGCAAAATGAGTTAAAATCTGATGAAAACTTGGAAGATGAACTTATGGATGTTGCTGAATCAATAGTTTTTAGACCTCTGTTCACATATAGATCTCAAGTCGCTCAACGACGAAGGGTTTCACGAAGAAATTTGGATGATTCAAATTAATATAAGTTAATGATACTTAAATATCAATATTTATTTATTTATTTATTTATTTTATTTATTTTAAAGTTTTATATAAAGGTGTTTTTCCAAAAAGCAAGCAAAAAGAAGTCTCCAAGTGAGCATAAAACCAAAATTTACTTAGTAAACTTAGTATTTTATTCTTTACTTTAAATTTTATATTAAAAATTATTGTAAGTTTATTTAGGATTACTTATCTTAATTAAATAAGTATTTATAAAAAGGCTGACTTTAAAAATGCATAATTATTTATATATTCTATTGTTTATATTTCTAATATAATTATAATATTCATTATTGCTAATGTAATTGATGTAACAGTTATTTCAATAATAAACTAAACCGTATAAATTTAATATATATTACAAACTAATGATTTTTGTTGCTTTTCTATCAGTATAGTTATATCAATTTATCTACTTCCATCTATTACCATTTTATTTTTAAAGAATAAATGTTCAAATAATTGCAATATCCAAGGTTTTATTGATATTTGGTTAATATTGGAATCAGATGTTATTATATGCCTCCTTGTCGAATAATTTTAATCTTACTCATATCTGAAATCATATCCTCAGTATTATTACCTACAACTATATGAGAAATTTGTGGTTTTGCTGAATTTTCATCACTCGTCTGTATTTCAACTCCAGGTTGTAACAAGCTGTTAAAAGTTTTATTATTTAAAAACAATTGTTTATACTTTTCCGAATCTTGTATAAGTCCTTCCAGAGCTGTATCAGGATTATCATTTTCCTTTGATAAATCACTACTTTCTTGGTGAAGGGCTTTTCTTATTTTACTTGCCGGTTCATCAAGTCTTCGTTCGCTAACCAATCTATATTTTTTCATTACATTTGCTTGGGTGTCATTAACTATAATAATGTCATCATAATCTTTCGTAAATTTTAGATAGATTTTTTCTGTTTTATCTTTACCATCGATCAAGTTTTCAATCGTTTCAATATGAAATCCAGTTGAGATTTATCCCATGTTTGGTTGATCATGTTTATGTCGTCCACTTTATGTTGACTGTTGCTTATTCGTGTTTTTTTATCGTGATCAATTTTTCAATAAGATTTTTTAAAATAGATTTAATACGAGGATTGTAGTTAGAATTGCCATTTTCCGTTGCATAATTTTCTAGATGTAGGACAAACTTTATCATATTAGAATTTCTTCTAAAGGATGATGTGCGAAGGAAGGAGTGTTTTTATAGGGTTCGATCTGCTGTAGATATTCAATCTTTCAGAATTTTCAAGATGTGGTAGCTGGTTATTTATATATTGATACCATTGAAGATCGTTTAATCGAGTTAATTCAAAGAGAATATTTCTTAAGATATTTCAGTGTTTTTCATATGTTCTTCTTGAGCATGGTAGTGCATACCTGCTATTTTGTATCTTTCTTCCGGGTTTCCAAGTAGATTCATTGCCGATTGAAAAGGCTCCGTGTATAAATTATAATTATTTGTACCTTCATTAATATTAAAGGTAACATCATCTTTATCATGTTTAGTAAGTGCATCTGATATTAGTTTAGAAAAATTTTCTTTAGTCAATAATGTATTAGTTTTGTTTGGTTGAGTGCAGTTTGCTATTTTGGTACAAATTATTATTATGCTTTTATCATCAATGTTCTGAAGGTTTAAAGGTTCAGTTACATTATTTCGGAAAACAAGTAACTTCAGTTCCTCGTTATCAACATTACTGCCAAAAGTTATTATTATATCATCAGTTGTATAAAGTTCGTTGTTATATTCTCGTGCAGGTGTGCATAAATATCTATCGGTATTGTCGGATACCTTGGCTTTTAAAGACTTTATAATTTCTGTTAAATTTTTGTTTGGTTTTTGTTCAGATTTTTCTTCATTTTCTAAATTTAAACTTTTTGATCGAGTTGGAGAACGCAGATCCCTTGCAGCATGAAAATTATTAAGTCTTGCTTCACTTTTCGAATTTTTCGAACTATCAGATGAAGACTTTTCTGATAAAATAAAGTTATGAGGAGGATTATCTCCTATGTTTATTATTCCTCGTGTCCAATTACCTTCAGGAAAATTTTCTACTGATTTGATTATATGATTTAACTCAGTATTTTGTTCACCTAATGTTTTATTAAAAATTGTTTTCTGGATAACAAGTCCATTCAAGGAAGTTTGCAATTCATTTATTGCCTTTGAAGCATTAAATTTTGGTAAACTGTTCAAAATCGTAATGTTTTCTTCCCGTTTGAATAATTGGAATTTTGTTGATCAATATTGCACTATAACCTGTTAAAATATATAGTACTAAATATAATTCAAAAGTAATAAGCTAATAATATTCCAAGTGGATAAAGTCAATATTATATATATATATATATATATATATATATATATATATGTATGTATATATAAATCCACTGAATGAAGGCCAAATATCCAAATAATATCCAAAACGTGAGGTTTGTAAAATAATTTTTTTAAAAAATATTCTTTTATTGATGTTATGCTCGGTTATTCAACATAAAATTTTTAATTACATATCAACCATGTCAGCATAAAATTTTTAATTACAGAAAAATATATGCATATATTTCATTCAATTATTTATCATCAATGCACAAAGCAACTTACCGGTAATATATAAACATAAAATAAATCAATATAACAAAATACATTATGTTAGACATATCTCTACAACTAAACAAAATAAATCAATGCGGCTTTATTTATAGTTTCATATTGGTATTTAATTGTAATGAATGTTATTTGGTGCAACTATTTAAAAACATTTAAATATTATTAAGCTTTGTTTTCCAATTTAAAATGCGTTGTATATCACCAAGATATGGTAGATAGATTTATACACACCACACAAATATATGTATAAACTATATATATATATATATATAAATATATATGTGTGTGAATATATATATATATATATATATTATATATATATATATTCAGTTTTTCTGGATACTAAGCAAATATTATTCATGATTTAATTTTTCTGAATAAAAGCTTTTTTCAAAAAATTTTTAACTTTCGAAATGAGAAATTTATGTTTTCGTAGAAAAATTCGATTTGTTAGTTTTGCCGATATTAAAATTTTAAGTCATTTGATGTATAGTTCAGTCATTTTGTAATAGTTCAGTCATTATAGTAAGTAACACCTCGGAGTTCGAGATATCCAGCTTTGAGTCTGGTAAGTACTTGTATATTGACACCCTTAAGTTGTTTCAAAAAAACTAATATGGTATTTACACCCTACCATATGTAGGTTTTGAGACAACTTTAGGGTGTCAATATACAAGTATTTACAGACTTACAACTGGGTATCTCGAATTCTGAGATTCTTACCTAAATAAGCTTAAATGACTGGACTATAACTCGATAAGGACTGGCGTTATTTAGTTTTGCGAAACAATCGGCAAAAAATTTCATGCAAGTTTTCCACAAAAATCTTGAAAGGATTTTCAAAATTCAGAAGCTCTACTAAAGGTATCAGTAAGGAATCATGCTGATTAGATTTTAGCATGATCGCCCAGATGCATTTCTTCCTAATAATTGTTGAAACATAATGTTTGACGATTTTGACTATACCTCTTATTGTAGTAAGAAATAGTAAACAAGATTTTTTTTTAAGAAATCGATTATTAGATTCTGCAATGTGGATTTTTTTTATTTAAAGGAAGTTAAAAAATTAAAGAAGCAATTAACTTCCCTTAGGGTAAGTTATAGTAATCGCAAAAGAAATCGTAAATGAAATTTTTTATACATGGTCTGTTCAAAAAGTTTTCGGAATTTCGTTTTTTCAAAAAAATATTTATTTATTCGTCTACATATGTGGTCCCCTTCAAGTAGTCCCCCCCAGATATAATACACTTATGCCAGCATTTTTTTCCAATTTTCGAAGCACCCTTGATATTCACTTTTTGATATGTCCTTGAGCACTCTCAGCGATTTTCTTCAATCGAGGAAAACCGCCGTCCTTTCATGGTCTTCTTCAACTTTGGGAATAGGAAAAAGTCCACACAGAGCCATATCTGGTGAATTTTTGCACTTTGCAACACTTTATTTCATTTTTTACGCAAAATTTAATACAAATTCTTTGACTTTTCAAATTCTTCCATTGTAAAAATCGCCGAGCTCAGAAAAACACGTCGAACCTTAGCGACTACCACAGACAAAGTAAACAGTGAATATAGCTGAAAATTTCATCATACTTTAGGGGCATGTATAAAACCAACACAATAAAAAAAAATTTGACAATCAGACACTCCAGACCCGCGAAATTTAATTATTAGTAATTCCGGTACTTTTTGAACAGACCTCGTATATCTTTGCGTTTCAAAGGTTTCTAATATTTTGGCATACCCTAAAAAATGGATGTGGTGTATGTGTGTGTGTGTGCTTGCGGATGCAAATTTTTGTCGACGATTTCGG
>NW_020537324.1:16183544-16217054 GCF_003426905.1 Ctenocephalides felis | reverse complement strand
CAATGCATGTACTACAATGAAAAAGTGTACCTAAATATATACCTTCTTTTCATCCAATTTATAAAACTTTCAATAAAGCAATTAGAAAGTAATGGACCTCTGTGCTTTGATAAAAGTCTTGTCCTCGTAAGTTCTGACAAAAATCCAGAAGCCATTGCTGTGATTCTGAGTTTGATATATTAAAAGTTTCATCAAACTTCAAAGTTCTTTCGATTTTGGGTTTAAATAATTGCCAATCTTATTGGTAAAACTCCCCAAACAAATCGTAAGGCATGAATGTCTCCACATTACTTCCCTGTAAATTTACAGATTTATTTAAAACAAATTAAATACATATACAAATTAATATTAGAAAAGTTAAATTATTGTATTATAATACAATTTATAAACATTTTCATTTAAACAAACCTAATAAATGCAGTTAGTTTTTATAAAACTAATACTGATCCATTCATGAAAGAAATCCATTCTGATTTACCTTAAGAGCTTCTTCAAATCGAAATTTATTCGATAATTAAATCGTATTGCTCAAATGGGTGTGTAGTGTCAAATAGTTGAAAACCATGTGAATCGGGTAGTTTGAATTGCGGTTTATATAAAACAACTACAGCACTTCCAGCGGCAGCAAGACCTTAAAAATGAATTATTATTACATAAAGTAGTTCATAAAATAGAAAATTTATTATGTTCTTAAAAATATAAAAAAAAAACATTTATATTATGTGAGCAACAGTTATTTTATAGTATACCTGAATTTTATTCTTACCCAAAATATGATCCAAAAGTACCTCAGCTTATAACAATATTAATGATCATATTTTCAAAGTAGATGCCTAATCTATAGAGTTTAAAATTCAATTTTGTCTGGTAATCTGCACAATATCTCATGAAACTAATTGATTTAATATATTGGCAATCAACTTTCTCATAAAATAACATAGCGGCAGGCATCCAGGTCATCATTATAAAATAATTTGCCAATACTGCTGTTCCACTGAATATACTGACATATAACCATAATTATTAGCTATGTTTAATTATTTTTTAAGATTAATTGATTATCATAACATACCCAAAACATTTTACTGCAGTAATATTACTGAAAAATAACGAATACAAAGCAGCACCTGTCGTCAATGAAGTCACAAACATACATGGTGAAGCTTTGCTTAAAACTTTATCAATGAGTATTGAAAATCTCTTTGTTTTATTCATATTTGGTGAGTTATCAGTTTGGTCATTACTATTAAAAGCAGCTAAATTCTGTTCAAATTTTATCTTTTCAATGTTCCAACTTTTATCAAAATAAATCCTCGTCTGCACCAATACCTGAATTTAAGTAAAAGCTTTATTACTATCATTAACTTAAATTTAAAAAAAAATAGATCACTCACCTACAGCTATGACAACAGCTAGTAGATTCATAAATGGAAAAAAGCTTATATTAAAATAATCGTGTATAAAAAGTAAGATAGTCCAAGAGAAAATAACATCGCACTCAAAGTCATGCAAGTCAAAAATAAAGATCCAGTATATAATAAAGTGCATGTAAGTACAGACAAAGCACCCAATCCTGAAAGATAAAAATCACAACAACATAAATATACTTACAAAGCGCTGTTAACAAATAATGAAATCATTCAAAAATCTACCTATTAACCAAGTATCTTTCAAAAGAGTTTCTTCAAAAAAGCATATTTTATTCCTAAGTCCATTGCTGATATATAAATACCATCAACATTATTTTAGGTAAAGTGTCATAAAAAGACAAAGAATCCGATATGCTTCTAATTGGTTAAAAATATCATAGTATTATGCAGAATGGTAAATATAAAATCCTGAAAGATAAATATTATTTAATCTAATTCTAACAAACTGATAATTTTGTTTAATATAATAAAAATATTGAAATTGAATTTGCCATGTTGTAAATGATTCAGTACTTACATTAACAGCAAGGAAGTTGTTCTCAGTCAAATAATGTAAAATGTTGTATGGTATATTGTATGCTTACATCTATTGGGGACCGTAGGGCATAAAATAGTATCAAAAAAATCAGATTGTAAATGAAAGTTATGGTAATAGTAAGAACATTCTTGAAGTAGATTGATTGTTTCATTAACATCAGCTTCCTGAAAATAAAATAAATTTTTAAATCACATAATATATACATTTATGTAACATTTAATTTAAATATACCCAGAGTTCATTCTAACATACCGTAATTTGGGCAATTGTGATGTCCTCCAATCACAGCCACATAATTTGGCAAAGACCAAGGGAGAGCAACATTGTCTATTTTTATTAGTCATACAAAATTCATTATAATTTGTAGAAGAAATTAAATTTTGTTGAGTTCACACATATTAAGTAATGAATGCAATGAAAACAATGATTCTTCTGGATCAGATTGTGATATCACAAAATGAGCATAATCTGGCCCTGAAATAAAGTTTTATAAAAGAATCTGTACAGAACATTAGAAATATATTCAGTATACTTACTTGGATAGCCACAAAAAAATTCATCATAATGAATCTTGGTTATATCCTCCGTATTTGAGAAAACATCGATCTTGTCTTTTGATATAAATCTCTTATATGTTTAGATTTGTATTCCTTTTTTTTGTTTTTATGCTTATTGTATTTGTTATTTTTCTTTAACTTTTTTGAGATTTCAATAATTCTCTTGGATTGACGGTAAGCAAACCAGATGGGCCTGTTGCATCTAACAAATTTTGCCATGTTGTAATTCGATTAGAGATTTCAGTTCCTCGAGCTTCAAAACCCTGGAATAATAATATTTTATAATGTCATAGTTAAACTTGCATAGAAATTATGTTAAGTAGAAAAGAAAATAAAGGAGAGGAATATTTATACCAGCACAGGGTCTGCAAAATCTGGAATGTCTTTAATAAAAAAAGGCACAATTAATGTGGTTGAAGCAAAAAGACCAACTATCAACAAGAATACTAGCGGATTTGAATCTAATAATCGACTATAAAATTGCATGTTATCATTTTTCTTTGCTTATAATAATAAACTTAAAATTCCAATATTAAAATATTAAAGTCGAAATGTCCTGTATAATTTCATAGCTATATTACTGCACTGTTTTGATAATGGAATATGTTTTGATTTAACTTATTTTTTAAAAGTAAAAAGAAATACACTTATTATGCATCATAACCTAACATTTATGAAAATAATGTTGTTTATAGCAACAGATGAATTTCAAATGTAAGCTGTCAATCTGTCAATGTTCCTGTGCTTCTCAATCTGTTTGTTTTTCTACTTACACTACCTAGGAATTATTGCCCTTTTCATATAAAAAGCAAATTAGTGGAGTGCATAGCATCGTGCCTTAAGGCAAATTGCTGGAACTTCCCGTACCGTAATTAAAAATCTTGGTACGGAACCCAAAAAAAATCACACAAAACGTGTATGCAATATTAAAATCTCTATAAAATATTTGATAATTTGATGTATATATGTTCAATAAACATTTTTGACCGCCAAATGACATTTATTTAACTTTTTTTTTATTGAGAGTCCATAACCGTTGGAAAAATTTAATCAGTTTTTCATATTGTCAATACTAGTAAAACGTTTTATAAATTATTAAAATCGGACGCTCCGTTCTCCTAAAAACTGAGTAACTGTTTTTGACACTTTTTGCCTCGTATCTAGACCTGCCTTTACCAAAAACTAATCAGCACGTCTCCTTATCAATACGAATCGATTTTTTTTTTGAATTATTCAAATCGGTTGATCGGTGTTCCCGAAATCGTCGACAAAAATTTGCATCCGCAAGCACACACACACACATACACACACATCCATTTTTTCTAGGGTATGCCAAAATATTAGAAACCTTTGAAACGCAAAGATATACGAGGTCTGTTCAAAAAGTACCCGGAATTACTAATAATTAATTTCGCGGGTCTGGAGTGTCTGATTGTCAAATTTTTTTTTATTGTGTTGGTATACATGCCCCTAAAGTATGATGAAATTTCAGCTATATTCACTGTTTACTTTGTCTGTGGTAGTCGCTAAGGTTCGACGTGTTTTCTGAGCTCGGCGATTTTTACAATGGAAGAATTGAAAAGTCAAAGAATTTGTATTAAATTTTGCGTAAAAAATGAAATAAAGTGTTGCAAAGTGCAAAAATTCACCAGATATGGCTCTGTGTGACTTTTTCCTATTCCCAAAGTTGAAGAGACCCATGAAAGGACGGCGGTTTTCCTCGATTGAAGAAAATCGCTGAGAGTGCTCAAGGACATATCAAAAAGTGAATATCAAGGGTGCTTCGAAAATTGGAAAAAATGCTGGCATAAGTGTATTATATCTGGGGGGGACTACTTTGAAGGGGACCACATTAATGTAGACGAATAAATAAATATTTTTTGAAAAAACGAAAATTCCGAAAACTTTTTGAACAGACCATGTATAAAAAATTTCATTTACGATTTCTTTTGCGATTACTATAACTTACCCTAAGGGAAGTTAATTGCTTCTTTAATTTTTTAACTTCCTTTAAATAAAAAAATCCACATTGCAGAATCTAATAATCGATTTCTTAAAAAAAATCTTGTTTACTATTTCTTACTACAATAAGAGGTATAGTCAAAATCGTCAAAACATTATGTTTCAACAATTAATTAGGAAGAAATGCATCTGGCGATCATGCTAAAATCTAATCAGCATGATTCCTTACTGATACCTTTAGTAGAGCTTCTGAATTTTGAAAATCCTTTCAAGATTTTTGTGGAAAACTTGCATGAAATTTTTTGCCGATTGTTTCGCAAAACTAAATAACGCCAGTCCTTATCGAGTTATAGTCCAGTCATTTAAGCTTAATTTAGGTAAGAATCTCAGAATTCGAGATACCCAGTTGTAAGTCTGTAAATACTTGTATATTGACACCCTAAAGTTGTCTCAAAACCTACATATGGTAGGGTGTAAATACCATATGTAGGTTTTGAAACAACTTAAGGGTGTCAATATACAAGTACTTACCAGACTCAAAGCTGGATATCTCGAACTCCGAGGTGTTACTTACTATAATGACTGAACTATTACATCAAATGACTTAAAATTTTAATATCGGCAAAACTAACAAATCGAATTTTTCTACGAAAACATAAATTTCTCATTTCGGAAAGTTAAAAATTTTTGGAAAAAAGCTTTTATTTCAGAAAAATTAAATCATGAATAATATTTGCTTAGTATCCAGAAAAACTGAATATATATATATATATATATATATATATATATATATATTCACACACATATATATTTATATATATATATATATATATTTATACATATATTTGTGTGTGTGTATAAATCTATCTACCATATCTTGGTGATATACAACGCATTTTTAAATTGGAAAACAAAGCTTAATAATATTTAAATGTTTTTAAATAGTTGCACCAAATAACATTCATTACAATTAAATACCAATATGAAACTATAAATAAAGCCGCATTGATTTATTTTGTTTAGTTGTAGAGATATGTCTAACATAATGTATTTTGTTATATTGATTTATTTTATGTTTATATCAAAACCGGTAAGTTGCTTTGTGCATTGATGATAAAATAATTGAATGAAATATATGCATATATTTTTCTGTAATTAAAAATTTTATGCTGACATATGTTGATATGTAATTAAAAATTTTATGTTGACATAAAACCGAGCATAACATCAATAAAAAGAATATTTTTTAAAAAAATTATTTTACAAACCTCACGTTTTGGATATTATTTGGATATTTGGCCTTCATTCAGTGGATTTATATATACATACATATATATATATATATATATATATATATATATATATAATATTGACTTTATCCACTTGGAATATTATTAGCTTATTACTTTTGAATTATATTTAGTACTATATATTTTAACAGGTTCATAGTGCAATATTGATCAACAAAATTCCAATTATTCAAACGGGAGAAAACATTACGATTTTGAACAGTTTACCAAAATTTAATGCTTCAAAGGCAATAAATGAATTGCAAACTTCCTTGAATGGACTTGTTATCCAGAAAAAAATTTTTAATAAAACATTAGGTGAACAAAATACTGAGTTAAATCATATAATCAAATCAGTAGAAAATTTTCCTGAAGGTAATTGGACACGAGGAATAATAAACATAGGAGATAATCCTCCTCATAACTTTATTTTATCAGAAAAGTCTTCATCTGATAGTTCGAAAAATTCGAAAAGTGAAGCAAGACATATTAATAATTTTCATGCTGCAAGGGATCTGCGTTCTCCAACTCGATCAAAAAGTTTAAATTTAGAAAATGAAGAAAAATCTGAACAAAAACCAAACATAAATTTAACAGAAATTATAAAGTCTTTAAAAGCCAAGGTATCCGACAATACCGATAGATATTTATGCACACCTGCACGAGAATATAACAACGAACTTTATACAACTGATGATATAATAATAACTTTTGGCAGTAATGTTGATAACGAGGAACTGAAGTTACTTGTTTTCCGAAATAATGTAACTGAACCTTTAAACCTTCAGAACATTGATGATAAAAGCATAATAATAATTTGTACCAAAATAGCAAACTGCACTCAACCAAACAAAACTAATACATTATTGACTAAAGAAAATTTTTCTAAACTAATATCAGATGCACTTACTAAACATGATAAAGATGATGTTACCTTTAATATTAATGAAGGTACAAATAATTATAATTTATACACGGAGCCTTTTCAATCGGCAATGAATCTACTTGGAAACCCGGAAGAAAGATACAAAATAGCAGGTATGCACTACCATGCTCAAGAAGAACATATGAAAAACAATGAAAATATCTTAAGAAATATTCTCTTTGAATTAACTCGATTAAACGATCTTCAATGGTATCAATATATAAATAACCAGCTACCACATCTTGAAAATTCTGAAAGATTGAATATCTACAGCAGATCGAACCCTATAAACACTCCTTCCTTCGCACATCATCCTTTAGAAGAAATTTCTAATATGATAAAGTTTGTCCTACATCTAGAAAATTATGCAACGGAAAATGGCAATTCTAACTACAATCCTCGTATTAAATCTATTTTAAAAAATCTTATTGATAAAATTGATCACGATAAAAATAACACGAATAAGCCACAAGTCAACCATAAAGTGGACGACATAAACATGATCAACCAAACATGGGATAAATCTCAACTGGATTTCATTATTGAAACGATTGAAAACTTGATCGATGGTAAAGATAAAACAGAAAAAAATCTAAAATTTACGAAAGATTATGATGACATTATTATAGTTAATGACACCCAAGCAAATGTAATGAAAAAATATAGATTGGTTAGCGAACGAAGACTTGATGAACCGGCAAGTAAAATAAGAAAAGCCCTTCAACAAGAAAGTAGTGATAATTTATCAAAGGAAAATGATAACCCTGATCTGGAAGTACTTATGCAAGATTCGGAAAAGTATAAACAATTATTTTTAAATAATAAAACTTCTAACAGCATGTTACAACCTGGAGTTGAAATACAGACGAGTAATGAAAATTCAGCAAAACCACAAATTTCTCATATAGTTGTAGGTAATAATACTGAGGATATGATTACAGATATGAGTAAGATTAAAATTATTCGACAAGGAGGCATATAATATAACATCTGATTCCAATATTAAACCAAATATGCAATAAAACCTTGGATATTGCAATTATTTGAACATTTATTCTTTAAAAATAAAATGGTAATAGATGGAAGTAGATAAATTGATATAACTATACTTGTAGAAAAGCAACAAAAATCATTAGTGAGTAATATATAGTAAATTTATACGGCTTAGTTTATTATTGAAATAACTGTTACATCAATTACATTAGCAATAATAAATATTATAATTATATTAGAAATATAAACAATAGAATATATAAATAATTATGCATTTTTAAAGTCAGCCTTTTTATAAATACTTATTTAATTAAGATCAGTAATCCTAAATAAACTTACAATTATTTTTAATATAAAATTTAAGAGTAAAGAATAAAATACTAAGTTTACTAAGTAAATTTTGGTTTTATGCTCACTGGGAGACTTCTTTTTGCTTGCTTTTAGGAAAAATTATAAACACCTTCATATAAAACTTTAAAATAAATAAAATAAATAAATAAATAAATAAATATTGATATTTAAGTATCATTAACTTATATTAATTTGAATCATCCAAATTTCTTCGTGAAACCCTTCGTCGTTGAGCGACTTGAGATCTATATGTGAACAGAGGTCGAAAAACTATTGATTCAGCAACATCCATAAGCTCATCTTCCAAGTTTTCATCAGATTTTAACTCATTTTGCCTCTTTACTATTTCATGCTGAATGTCTGTATTATTTGGTAAGTCTTTCTCTGTATCCATATTATTGTTTTTTGCAACAGCTTCCAATACTGGGTCTTCAATTTTAAATAAATGGTCTTCAGGAGCGAGAACTTTATCTGTGTCTTGAATTATTTTGATGTCTGATATAACTCTATAGTTATCATTAGGTCTGGCTTCGATTATGCACATCATCACTAAAGCCAACAGGCAAATTGTCTCCAACATCTGAAATTATTATTTTATAAGCTTTTCATACCTTTGACCAAAATTGTTGAACTTTTGAATGTTGGAAAAACAACGTTTTGTAATGCATTTGGAATCATTTATCTCCTTCAATCTATTATTATAATGTTCCAAGGTGAGTTATTAGTAGCACTTATCGCAAATGTATGTAAATTTAAAATGATTTATAAATAAATAATTATGATGAATGCTCTGCCAGAAGGCAGGTCCACTAAAGTCCTACTACATTCACATATAGGTATAAACGGAGTCTAGGAATCGGGCGTAACATCAAAAAAGCAGTTTTATTAAGTTGTTTCAAAATCCATATACTTCGACTATAATTTTCCAGCCGGGAAAATACCGGATTTTTTTTTTCTAACTTGAAAAATAGAACTAACTTATCCATGAGATGAGATGAGAATGTAGTATATGTCAGTAACCGATATAATAGAAAATAAAAAATTAATATTTATATAAATATATATCAAAATTTTACTAAAAAAACACTGTGCAAGCTGCAAATTGGCTGTTACATTTATAATAAATTGGTTTACAGATCGCACACATATTCTGTAATAAAAAATCTAGTAAAAATGTGTATTTCGTTAAATTGTAATATATGTATATTAAATTGTATAACAATTTTTGATGCTTTTATTACAAGGTGTAGTTTTACTATATTCTTATACCGAGGTTAAGTTCTATTTATTTGGGAATAACTTATTTATTTTTCAATTTTAATTAGATAAAAAAATATTTTTCATCTGAATAAGGGCCGGCACGAATAGATTTTAGAATAAATGAAAGGTGTTAAATAAATTAATTTATTTAATTCATTTACCGGCATTATAAATCTGTTTGCATTTCGAATATTAATAAAATATTGCAGTGATTAGTGAAAGCAATAACTTTAGTTTTGAAATGGTTGAAAATTTCGTCTAAGTAGCTAAATCATATTTTTTATTGATTAAGTTAACTTGCCTTAAGGCAAAATACCACTAACTAGCATAATATTCATATTGAAAATAGATGATTGTAACTATTACTAAATAATGTAACGAACGATGTATTCATGATACAAAACGACTTCTCACAAAATTATTTTGTAACAATAACACATAAAAGTTGAGCATTTGTTTAAATTTAAAACAAAGAATGTTTTCGGATTGATATTACAAACAAGAAAAGTCTTCACAACACAATAATCACAACACAAGCGTCTAAAAACTCCGTATTGTTTAAATTCACATGGTATGATCAATCGAAATAATTTACTTACATAATAAGCCATTATTTCACTGCTTTTGTCTTTGAACTTGTTTATTAATTTTGTAATAAAGCTTTTTAATAAAGCAATGTTTCTATTGTATGTAGTTCTTCCTGACTTCTACAATACTAATGTTATGATATGATGGTTCTTAGATATTTATATGGTATTCGACTTCGTGATTTAGCACTTAAGTACGAATATTAAGATCGTATAATATTCAAGTATATGTGAGGAAATACTAATAATGAGCTTGCAGAAGCAAACTGACTAATGGTATTGCCGATTTTTATGATATAAATATTTTATAAAATGATGGATTGTCCCAAAAACTAGATAAATACCAATTATCTTTATGTTGCTTAATGTCCAGCTAATTCATTAGGGCGAAGACGTCCTTTCATTTATAGTTCCATGAGGGTATTTTTTTATACTTGTTATCTTCCAATTATAGTCCCATGAGGGTATTTTTTACACTTGCACTATTGCACTATTTTTAACTTTGTTTTTACCATATAATCTGATTTGATAATATTATGTTTTCTCGACGTTTCAATCCATTCTGCATCGTTTGACATAAAGTTCCCTCAAAAACTTTAACTTTCATAAATTTGAAAGACATTTGATGTAACTCGATAAGGACTCGGATTGAATATAGTTTTAAACGTAAGATCGGCTCATGCGTTTTTTTATTAGTTTATAAGAGCAAAATTTTTCGTCAACGTTTTCGCCAAAACCCTCAACCGATTTTGGAAATCGGTTGATTATCATCGAACTGTTCGTGTAATATCAGGGTTAACAGTGGTGGTAACAATTATTATAAAATAAATTCATTTCTATCATATTTATAGAGATATAATATGTTTAAAAATAGTGAAAAAGTTCCATTATACTTTAACGCAAATTGCATAAATTTTCAACAGTTTTTAAATGCATTTCGCCATCAAGTATGCCTTCATTATATTATGTTAACGATGTATGTCCATTTTTTTTATTAAATCGTTTTTATTGCCTCTATAATACTGTAGGATGCTAAACTCTGTTAGTAATAAAATCGCTAAAAGAATTAATTTCAACAATTAATTATGAAGAAATGATTCGGCCAATCTTTACTAAAAGCCAATCAGCAGTGCCATACTTGATGGCGAAATGCATTTAAAAACTGTTGAAAATTTATACAAATTGCGTTAAAGTATAATGGAACTTTGCACTATTTTTAAACATATTATATCTCTATAAATATGATAGAAATGAATTTATTTTATAATAATTGCAGTTTTAAAACATTGCGTGGTTAATACAGTTGAGCAAGTAATCAATAACCTATTGGCGAAAGATACTACATAAACATAGAGTTTTATTTACATTGTTAAAAAGTTTCAATTTCCAGTATTTTTTAATTATGAAGTATTTTTTGGTGATTCTTCAAAGAAAATTTTGCATCCAATACGTTACTGAATTTTCAAAATAAATTGGGTATGACATTCAATGAAAATTTTAAGAAATCATGGCCAATAATAGATGATTTTGGTCATACAAAATCATGACCAATAAAATGTGACTCATTTTCAAAATTATTTGCCTACCACACCACGGCTTGCACACATATGCATTACTTGATTGTAATGAATATTTATGCCATTTAATTTTTTGTCCAAATATTTTTAAAATACACAATAATGTAATTCAAGTTAATTTAAATTTTAATTAATTAAATTTATTAACAGAAATCGAAATGTTGAGAATGATAGCCTTGTACAAACATATAAAAGAACCGACCAAATTAATATGAATTGCAATAACAAGAAAGCAGAAAAATATTGTTATAATAGAGTAGATAATTATTTTTATTAACGACTAGACACTTTGAAGTAATAATTTAAAAATCAGCAGGTAAATTTTCATAAAAAAATTAAGTAAGTTTTTTGATTACTAATTATCAAGTGGAAAAATTAATATTTTTGAATTCAGAACAAATGTTTATTATGTTCGTGCAAAAACCCATTCTTTCGCTCTGCAATTTCTTGATTTTATTATAAAAGTGATAAAATTTTGATTGCCAGGTATTATGCATCTCATAAATTATTATTACGTCTATATTTGATTGAGTAGTTATTAATCTGTTTCTAATACTTATTTTCATATCCAATTTTAAATTCTGGAACTAGCACTATCAGTAAATTAGCGAGTATTTTGCAATAACTGAATTATATTGTTACTATGTAAATAAATTACATTATTGATAGGTTGAATTTTTAAATAAAAAAATAAATATTATATCAGTAAATTTGCTTTTATACATATTGAACAGCAACCAGAACTAACTGGCATTTGTGATTTAATTATTATAACGAGCCCTATGTTATAGTGTGCAATCCAAAAGGTTTTCCTTTAAATTTGTGATGTATTTATTTTGAATTGGATCATATTTTTAATTCGTTGCTCGAAAGGTATTTTTTTACTTTATATGACATTTAGATCTATATTTTCAATTCATATCAGATATCACAACTGCTTGATATCAGGTTGTCCCTGATGAAAATCTAACCTGGATCGTTGTAGTTTTAAGACCAAAGCTCTTAACACAAACAAATGAGTAAGTACATTTGGCAGTATATGATATTTAGATCTATATTTTCAATTGAAAACAGGTATCACAACTGCTTGATATCAGATCGCCCGAGATGGGAATACTACCTGGAATTTTATAGTTTTAAGGCTGAAGCTCTTATGACAAACGAGTGAGTAACTAAATTTGGTAGTTTATCTATTTTTCCTATGTATTAATTATATTTACCAAAATTCATAAAAAAAGTATCTATTGCTAGAAATAATAATATGTCACAAAAATTCTAAGAGCAAGTGCGATATTTCTGCGAAATCGTTTTGAGTCATATTTTTTTCTGAAAGTGCGCAATTGATAAAATCAGATAATGACGACTGCTTGCTAAATGTAGAAAAGTTACTAATTAAATCTGAATATAACTGGTAACGATTTGAATTTGTGTATGCTACACATATATAAAATGTGCTCTATATATGAACTTTATTACATATATAAATAAAATATTGAAATTAGAATATGTTGTTACTTCTAATTATTCACCGTAATTTATCTGGTAATAAATTATAAAAGTTTAGTATTTACTTTCAATAACAGACAAATATCAAAAATATTTAAAGAACGAATAACATCTAAGTATATATAATTCTGCAAAAAATTAGATTTTTTTATAATAATGCAGATAATTGAAAGATGTTAAAAGTTTAAAATGGATCATTTGATCAAAATATTAAATTTTCCCTGCTTTTAATCATTAAAATTTAAATTAATTATTAAGTTATTAATTACTAAGTTAATAATCCCTACATTACAACACGAGCAGTAAATTTCTATTTTTAATAATCTAGTTACTACAAATTTTGTTATCTTAATCTAAGGGGACGTCCATTAATCACGTGAGGTTTTTAGGGGGAGGAAGGGTTGACAAAAAATCACAAATTCAAAAATCCAAAAATCCTTAAAAACTCGCTCACGTGTATAATGGACGCCGCCCTAATAAAAAAATTAATTTAATTATATGTATAATAAAAGTTTCAAATTAATTTTAATATAATTTACTGTATATTTTATATTTTTCTGTATAACAATACTAGTTTTACATTATCTTAATAAATTTTTAGATTTAATAAATTCTCTACTATAAATTTTGGGCGCCTCAGCTAACTAATAAAGTCATAAGTTTAAAAATTAGACATACGAAATATAAGTAGATATTAATTCTGATTCCAACTTAATATGAAAAAATAAAAATAAACGTATTTATTAAAATATTGCTATTTTCACAAAATATGCAGCGTTATAAAATAGTTTTTAAGTGTGTTTATTATAAGTAAATTATTAAGTCTTATCTAATTATTAGAAATTAAAATAAGAAATTTTTAAAAATTTCATGAGCAAAATGATTGAACTTGAAATCATAATATAAAATAAGTTTATATATTTATGATATTAATTATTATTATATTGCTCTTTAATAAAAAATATAACACTAATAATAAATAATGAAACCTCAAGAAGACTAAAAAAAATTGGCCTGCAGATCTTAAACTAGAATTTTAGATTCAATTTCTAAGATTTTTTCTAAATAATGCGTCTTTGATACAATTTTAAACCAAACTATAATGCAGAATAGCTTATAATATAAAATTATTTCTTTATTGTTATTTAATTAGATATAAAATTAAAATAATTATAGTAGAACAGAGCATTATGCAGAGTTTTGGAAAACGACTTGAGACTTTTTGAATTAAGCAAACTATTAAGCTAATAAAATCACTACATAATATAAATAAAATTCGATATATTAATATATTTGTCTTCATGTCACTTATTTCCAGGATTGACATTTTTCATGACTTTACACATAATCGCGAATTCTCGTGGGAATTTAAAATATTTTGTTTTTGCGGTCCACCAATATTTGATAACCGTATATTGGTGTTATTTTTAGTTTTCGCAATAATGATAATACGTAATAAGTATTATCATGTTGTGGGACTTCACTTTTTATGAATATATTTTATGTATATTTTTTTTAACTGCAATCAGAAGATAGTTAAACGTTACTTTCCTTTAGTGTTAATTGTTTTTATAAGAGCTACTTGAAGGTAATAAATATATACCTAGTTAGTAAGGACAATCGCCATCGAAGGCAACTTAATTGTCCTAAAAAATAAATAATATAAAAGTATACATATAATATTATAGTATAAATATAATAGTATACTTTATATTATTTGGACAGCAATCAGAAGGTAGTACATAGCTTTTATTATTTGAATATCACCAAATTAGGGGGAGGGCCCAAAAATGCTTAAAATATCACTCACGTGATTATTGGACGCCCCCTATGATAATTCGTTTTTTTATTAAAAAAGAGTAGGATATTATTCTAGAATATTAAAATTTTAAAAGGCAAAGAATTTAAAACAAGTATTAAAATAAAGCGTAGTATCATAATATAATGTAAAGTAAATATTTATTGCGTTTTTGAAGGCATGTCACATTCTTAAAAGGTGACAAGTCGGTATATTCCCTGAAGGTTTTGTTAATTTAAAAAATTATGACGGCGGTTTGTTAATTGTTAATGAATGTTTCGTCGAATCATGACCGACAAATAAGTGTTAGCATGTCTATTCAATGATACATTTTATATATTATACATATATTAGGTTGTCAAATATATCCCTTCCGCTTTTTTGCTCTTGGTTTATAATACAAAAAGGCGGAAGGGAGATATTTGACAACCTTATATAAATATATATGTTTTATTTCCAAACATTCAATCCAAAGAAATATGAAAAGTTTTGGAATTCTGTTTGATTCCGACGTTTCGAAACTAGATACGTTCCATCACCAGGGAATGATATTCAGAAAAAAATAAATCAGTTTATTTGAAACACCCGAATTCATTGTTATAACCTATTTTAAAATTATGATAATCCTTCAATTTATTCATATTCTCTGATAATGCATAAAATCGTACAAAGAAACGAATGAAAACTTTGAGTTTCTCTAAAAATCTGAATATACTATATACTTTTAGTAGTATTAGACCATCAAGAAAGTACGAAAATAATTCGAATATTCAATCCAAATAAATATAAAACGTTTAAATAAATAAAAAAGTTTTTTTTTGATTACGACGTTTCGAAATTAGATGCGTTCCATCATCAAGTAATAATATTCATAAAGAAAAATTAATCAGATTATAGAAAATCTAGGATTTGTTGTTATTAATTTACGTTCAAATGGTTATTCTTTAATTTATTCAAATTTAGTGATAATGCTTAAAACCGTATGTCAAAATGTATGAAAAATAAAGTTTTTTTATTAGTATTAAACCACCAAGAAAATAAAAAAAATATAAAAAATGTTATCTTAAAATTAGGCTACCAAGAAAATAAAAATATATAAAAAATGTTCTCTTAAAATAATTAGAAGAAGAGTTACTAATACATATAAAATAAATATATGTATCAATATAAAATATATAATAATATAATAAAATATGAATTGAAAAAAATACTAAAAAAACGCTGTTGTAACTCTGGCAGTATTATTAAAATATGTTTTCTTATTAGCGAAAATTACTATTCTAATATTTATAAAATAGAATGCATTTTACAAAATTACATTATTCCTTTCATGAATTGTTTGTTTCAAATTATGAATTTATATATTTTTTCCATTAGAGATTCGAGTTTTGTCAAAACGTACATGGGAATAATTTTCCTATAATTATCACAAAACGTAAATATATTTTTGTCAAGATATATAACGTAAATTTCAATAGAATGGAAAAGACTAAGAGACAAATCTAGATTGCATTTCACAATAAAATTTCTAGAAACATAAAAAATTAACCAAGAAAGCGACATATATTTAGTGATAATTATTATTCAATTCGATAAAAATAATTATACAAACACGTAAACATTTAGCTATAAAGCTAATAATATGTAAATAATTATTTTTATTTGACATCATGTGTTTTTGTAATTCGCTTAATAGAACAGATAAACTCTATGGGTCTCCGGTATCAATATCAGAGGTGAATTGGTATCCTCAGAATCACATAACATAATATTATTTCATTTTTATTTAAAATTGAAATTGAATTCGAAATAATGTAAGAATGTTAAATTGATTATTTTTATATTTAATGTTAAATTTCGTCTTATATTATTATAATAATATAATATTATTCTTCTATTATTATAATTCTTCTATCTTATATTATTATAATAATATATTATAATAATATAAGAGGAAAAGAAAGCGCTCATTCGTTGTCACATGATCTTTCTTTTTGTTAATAATTATGTTTACTACAAAAACTAAATTTGGTTCAAACTTCTTGTATTTTTTATTTATTTAATATTATTGACGTATAAATTTCTAATTAGCATTAGGTTTATTATATATACAAATAAATAGCAAGTTTAATTTTATTTAATCTTGTTAAATTTACTAAGATCATACATGCATAATTGATATTATATTTGGGCAGGTCTTTTCGGAAATTATTTATAAATCTGATTTGTTGAAAGCAATATTTTGCCTTAAACCAAGTTGCTAAAGCTCTATTTTATTGTCACTAAAAAAAACATATTTTCTGGCAAAAACGTAAGTTGCTCCTTCGGGTAGTCAAAACCTAATTGAGATCATATTTTGAATATATCAAATATAGAAGATTTATAGAGAAATTGGAAATTTTGGAACATATATAAAAATTCTTCTCAATTGAGATCATATTTTGGAACCCTCAAATATAGAAGATTGATAGAGAAATTGAAAATTTTGGAACATATATAGAAATTCTTGTAAATTTGAAGAGAAAAATTGCTTTGTTTGAGGTTGAAAATGTATCTCAGTAAAAAGTATATGGTTATACAATGTTAAAAATAAGACAATCAGGATACTTGTACTAATTCCTTAACGTGCATTGATTTTAACACCAGGTCACCAGCATCATGAAATCTGCTTGTGCAATATATAGCAACAAAGTCTTTCAAATTAAAGATCATTTAAATTAAAAAAATTACATTGTTGTTAGATATTGCACAGGTCGTTCTACTGAAATCAACTGAAATCATACTTGGAGAGTATGTATTTTTCTCCACCATTTGACTAAATAAAAGTATTCTCAAAAATGATTTGAGTAAACATTGAATCCCTGTCTGTATTTTTGCATAAGTCTAAGTTTACGGATACGCAAATATGAAAAATCTGTGTAAGATTCGATGGAAGCGCGTTCATATATAAATATAACGCTGATGGTCACCAATTGTCAATTGTACCATTGTGCCGACAAAAGGACTTTGTAATATTGTGCAAATAGACCTTGTTTTTTGTATAAAGTGCACGAATTTTTTTTACTCGAGTTGGTCAGTGATCCGCTTTGTTGATATTTATAAATTATTCATTGTGATTTAAAAATAGTGCAAATTGTAATCATGAAGACATTCGTCATAGCCGCTATGGTAAGTTTAAGTGTAGTAGTTGTTTTTTACCTTTTTGAAAGTGATCACATCATCTTTTTGGTCTCTTTAGAACGTCAAATTAAGTTTATTACGTCAAAAGAAGTTGTGTAAGAATTGATAATTTTTAAGATACTTATTTTGAATAATAAAAATTAGAGCAGCTTTGCGGATCGAATTTACATAATTTAGTGCTATGATCACTTTAAAGTTAAAATGGAGAACATCCATAATGTTTAGTTGGTAATAACAGACACATTTTGTCATGAAAATATATGTTTCTCTGTTTAATATAAGTCAATGATTTTCTACATTAAAAGCTTTAAAAATATCAATAATGACTCTTATAAGAATTCAATGCAAATCCAATAATACAGCAGTTAGAAGAAATCACTGTCAATATGAAATAATTCTAAATTCGGAATGTTTCAAGGATTACTATGAAACTTATGAAAATATAAAATCGGCATTTTTAGCAATTAACACTAACATACATATTTTCAATATGTTCAGGAGTAAAATTACATATCAAATTGATTTGTGAATATAAAAGAAAAGGCGGCTTTTGGATGTTTATCAGATATCATCAACTGGACATTCACATCCAGCTTCATAAAAGTTAAATAAATTATTAAAAATAAATTAATTTTCTAGTAATACTATATATAAAATGATAAAGTGTAACATTCCGGATTCTTATAAGAAAGTGCAGAAAGTCAAGTTTTCCTTTTTATCCAACAATAATTTTTACGTCTGTCCGAAATGAAAAACAAGTAAAACTTTTAATATAAAAATTAAGACTTCAAAAATACAGTATCATCTGACTATTTCCAGTGATTAGTCGACGATATCCTAATGTAAAAATCATTTGAACATAAAAAACAAAGTAGTAAATAAGTATAATTTTATATTCAAAGTTTTACTTTCGGACAGATGTAAAAATTATTGTCTAATAAAAAAGAAAATCAGACTATTCTGCACTTTTTAATAGGACCCAGAAATGTTACACTTCATCATTTTAATATATAGTATTACTAGCAAAATAATTTATTTATTATGTTGTTTTACATTTGTTTTACTTTTTGCTTAGGATGTCAACCAAATTTATGCAATAAATAATTTTAATATTTTATAAATTGATAATGAGTTAAAGCTAAATGAGATGGCCACTTTACGTAAAATCGTTATTATGCTGTATTTTTATTTTAAGTAGATTATGGGCTATTTATTTGATATTCAAATTCAATTTAATTATTTCACTTATAATTGACAAATTACAAACATATTGCAAAATTAAAGTGTATACCATAGATGCTGTATACCGATGATATAAAAAAATATTATTTAAAATAAAAGAATGTTAACTATAATATTGGCCCACAAGCGCATAGCAGAAAGCAGTTTCACTGACCAGCTTTTATGATCAGTTTGGCTAATCAGCTAATAGTTTATAGCTTTTAGTAAAGCTAATTTATTGCTTTATAAAAAAATAATGTGTTTCCATTTGCAATTCATTCCCAATAATATTTTCAAAATCATTATTTCTATTTCAGCTGATATTGCAATCTTTCTATGTATTCGGCATGCCAGCCGAAACCCCTGAAAGTCATTTGACGTCACCATCTGATGCTGTCTCAGCATCAGGTGATGATTCACACCTGGATTCGACTACGCAAATAATTCATGATGATGATAAAAGAAAAACGATCGACGAAGCTGGAGAAATTGCAGAAGATCAAGTCGTGAGAGACCTGACAGGTAAACTTATTATTCAGTCTATCTGATAATTATTAGGCAGATCGCTAAATTTATTTTAGCACTGTACGAGCTTTGTGACACTCATAACTGCGGTAATAACCTATAATTCTCAACAATTTAATTTAAGGTGATAAAACAGTGGATGTCATCTATAGACGACATTCGTGCACGCAGATCGTAACGACAACGTCGAACGAATTTATCAATAATTGACGACATGATAAATTAGCATAAAATAAGATGTTTCATTTCTATTTTTCACTAATTTTTTTTATCAATATTCAAGAATTTGATCCCAATTAGGACAAATTGATATCGAGCTGTAGTTATATTTATTTTCACTTGGAAATATAGATCCAAAATATGTTTCGAAGTTATAATAGTTCCTTCCCGGCCATTGCTGCATTAAATTGAATAATATATGAGCAATATTAGATGGATTATAATAATTAATAAATATATCCAAAATAAGTTAGTTAATCGTTGAGTTGCCATCCAAATACTGTGAAGAAGTAGAAAGCGAAACTTCTGTTCGCTATTAAAAATGAGAATAAATACAATCTCAAAAATATGTCCATTATAATATAAACAATATTCAAGAACTTCTTGGAATTGATGAATAGAAACCTTTTTTATGTCCTTTACTAAGCCCGAGTAATGTTTGTATTTATTTTAAAACACTTAAACCGTAAAGAGGCAACATCCAAACTCGTAAACATGTCCAAAATGAATAGTTCAAAATTTCCGATATTGACTTCTCAAAGAAATTTTACGCATCATATTTCACATACACAATATTTTGGTTTTCTCTTACCAGATGTGTAAAAAATAGTCATAAAAATACCCGACACGACGTACTTAGAATTTTGAATGTAATTTTAGGAATGATTTTTGTCTCAAAATATTACGAAATATTTCTTGGAATAGAATAAATCACTTCAAGGTAAATATTAGTAATGACTAAATGAAAATAATCATCGAATTTTAAGTATTATGTATCAAAAATAAAGTAATAATAAGAAGCTATTGTTTTTAACTGAAACTCTATTAAATATATATCATTTATAAAATATAATAAATACATATATTTTTTGTCATGAATAAAATAAACTCATTAATCAAAATTAATGTAGAATTTAACTTGAAAACCAATAGGTAAAAATTATAATGAAAAATATATTCCATATTTAGCTTCAGGGAAGGCACGTCTAGCGCTTTCGAAAATAAATGAAAAAAGTAAAAGAAAATGCTATTGGGTAGTCAAAAATGATTATTAGACAAGTGCACATCAAATTATCAGATACTTTATAAAGATTTTAATAATAAATAGAAATTTTGTTTGCATTTCTATGGTATGTTCCGTACCAAGGTTTATAATGTTTATCTAAAAAAACTGAATGTTTAATATAATTGAAGGTTTAATATAATAAGTTAAAAAATTCAAATAGGAAACTATTTCCAAAACAATTTACTTGTACTATTTTAATATCAAAAAGTATAGTTAAAACTCAGTGTCCCGTATATGGAACTGAAACAAAAAGATGATTTTTTCGTGTAAACTTCCTATAAATATGCGTTCATTTTTATTTTTATAAGTTTTCATCATCTTCTGATCATCAGTTACAAACAATATATTTTTGCCACAAATTTAAAAATATTTGAGCCTGTAGGGTTAATGCACGATGCCATGCACGACTAGTTTTATTATATTTCGTATAATATTATAGTCATGAATGTCACATAATGTTTTTAGCAGGGAACTTTAAAATAATTACAAGACAAGACTTTCAACAAAATTATATTTTCAACGTGTTTACTGCACAACTAAAACAAGTTGAGCAAAATTGACAAATTAAAAGTTTAGGTACTAATTTTTGCAAAAATCTAAATAATTTAAATGAAAAATATGCTCCATATTTAGCTATTGGGAAGAAGGTTGCGCTTGCAAATATTCAATGAAAAAAGTAAAAAAAAAACGCCATTTGGTGGTCAAAAATTATTATTAGACAAGTGCACATCACATTATCAGATATTTTATAGAGATTTTAATAATAAAGGGAAATTTTATTTGCATTTCTATGGGTTCCGTACCAAGATTTATAATGTTTAATTGAAAAATCTAAATTTATAGTACAGAAAGTTCCACCAATTTTCCTTAAGGGACAGCCATGCACCACTAGTTTTATTATATTTTATATTATAATATTATAGTCATGAATGTTACATATATGTAGAACATTATAATGTTCTTTAGCAGTTGTAGCAGGAAAACTTAAAAAAAGATACAAAACAAGACTTTCAATAAAGATAGGTAGATTTAACGAATTATCTGCACAACTAAAACGAGTTAAGCAAAACTGACCAATTAAAGGTTTAGGAACTAATTTTCGCAAAAATCTAGATAATTTCCTGATTAACTGTTATGTAATTCCTTTTCAACTCTCTATTATCAGTTTTCTAAATTAAATAATATTTTTTAGGGGAAAGTGACGTAGAAAGTGCCGATGGTAACGATGGCATGGACACCGCCGAAAGCGCTTTGGTCTTCCGACCTTTGTTTGCTTATAGGAAACAGTTGATCAGGCGCGAAAGAATCCGAGCTCAGAGGAGAGCAGAAGCCTGCAAACACTAAAATTAATTGTAATAATTCATTATTTATAAAATTAATTACTGATTACTTTAATTTTTAACTTCTAACTTTAAAATTAACAAAAATACTCTTTCCAATCTTATAAATACTACTTAAGTACTGATTAATTTATTATTTATTTCTCATTATACGATTAATAAAATACTGTGTAAGCTTTTTATATATAAATAAAGGAAAATGAAATACAAGCTTTTAATCTATAACGCAGAATATACACTTTGTCAGGATCAATCTTATGAATTGATTCTCGTTTGAAGTGCATCACTCTCTATAATTGTATATACAATATACATATATCAATTTTTTATGAATGAAAGGATCTTTCAAACCACGTAAAAATATTACTTTTCTCGCTTTACAATACCCTCGTCTTTCAATGGCAAAATTAGCATGTTCCAGATCACCCAATTCCATTAAACTGAACAATTGTAAATCAATCATTGCTTGAATATATACTTTGGTATATTTAATGTAATATTTAATAAACTCGAACTGAATTCATTTAAAATACTTTTAATATATCATACGAAAATCTTCCACAAAATATTAATTTATTTAATAATGAATATAGACATAATAATAGATATAAGTACCAATCGATCAAAATTGAGAGTTAGCTTTTAGATAAAATTTTCAACCTATTTTTTCAAAAATAACATTTTCGCTTTATCTTACTAAATAATCAATCTAATTATAGTGCTCAAACACGAGCCAAGAATGTTAGTAGAATGGAAGTTTCACCTCAATAACAATCTTCTAACAAAATAAAATGATGTTACCGGAAAATTGTTGAAACCTCACAAAACTGTCGCCAAATTTTAATAATCAAACAATTTTACCTTTAATATATAATACTAAGCTTTAGTAAAGTTAGAAATTTATAAAAAAAACGATATCGGGTAAATAAGGAGTCCATGGCAAAACGCAAACGGGTTTACGATACAAAAAAGTTTGGAACCTTATGTTCCAAACCTTAAATTTCATTAAAAAATTGAAAAATAACATTTAATTACAATGGAATGTCTTGGCTGATCTTTGCTAAAAACTAATCACAATAATTCCTTATTTAAACTAACAAATGCGGAAATTATGGTCATTGTTTTGTGAATGATTCCTCACTAAGATCTTGCAATTTTGAAGTTTCAAAATGGGTTCAAAAATCCATTTTGTAAACAAATAATTTTTGGATTTTCAGAAATTCTGGCAAAACGGTTCGACTAACTGTCTTGCAAAACTATACAAAGTGAGTCCTTATCTAATTTCATCAATTTTACTTCATATACACATTTTTTTTCAATTTTGATTTAGAATGATTTCAACCGTCGAGAAAATATAAAATCAGCAAGTCGAATTTTCAGGCAAAAATATTAACGTTGTTGTTCCCTTCGGCCAAATAAACTTCAAACTTAAGTTGGATCATTATTTTGTTTTGTTATATCTTCATATATTTTTTTACGGTTGTAATATAATATTCCATTGTTCCGTTTTATGTGAGTTATTGTATTCTGATGAATCAATATTGAATCAATCAATTATCTCAATTAGTCTTTAATATTGATAATTCCAAAAGTAGCCAAGAATGCACGCTGCTAATTTAATTAAATTATATTTATTTAAACTAATCTTTATGACAAATGCGGAAAATATTATCATTGTTTTGCGAATGCTTACTCATTTTTATTTAGTTATATGTTTAGCTCAATTTAATAAAAATGTTTAATATAAAAATTAAAACTACACTATACCATTATACGGAATTTCTTTCTGAATATAAAAATTTAATTTTAAATTTATAGACAAAGTTATCAGTTACTTGATTTGCAAATAAATTATATCGGAATTAATGTTTTTTGTTTTTTTTTTTTTGACACTAATAACAAAAACTAGCTTAATTGCTAGGTTCAGTAATTTTATATTTTTATAATCATTATTATGGGTGTATATTGAAAACGGGTAAAATTATTTTGCATAATCCAAAAATAGAACAGGTACGTATTCAAAATTAGCTATAATAAAAATGCTATAATTTAATTTCAAAAATAAACAATACTAAACGTGATGTCAAATAAAATTGACATAAAATCCATCTGTACACTATATTAATTTCGTTATTGATATTTATAGTGCATGATACTTCTCAAATAAAGATTTATATAGATTTTTGCTTATTTTATATGTTATTTTTAATTTTAGTTAATCTATTTATAACAGTGCTATGCCAAGTTCGGCTTGTGGCCCCGATTGCTCTCACACACGTGTACCAGAGTGTAACCGAGATAATAAATATTCAAAAATGGCTTGGAAGGCGGCTGACATATTATTTTTGGTAATTGTAAAAATAATTTATATTATAAGCCAGTGAAAAATTGTACTAATTATTTGAAGAACTTAACGCTATCAGACAAAATATAAGAATAAAATGAATTTTGGAACAAATATTTACAGAAGCAAAGTTAAAATAGCGCTGAATATTTGCATTGTCATGATGAAAATTGTGAATTGATTCTCGTTTGAAATATATCCTTCTCCATAATTGTAAATATATCAATTTTCACAGTGCCAATGTTCCTTTTATGAATCTAAGTCCTTTCAAAATATGTAAAAAATATTACTCGGGGTTTTCAATACCATTGTCTTTCAATGCCAAAATTAACATGTTCCAGAACACCCAAATTATTCACAAAACTTTAAAATTGTAATTTAATCTTTGCTTAAGCATTTACTTAGGCAAATACTTTTTTCCTAGAAATCTCTTCAAAAATTTAGAATATTAGATTTACTATAATTTTAGAATTTATAATAACCCTTCTTGGTTTGTTGTAGAACCCACTAAATACCTTTTTGTTTTTTGATATTGCTCTAAAAAAAACTATTAAATATTTTCACAAATTAATTTTCACCGTAGGTTGATAATGTCAAATAATTTTAATACACTAAGCAAAAACAAGAAGATCTGTATATTCTTAGAACGAAATTAAAAAAAAAATTTAGATGGAGTACTCAGCATGCTGCTGCTGTTATATTAAATATTAGACATTATTATTTATTAACTAATCTAAAGCATTTTATATATAAAATAATAATAAATAAATTTATTTACTTATAATTTGTTATAGTGCTTAAGCAAGCCGATATTCTGGATGATCGATGTAGCCTACAATCCAACAGTTAGAAATGCATGTTGGATTTTCTCACAATTATTATTAGAAA
Organism: Ctenocephalides felis; assembly: GCF_003426905.1. Lineage (NCBI taxonomy): Eukaryota > Metazoa > Arthropoda > Insecta > Siphonaptera > Pulicidae > Ctenocephalides > Ctenocephalides felis. The sequence goes on along the minus strand of NW_020537324.1, from coordinate 16,191,498 downwards.
TCACAATGACGCTTATTTTAGCTGGAGTCAGTGCTTTACTCTCATTATGGTCAGTAAATTAATATAAAATATTATTATTTTCAATACTATTATTTTATGCTTTCCTGATCACAGATTCTAAAAATAAACCTCTTATTTTGTCCCTTGTTAAAATTTCAATTGTTCAATAGAATTTCTATAACTTTGTATACTAAAATATTTATAACCCTCCCATAATAGTCATAAAATTCTTTTCAATTTGTCATAGAAAGCTTTACAATTTGGTTGCAAGTTTACGATATTGTTCCTGAGACTCATAGTTTGCAAAATATAATACAAACAGATGTTCCTTTTACCCAGACATTTATAGACGGAAATTTTGTTTGTGTAAAGACCTTGGGTTTTCATTATTTGTCAATATGCCAGTACATTTAATTATATGAGCAAATACATAAAAATATAAAAGCTTACTGCTACTGCTAAACACTGCTTCTTAATTTGACAACTTATTATACTATTAAGAAGTAGTAAAGCTCATAGTCATAATCATAGATAAGTAAACATAATCATATCATAATCATATCAATTTTAAATCCGAAGGAATTCATACAATCATATTACCATTTTATCATATTTTTTTCAAATTATGTTTTGTTTAATTTCATAACTTTAATTATTACGTGTAATATCGATATAGTTATAATAATGCTAGTTTTATAATAAAGTTCTATTAATGTGTCTAATTAAGGTGATCATCTATCTATTCTCACTTACTGAATTTTACACTTTTGCAAAGCATTCTCTTTTTAATTCATGTAGTTTAAATGTTCTCAATTTAACTTTATAGTCATTCATAAAAAATATTTTAATGAAATAAATCTTCAGTAGTTGAACTTGTAATGTAGGAAGTAAAAGATAACGTCATTATTGACCAAGAGCTTTGGAAAAATAAAATCTGATAAAACATAATTATCCGACATGAAATTTTTGAAATTTTAATAGAAATTTTCTTAAATTATCCAGACACTATTGTCATTGTTGAAAGAATAGCTTATCAAACGATTATTGAAATAGTAAAAAGTCACTACTTTCTGCAAAATTGTTATCTTTTGCCTTCACCGTCAATTTTAATATGCAAAATTAAAGTTGTTCGGATGTGCATTATGAGACAAATATTATTATGTAACAAAAAAAATCTATTACAATAAAAATAAGTTTAGAAAAAAAATCAGTGCTTAAGTATGTTGATTTCTTCATATATGAAATATTTACAAATTGTACTCATTATGAACAAAAATAGTTGGTCGCCTTATAATTAGTCTAATCCTATGTCCGAATAGAAAAATATAAATATAAATGTCAAAAATCTACCTATGCCTCTCTAACAATAAGGCTTGGAAAAATATTAATAAATATAAATATGTAAGATCGTAATAGGAATGTCAAAGATTTACATATGCCTCTAAGGCTTAGATATCAAAGATCTACATATGTCCCTAAGGCTTAGATCTTTGTAGATCTTTGATATTCCTATTATGATCTAACATATTTATATTCATTTATATTTTTCTATTAGAATATAGGATTAGACTACGGTGACCAACTATTTTTTGTTCAGAATGAGTGCAATTTATAAATATTTGCTAGATGAAGAAAATACCATAAGCACTTAAATTTTTGTAAACTTATGTTTCTTTGGAGTGGATTTTTTTGCTACACAGTGGTCGGGAAACCGGAGTAAATTACCCCAAATGGGGTAAATATGAAATTTTTGGGGGTGAAAAGTACGTATTTTTAATTGATATTTACTATATTTGCTAAGTAGTTGTCCGTATGGGAGTAATCCCTCTTCGTCATGGGGGGAATGTCATCTTAGACAAAAATACTTTGGGGTAATCATTAAAAAAATTCCCTATCGCTGCTCTAAGCTGAGGTAAAAATGCGAACCCTCAATATTGTTATTTATAAACATTCCAGTATTTCAAAGCGCATTAATAATTATTTTGTGAATAGTATTTAATTGCTAATATTTTTATAAAATTTCTCAGGTTTTTGATGGAAGAATATATGAATGAGCAATCGAACGAACTAGAAGCTTCAATTATCCGAAGCCAACATGAATGTACGGCGACGGAGCAGATTGCGGAAAGTCCGAGCGGAATTCACGGAACAATCAGCTTCAAATGCAAAACGCATCACCGCCGAAATAACGAACCCATTTGCTCGAATGGCGATGGACCCAAATGCGAATGAATAGTAGATCATTTTGATAAATATAAAAATTTGAAAAAACTTGGATTATTCAAAATTAGGCGTATTTTATGTGTGAGCAACGATTTGTTACTTGTTGATTTTTGTACCCCTGAATTATATATTTTTAAATTTATTAAAATAGAGTAAAATATACTAATAATCTTTGTTTTGATTCAGGAAAATTCCATGTAAAAAATTAAGTCGATTTTTCGAAATACATTGATATTTTAAAGAAAATTAAATTGTAACTTATAAGATACTATATAATTTTCTTATAATAGTATCTTTTCTTATAATAGTATCTTTTCTTATAATAGTATCTTATAAGCTACTATTTAATTTTCTTTAAAATATGAATGTATTTCGAGAAATCGACTTAGTTTTTACATGGAATATGGAATAAACATATAGAATAAATATGGAATAAATATAATATAAATATTAAAACGAGTGTGTTGAATCAGGCAAAATTATAAATATTATATAAATATTTTTTAACTATAGTTCAATTTAATAAACTGTTTATATACTATGTTCAGATAAATAAAGTTGATTAAACATATGGAATAAATATATTATAAATATTAAATCAAGTGTGTTGAGTTAAGCAAAATTATAAATATTATAAAAATATTTTTTTAACTATAGTCAATTTAATAAAATGTATATTATGCTCAGATAAATAGAGTTGATTGAATATATGAAATAAATATATTATAAATATTAAATTGAGTGTGTTGGGTCAGGCAAAATTATAAATATTATATAAATATTTTTTTACTATAGTCAATTTAATAAAATGTTTATATATTATTATGATAAGTAGATTTGATTTCAACTAACTCTATAATTATTATTGTTTTATTAAATAAGTGTTTCAAATCATAATTGAATATAATTTCATAAAAAAATCTAAGCATAACTTCTTCTTCATCTATGCAAACATCTTCATCAAGAAACTACTTCAGATTTTCTTCAGAAACAATATTAAGATTGTTTGAAAATAATTAGAGAAACTGAATATTATCAATCAGGTATTTTGTTAGAACAGTTACTCGAGCTTTTACAAACTGCTTAAGATCAATCCACAAATTATCCAGAAAAAATCGGTATTCTATTTTTAATTAACCGTAATTTGTTTATTTATTTATTATTCAAATAACATTCTAATTTTTGTAAATATACACTAAAACAACACGAAATATTTAAATTTCACCACAACTGCCCTATTTCAATATATTGAATATTCAACTCACCAACAGGATAATTGCCGGCTTAGCCATTTTGTTATTTTAATTTACTGTATGATACTAAACAAATCAATTATAATGATTTTAATTTTGCTTGATCAAATATATATAATGTAATTAGTATATGTAATTTATTAAAGCTATATCTAATAAGACCAGGTAGGTATTTAATCTGAAACTCTGTGGTTGCAAACCATGGCAAGCCACCTTTAAATTATTTTTATTTACCCAAACTTTAAATAGATTTATTTACCCAAACTTTAAATAGATTTATTACTATTATTATTTAGACGCTTAGATTCCAATCTTAAATTTCTAAATTTTGCAGATAATTAGTAATTTGTTAAATAATTCCTTGATTAAAATCTGAAACTGGCTTTCAAAAACATTGGAAACAAAATTACATACACTATATTCTTCTTTAAGCTAAGATATATGCTATCAAATTATTATATATTCGTAGTTTATATTAAGTGTTATGTATATATACAAAGCTATCTATGAACTCTTAATACTCTAATTTTCTCATATATTATCTTTAGTTTATAATTTGTACACTTTAAAATGTAATTATTATATATTGTATTATTGCCATGTGCATTGAATAAATAAATAAATAAATAAATATTTTTGAAAACAAACAAATGCTCTATTTTTGAGTTTTATATTTAAAACATCCGGTTAGTTGAACGGTTAAAAAAATTGTCCTAATACGCTTGAAATTTCTGTTATTAGATAATCACAATGAAGCTAAATCACTTATAAATAATTTTTGTGGATCCAAAATTTTAGATAATCGCATATCATGAATTACTATGACCTACAATTAGTTTACTTTATTATTGAATTCTATCTACATCCGCGTTAATATTTCGCAAAGCCCCAAGGTAGAGATTTAAGAATTTAGCAGAAATTCTTCACACAAAAATGTCATTCGAAATCACTTTCATTGTCAAAAATATAACCCTATATACACTTTCACTGAATACCGTTTGTTTAGACAAAGTAGGGATATACTAATTACAGTATATATATTTGTTCAAGCAAAATTAAAAGTCATTACAATTGATTTGTTTAGTAAATTACATACAGTAAATTAAAATAACAAAATGGTTAAGCCGGCAATTATCCTGTTGGTGAGTTGAATGTTCAATATATTGAAATAGGGCAGTTATGGTGAAATTTAAATATTTGGCGTTGTTTTAGTGTATATTTACAAAAATAAAAATGTTATTTGAATAATAAATAGATAAACAAATTACGGTTTATAAAAGATAAAATAACGATTTGTCTGGAAAATTTGTGGATAAATCATGAGAGTTTGTAAAAACTAGAGTAACTGTTCTAAGAAAACACCTGATTAATAATATGCAGTTTTTTAAATTATTTTCAAACAATTTTAATATTGTTCAATAGTAGAATAAAAATTTAAATAAATTCTCACTTTTATTGCCCATTGATGATAATCATGAAGTAAAATATTTAAACGTATAATTTAGATTTTTTTGGTTTATTAGGATTTGATGTGTAGTTTCAAAAGATAACATTTATTTCGACTTCGAAATTAGTATCTTCATAATTATATATATAATTAATAATAAAATATATGTAGATTAATATATGTATATGTATATATAATACATATACATTTCTACATGTAAATTAAAATATTTACTCACCAAAATGCATTCCTCCTTTTCCAGGCGATCGTCGCAATTGCGGTGTTACCTCCTAGGACAAGCTCAACAAAAGTTCTTTTGGCAAAAAAAGCAGCTTTAGTGGCAGTACCCGTAACAAAAGCTCTTAAGACAAAAGCTGCGCTTGTTAAAACAGCAGTAAAGTTGCCTGTGGAATTATTCAAAAGCAAAGTTAATACAGTTTCGAAAGTGATTAGAGAAGGTAAATAAAGATACCTAAACTTACTTATAGTAAATAACAATATAAAAGCACAAACAGGTAAATCCAATCCTAATCTTATTGTTAGGCTATAAAATCTATTTTAGAAGTTGTGCGCTTTATAAAATTCTTCAATTAATTTATAAGTAGGCTTCGTGATATGTCGCTTAATAGCACATGTGCAGTGATTATTCTACCTTTAAATTATATTATTTTCAAAGTAATACTTTACTTTTCTTCCTCCCAGGTCCCCTTTCCAAACTAGGAAAAGGCGCACCAGTAGCCGCAGCTGTAGGTGCAGCAGCAGCATCACCTTTGGCCGCCCTCACAGCCCTCACTGCTGGGCCATCAGTAATCTATGGCCAACCTTTCCCAGTCTTGAACATCCAATTCCCATACACAGATTATTACAGCAGTGGTTGGGCATCTCCATCAGTAGAACGAGTACCAATTGCCGACGAAAATTCGGCAAAATCAGTTAACATAGGTAGTGGATTAGGAGCTGTTGTTGGTGAAGCTACATCTGCAGGATTAAGGACTCTGACTAATGTTGCCAGCACTATATCAAATGCTGCAGGAACTGCTGAAAATTTGCAAAGGCAGATTATTAAAAGGCTGCAAGAAAACCCTGTTGTTAGTTTGGTGCAAAATACTTTGAATCCACCGGCAAAGCCTGCTCCAGTTTCATACAAGTAAGTAAAAGTAAATAATCATGATATCAATTATTAAATTGTTTGAGTCAATAATAAAATACAAAATAAAGTATTTAATAACATTGCAAATATATATCCAAATGTGGGTGTTTTATCACATAATTTTATGCAAAAACAAATTTTATTTTGATAATTGCTATATGCACATTTTTTTTAAATATTTGCTATATATATATATATTATATATATATATATATATATATGTTTTTAAATTTTATTTATGACGGCCACGCTCTAGATAGATTACTGCTATTTTAGTCATTTCAAACAATAATAAATTTACAAATGCATGGTTTTCTTAACTCGATGATTTCGGTCATATTTTCCGCTTCACAGATGTTGTCTTATATTTACCATTCAAGATTCATCATATTAATCTATTTATAATACTGAAATTTTAGTATTTGTTGATTTTTTTACCCAGCTACTGGCCAAAATTAGGATTCAGTGAATACCACACTATCCAGTACCATCCAACTTATGGGCATCCTGAACCTGTTTACGGTTTACCACCAGTCGCGCCTTATCCTGACCAAAAACCGATACCAGAAGTAGAAATAACCACGACAACTACACCTGCACCAGAAACTACCACAGTCACTCAAGAACCTCCAACTTATGGTTTGCCAGCTGAATTTTATGGTCCTCCATTTGTTGGTCAACGTACATTCTTTCCATATTTGTAAAATATAATATAGTTGTTTACAATTTAATATAAGGATAGATTAGTAATTATTTGAATATTTAAATTATAACAATTAGCCAGGAAGACCAGTAACAGAATTGCAATTATTGTTGGATTTTACCAGATATTTATGAACCCATCTCTTGACAAACTATCTATGAAGATTAGTATCAGAAAAAAAAATGTATATAAGTATTATTTAAAAATAATTTAGTGTAATTTATTAGTTAATTAGATGAGTTTGTTAGTAGTAAAAATGTTTTCAAAATAATTATTTCTACTAATATAGTCTACTAATATGTTTTAGTAATAATTATTTCTACTAATATAAAGAAATATGTTTTCTCATAAGTTTTTCTCGCCAATTACATCTGCAAAAGTATTCTTGATTTGTATTTTATTCAAAAATATATTTATTTATTCTCATTAGGTATATTTTCATTATTAGAATTTAACTAATACTGGGCATATATTATATTTTTAATTTGATCAAATCATTCATTATCAAATATAGGCCAACCGATGGGTTGCTTTCGAAAAAGCGACATTAAGGAGATGTTTCATCACAGAACATCATACAACTTAAGTTCTGATTGGTGTTCGAAAATGAGAATAAAAAAAATATCATATGTTTGATAGATATTTTTAATAAGCTACTAAACCAATCTAAACGTTTCTACTTTTACTAAACTGTTTCATTGTCTATTATTAGTAACACAAATAATTAGTAAAATAAATAAGGCCAATGCTGCTGCAGTGATAAGACTGCATATGAGGGTCAATAAGTTCATTTGCAGTATTTCTCGTGAAATCAGTGTCTTGCAAATTTGTGATCAGAATTAATAAATTGAAAACTTTATCTCCTAAATGATGGTCAATGTTACATAAAATTGTATAAGATAGTTTGTGTTAAATTTTACAAAGCTTTGATAATTTATTAATAAGCATTAATTGATATCAGAGTAAAGTAATCGATATATAATATTATTTTACCTACTCCTCTGGAATACAAATTTATTAATAAATATCGATTTCAGTTACAAGCTGATCAGTAGTATATTTTCTGTGGTCAATCACCGGTTGTCGTCATGTCAACTAAAATCGTAAGTTGGTATTACAAATTAATATTATAATTTTTATCATTCAAATAATTTTCTTCTTGCGATTTAAATAAAGCA
>NW_020537324.1:16139757-16182544 GCF_003426905.1 Ctenocephalides felis | reverse complement strand
TCAACGAAGCTTCAGTTTCAGTTCATTAAAATGATGCTTCATGTGAAATATTTAAATTTTAGTACTGATAAAAAATTAGTAAATAATATTTATAATAAAGTATTCATATTATTAAAACCTGTGACCAACTGCGATTACTCATATCGAATATATCCCGAATAATACAAAAACATTAGAAATATGTTTATAATTCGTGTAAAGTTATTTGAAATATTTAAGCAGTTTATATTATTTAAAAAATACATTTCATTCATGTATTTTTAAAATATTTTTAATAACTTTGAATGAGCGGTTGTCCAAAATCACATAATGGACGATTTGGAAATATAAATGTTAAATAATAAGTAAGAATGTAATTCTTATGAAATTGTTTTCATCTTTTTGAATTTTTTTCTAATTGTCCGAAAAATAAGAAAACTCTTCGTAGAATTACGTCCATTTATTTCCTCCTATCTAAGCCATCCTATTTTTCGGTGCCACTTTTAATCTAAAAATATGATTTTAAAAGATCTGAGTTTGATGTAATAATTCAAATGTATGCATTTCTGGATCAAACTTTTCAGAATAAAAATTTAAATCAATAAAAAATCATGGATTCAACAATCGAATATAAATTAAGTTATCTATGAAACATCAGCATTACATTAAATATTAAACCCTGATTTCATAAATTTAGTAGACAAGTCTAAACTACGATTGGTATCTCACGAACGCAAAAATAATCTGATATTCCATCGACACAGGATATTTAAAGATAAATATTTTACTTTTTTGTCTCTGTCATTCAATCGAAGACAATTGCTTTAAACAACGATTGCAATTTATAAAGGTGTTGATTTCGATGATCATTGTTCATTTGTTCTTGGAAAGTCAAAGGTGTTGTGCTAATTAAACGAAATGCTCTTCAATATGTGCAGAATTAATCCAACTTATAGGATTTTGGTGAGAACAATAATTATTAATATATAATTACAATTATTTTTTATTTAATATTTTAATATTAGTTTGTATTACCGGTTTTAAATCTTGTTTTTCCTACTGTTGATACACATTCACCCTCGGATGGTTTTGGATGGAGTTAAGATCGGGATTTTAGATTAATTCGCCTGTGGTTCGCAATTAATTTTATAATATATTTATGTAAATATTTTATGAATTGATAATGCATTTTTTTACGGATTAATTACGAACCGGTCCGGCCAATCTTTGCCAAAAACCAAAATTCAATTCAATCAATTCAAAACCAATTCAATCAGTACGATCCATCACTGATAACTTTTGAAAGTTTTTTAAATTTCCAAAATCGGTTCAGGATTTTTTGTGTAAACATGGACAAACTATTGTGCAATTTTTCCAAATTCTGAAAAAACGGCTCGGTCGATCATCTTGCAAAACCAATCAACCAGAGTCCTTATCGAATGAATATCTAAATAATTTAAATTCTAATTCTTTTTAACAGTAATTAGACAAATTTAACAAATTTATTGTTAAATTTTTAAATTTTTTATTTATTTGTTATATTATATGTTTATATGTCCAACATTTTAGAATTCCATACCAGTTTTTTTATTGATATATTATTTTCATATCTCAGTCAGAAAGGAGCGCCTGGTGTGAGAGATTATGAAACAATTTTTATAAATTTTCAAATTTTCAACAATTTCGATTTTTTTTATATTTTCAACAGTATCTAACTTCTTAATCGCCGTGACTCTATAGAAGGCAACCCAAACGGTCGTCCTATCTCTATATAATAAATTTATTATTACAATTTCTCTAATACTATTCGAATTTCATTTCGAATTCAAAATACTTTATCATTATTTAATCATTTATCCATTCTTATCCTTTTAAATATCTCATTACAAAATATCTCATTACAAAATCTCGCCATTCTTGCTGTTATTAAATATTATTTTATAATATTTGCTCATTTCTGACTCGGGTCATGTATCAGAATCTTTCGATGTTTTTTATTTCACGGTCTCAAGGACTGCAGATATTAATTACCTCTGGGTTTTGTAAAATATTTATTTCAGGTAGATTTAGAGAGTAATATAAGTAGACCCATAGAAGTTGTTTAGATATTTTGTTAAATGGTATGCAAATTATAGGATACGTATAACCCGTCTAAATAAAAAAAAAGTTTGGAATAGTATTTTTTGTAAATCGACCGTGACATTTACTGATCCAACTTATATTTGGAACAAATTGTTGACAAAGTGAATATAAACCATTTTTGTTATAAACATCTATGCGTGGTTCTTACATTTGTATAAATTTTTTAACGGGTAATACAGTATTGCTGATAAAATTACTTTGTAGATACTTTATTCATAATTATATATCGCCCAGAAAATTAAAGAAATTGCTTTCATAGAATCTAATATACAAGCCATTATATAACACAATCACTAATTGTATTGGATGCTTAAATCTATTTACGATTTGTTTTAATATATGTATATTTTTCTGCATTTTCTAACTTTGGATTAAAATTTTATTTGAAGTTTTATGATCTGGGCAGTTAGTTTTGGAAAGAACTCGGCTTTTCCATTCGCTTTGCAGAATTTTTATAATTTTATTATTATATCTTGTAAAAGTTTATTTTAGAAGTTTATTGCACAAAAACTAGAAAAATGTGTTATTTCCTAAGTAATAACGCAGTGAAAAGCAACTACAGTAAAAAATGCAGTTTTATTTGCAATAAGAACTTGGCAACTTGTAGTAGATAAATTAGAATAAATATAAAAAATCTATATCGAGATAAAAGATTGTTAATATCTCTCTTGTATAGACATTATAACTATTAGATATGCAGATGTCTCAACTAATAGTAATAGTAAATGTCTACATAAAATTTCATATTAGTATTTATATTAGTGTTTCAATAATTTAATCAAATTGTAAATTATAATATTTTAATTAGCAAATAAATAAAATAAATTTGCATAAAATGTCGCTTAAATGTGTATAATTAAAAACATAAAATAACTAATGTAAAATTATATAATTCTAAATATTTCGAAATAAATGCCAATTACTAGTTGTCTATAAAGTTAATTATAGGTTATGAAATAAATGATGATCAACGACATAATAAATTTCGATTCCAATCTACTTTACTCAGTTTTAATATCTTAACACATTCGCGGACAATAAAAGTTTCAGCGAGGCACAAAAATTTACAAACATTTCATTTTTAAATTAGTTGTGATATCTGATTAAACACCGTTTATAAGGAAGTCGGTTTACCATATCTTATTCAATATACAATGAATGCTATAGCATCCACGTAAAGCATTACCCTTCTATTTTACGCAGTGTGCTTGCTCAAGCTAATTTAGTGATTACGAGAAAATATGAGATCATACGAAAATGCCTGTTCCTCATCTCATCAATACCAATAAAATGCTTTATTATTGATTCAAATCGGACCTTTTTTGGCACTTTTTCCCCGTATCTTCAATACGACTGGTTCTGCCAAATACAGATCGAACAAGTGGGGCGCATGGCACGTGCCTTAAGGCAAATTGCTGGAACTTCCCGTACCAAAAATTATTTTTTTTAAAACAGATTAACATTTTTGAAAAAAATTTGCTCTGAAAAAATTCGATTTTTGAGAAACTATAAATTTTTGACAAAAATTTACTTTTTTTTGAAAAAAAAGACTTATTGAAGAAAAATTTATTTTGAAATATTTTGGAAATTTTGAACTTTTTTTCAAAGCAATTGTACTGCTTTAACTGCATAGAGACGAAATATCAAAGCTTACGCGCTGTCAAACCACGTCGCCGTCTAATGGATAAATATTAGTACGGAACCCATAGAAATGTAAACAAAATTTATACTCATTGTTAAAATCTCTATAAAATATTTGATAATTTGCTGTGCATACATGTCTAATGATTATTTTTGACCGCCAAATGGCTTTTTTACTTTTTTTACTAGATTTCCGAAATCGCGAGATCTGCCTTACCAAAAATTTTATCAGTTATTCATTTCGTCAATAAAAATAGAATGTTTTATTATTATTTAATTATTTTAAATAATAATAATATAATCCGTTATCTTAAAAACTGAATCACATTTTGGGCACTTTTTGTCCCGTATCTTCGAAACGATTGGAGATGCCTTCGCCAAAAACTAATCAGCACGTCTCATTATCAATACGAATCGAATTATTCAAATCGGTTGATCGGCGTTCCCAAAATCGTCGATAAAAATTTGTATCCGCACGCGCACACACACACACATATATCCATTTTTTCTAAGGTATACCAAAATATTTAAAAACCTTTGAAAGGTAAATATATATAAAAATTTTCATTTTCGATTTTTTGCGATTGCTATAACTTGCCTTGCAGTAAGTTAATAAATAAATAAAAAAAAAACATCACACACATATAACCATTTCTTCTAAGGCATGCCAAAATACCAGAAACCTTTGAAACGTAAAGATATTTAAAAAAAAAAATTGTGATTACTATAACTTTACCCACGGAAAGATAATAATTGAATGCTATAGCAATCATGTCATTCTGCATGACAATGAAAATGAATCCTTTAGCATTCACATTCACGTCCGCGAACGTATTAATAATCTAAAATTGCGTGTATTTCAAATAAATTTTATTTCCAGTTCCTATTGACCGCAGTTTGCGTCGTTTTCCTGGCTACATATCTCCCAAAAAGCCATGGGGCTCCTCAGACGTATTTCTACGGAACCGCTAATATCAATGCACCATTCGCCATACATAATTTCGCAATGGACAATCGCAGCGTGAACGACGCTTTGCCCATGTTCCTGAACAAGGGAAGAGCGGTCGCAGCACCGCCAGCGCCGCAACAACCGGCCGCTCCCAAGGCACCTATGCCAGGTACCAAACCGGGTACGTACATTTATTATAATGATCTTATAACGGCTGTTATAACTATACAAGAAGCAATTAGTTAATGGAATATGAATATTAGAACAATTATTAATTTAATGCAATAAGCACATTATTTACTGTTAAGGTGACCATATTTTTTAAAGTCGAAACCGGGACGGCAATTTTTAGTTACGGACGGGGGTTGGCTTTAGTAACAATAACAAATGCTATTTTTTTTTTTTATAATCATTTTTGAACAGCAATCAATAGGAACCTAATAGTCCTATAAGCTGTTGTGCTCATTTTGACTCAATACTAGTCTGTTTGACAGATGGCAACCCAAACAGTTGTCACATCTCTGTATAATAAATTATTATTACAATTTCTGTAATAGGGCGAATATGGTGCATCAATGCCGGGTGAGGGCTATTTTCACTTGGAAACATATTGCTATCTGTTTTTCCAAGTGAAAATCGTTGTCAATGTTGCCTGACAACAGGCTGCTGGAAGTGGGTATCGAACCCGGGACCTCTGAAACAAGTCCCGTCGCTCTTAACCGATTACGTACGGGCGAGCCCAAATGCTATTTAAGCACACATTAAAAATCAGTTTTTTTATTAAAAATCAATTTTTTAATCGAAATTGCGGACTTTTAGTAAGAACGTTCTTACTAAAGTACTTTATTATTCAATTATAATTAATACTTTTTTTATCAATGTTTTATATGCGTATTTCTTGCTTTTGAGTCGCCTTGTATAACATTCTATTCAATTTTCTTCATAAATAATTTGAAAAAAATATAGCTCTTTTTTTATTTTTACAATTTTTGTTAATTTACCTATTATTTTTGAAAAAATCGGAACAAAAGATCTAAATCCGGGGCCAAATATTAGAAAAATCCGGGACACAAGCTGGAAAAAAAAGCAACCTGGACATATGGTCACCTTATTACTGTAATAAATTATTATTGCACATTGTAGCAAATTTATCTATGATAATCCCTAAGATCTTCATAATTTTTGATTATTTAATGAAAGAAAAATAATCCTTATATTTCTGTTTTAACTATTACAATTATCTACAACGAATTAAAATTATCGATTGCTTTTCTATTTTTTAAGTAAAAAATAATAAGTTTGTTAACAAATTGCTATTTTCTAATTAACTCTTAATTAATTTTCATTGCTATTTGTTTTTAATTAAACATGTCAACAATAATACTGAAATGCAAATATTTAAAATAAATTATTTGAAGTGAAGTATGTGTGGTATGTGTTGTTTATAAAAACAATAGTATTAAATCTAAATCCAGATTTAATCGTGAGATGTAAAAAAAAAACATTGATATATGCTGATATAGAAAAAATCATTGATTATTTCAGCCATTAAAGAATTTAAATTTAAAAGAATGACATATATAATTTAAAGAAATTCAAATTCTAATTCTAAATGAAATGCAGGTTTTACACATTTTAACAATGACCCTGCAGAAATGCTTCATAACTAACAGATAAAAAAATACATCAATATTCTTCTGATATTTGCAAATACCAGATCTAATCTTTTTTATACAAAATATAAAATAAAACACAATTCAGCCATTCATATTCATGTAACGTGACAAAAATTCAAGAAAATTCATAAAAAATCTGGTGAAATGTTGATATCAGAAGATAATTAAATAATTTTAGCAATTAAAAAATTTAAACTTAAAAAAACACTGCGTATAATTTATAGAAATACAAGTATTAAATCTAAATCTAATTCTAAATAAAATCTGAGGATAAAGAGCTGATAGTAAATTAGGTAATTTTTGCAATTACATATTGGAACTTCAAAAAAATACTTAAAAAATACCACGTATATTTCATTTCAAATAATGATATTTTTCTAAATATAAGCTAGTTAAAGAAAATTTCATTTTGCATACCTTTAAATAAATTTTGTTTACCAATTCAACTATTTTGATAAAATTCATTCTTTTGGTTTTAATATGAATAAAACTATGATCCAAATAGCTTTGAAAATATTAAAATAACCTCAGCCTACATACGTCTTTCCTAAATGAATTTTAGGAATGTTTCCTAAATGTTCATTTTTGATTTGTTCCAAAATTTGTTTCAATTAGAAATATATTTTATAACAAAATTTGTTCTAAGACTAAGCCCGTCATAGACCTTCAGTTCGGACTGACGCAGTCCAAACTGGAGGTCTATAAATTCAGTTTGGACTGAACTGACCTTATCCATAGACCTTAAGTACGAATTGCGTCAGTTTGGACTGAAATAAGTCGGGATTAGCCATCCAGATGTCTTCAAGCTTAGGTATCAAACACAAATAGGTAAACAATTATTTTTATATTCATTTTCATTTAGTAAAAATAATGATACGAGCCATTAGAGGCAAAAATTGATCACATTAAAGAAAAATAATTTTCAAAATTTCCCAGTAAACACCGGGCGGCGGTAGCAATCTGAAATCCACATTGATTATACATGGTGTCACAGCGCTGAAGGAATGCTTGTGGATTTCAGGTTGCCGCCGACGCTCACATCACACTGTGTTACTGGGTTCAGTTTATTTTTTTATATCTTTATTATATATTTCGTATTTAAGGTCGGCCAATTAATATATCTAAAAAAATATTTAATAATAAAATGTTTCAGGACCCAACAAAGACGTTCATAATATCAAGGATAAATCCGAAACCGAAAAGGCAGGGGAAAAGGACTACGAAGATTACGGCGAAAAATAATTATTAAAATTTAATCCCATTTTATAAAAATATTCATAGAAAATAAAATATTGTTTTAGTATTAGTCTCATAATATCATTCGTTATATATAATAACAATTTCTAAAAATAATTGTAATTGCTCAATTGATCTTGTTTTTAGTAATAATTTTCATATGTTACTCCATGGATTTAACATTAATATAATATAAACTACAACAAATCAAATGGGCAATCAATATTGATATATCTTGTATATTCTTTAATTTTTTTCATTAAAACAAGTTAGTACATAGTTAATAGTTCTTGTTTATTTTACATTCTGCACACACCATTCACTCTTTTCATTCATTTGAAGATTTTTTTCCAAACCTGTGAAAAAAATATTCCACAGTTAAAGTAGTGCAAAATATTATCGCCTAATTACAGAATAATAATGCATCCTTAATTGACATAAATTTTAGAAAAGAAAATTGACAATTAAAAATCAGATGATTTATAATTATTAAATTGATGATAATTTTAATTATTTGCCAGTCGTTTGTTAGCTTTTTAACAAATTTAAAAAACCGTGAACATTACAACATTTAAAACTAAAACCAAAAACGGTAAGCCCATTTGTGTTTAAATTTTATCTTGTAGGTCTGTTCAAGCATTTAAAAATGCTAAAATATGATAATATTTTTTGTTTCTCTTATTTAACGTTAGAAAGAATTATATATATTTTTAAAACCTCAAACTTAAACTAAAAAGATCACTTTCTAAACAGCAATTAGAGAAACTTATATTTTATATTATATTAATTTTCAAAGTTAATTATATATGTGCTTATAAGTTAAATACAAAATATGCTTTTTTAAATTTATGATATGCATATTAAATTTGTATTTACCCTTTGAAACCCCAAAATAAACCCATAAAAAAATTTAGAAAAAAACCCTATGCAAAAAATGTTGCACTTCTCTGACTAAATGGCATAAGCTAAACGGTATTCGTAATGTCAGCAATATCAACGTTTTGGTCACAAATATTTCATACCATATATATTTTTTAATATATATAAATGCCTAACTAACAAAAATTAAAGCAATCGTGGCATAATTAAAGCAGAACAACTAAATATCATAAATTAAAAACAAATAAAAAACTAATATTTTTCATACATATAATACAAAATATGATTAAAAGTGAACCTAAAGCTAACAGCTAATTATTAAGCATATCGCTGGAAAGTTTCAAAAATGATTACAAATTTTTTTTTAAATTCATAATCATTTTTGGCTGAGTCTTCGATTGCAAGTTTTCCTATCAAAAGAAGCCCCAGCATTTCCTACGTTTATGTCATTTACTCGAGAAATAAAAAAATAAAATAATTAAAACACATATAGAATCACAATGAAGAAGTGCTAACGCATCGCACAAAGAAAAAGCGGATACTTTCCAAACTGCCAAATCAAAATATGAATAAATAAGAGAACTTACCGAGTCCATCAAAAGTTTCAATCTTACACCTAGTACCATAAATATAATTATGACTAAAAACTAAGAAACATTGATGAACTGAAGCTCACAAAAATTAAAAACTAAAAATCTATTTCTATCTATTTTGATTTGGGCATTTTCGATTGTACCCAAGTGCTCGACGGTCAAAAATTGGCCGTTGCGTTGCATAAAACGACAAAAATCCTTGGGGCAACAATTGGACTTGAGACAAGTTTTATACATTTTAGCAATGAGCCTGCAGAAATGCTTCATAATCAACAAATAAAAGAAACAACTCTAGTATTCTTCTGATATTTACAAATGCCAGAAGGGTAATCTTTTAAAAGATTACACAACATGTGAAATAGAACACAATTCAGTCAATATGCATGTAACATGACCAGAGAACAGAAAAAGTATGAAAATTCTGGTGAAGTTATTGAAAACATAACTCTGTTAAGAAAAGGACGATAGATTAGTCAAGTGAAAATATTAATTTTGAAATTTTGATATATTTATTTAAAACATACAACGTTGTCAAAAAAAAAACGAAAGGTTAATTAAATTCCTTAACAAATTCTAGTACATTTATTCAAAATATAAAACCCTATTAAGAGAAGGACAATATGTTGCCAGTAACCACCGTGTGATTTAAGCGGCGGCAGCAACCTGAAATCCACAAGCGTGCCTACAACGCTGTGACACCCATGTGGAATCAATGTGGATTTCAGATTGCTATCGCCGCCAGGTGTGTACTGTGGGTCCTTTATATGGAAACGTTCATTTTCAATTTCTGGTAAATTTATTAAAAGAAAGGCTATAGATTAGTGAAATGGGTACCTTCTCAAATTCTAGCAAATTTATAAAATAAATATATACATCCCAGTTAAGAGATGGGCAATAGGTTCATCATATAGGAACTTTCTTTTAAAAAGGTGACAAATTTATTAAGAAAAAAAACATGTGCAGAGAAGGTCGATAGAGTAATAAAATGGGAACTTTGCTATTTAAATTCTGGTGAATTTATTAACAACATTCAACCCTGGATTTAGATTAATCAAGTGAGACTTTCTTATCCAAACCTTGGCTTTATTGAAAACATAGAACTTTGTAAAGAAAGAACGATGGAGAAAATCTTATTCAAATATTGGTTAATTTATAAAAAAAACACACAGCCCTGTTTACCCTGTAACAGCCAAGAAAAAGATGATAGTTCAATTAAATTGAAACTTTTTTCCAAATTCTGGTAAATTTATCAAATCCATTCAATGAACGATAATTTGTGGACACTTCCCTAATTTCAAATATTTATTTTTCACTTGCAAACTTATTACAATCATTAATATAAATATAAATATAAATATAAATATAAATATAAATATAAATATAAATATAGATATAAATAAAAATATAGATATAAATAAAAATATTGATATAAATATAAATATAGATATAAAGGTAAATAAAAATATAAATATAAATATAGATATAAATATATAAATATATATATATATATATATATATATATATATATATATAGATATAAATATAAATATAGATATAAATAAAGATATAGATATAAATAAAAATATAGATATAAATAAAAATATAGATATAAATATAGATATAAATATAAATATAGATATAAATATAAATAAATATAAATATATAAATATGATGATTATACGTAAAACAGCGTTTTTTAATCGTCCTTTATCTGCCTGGATTATCTAAAATTGTCCATCAAACATTTAAATTGGACAAAACTGAAATCAATCTGTTGATATTTACTGAAAAGTTATCCAAAACTCAACAATTACAGTTAGAAATGAAATTCAGACCAATTCAAGTTCATAATTGTTTTAATTTCAATAACAATAATAGAATACAATAGGCCGAGTTTAAATTGTTTTCACTTTTTCGGATCTCAACAAAATGTGCCCATTTTTTAGAGTAATTAATTTTAAAGCAATTATGAATAACTCATCAACCAAATTCCAGAATTGCCACAACGACGTTCGTCGACGTCACGTTTGAAACTAAACAAAATAATAAAAACATTGCACATTTCGGCCAGACTTATTAAAAGAAGAAATTAAATAAATCTTTGAAAATATGTAATGCATATCGTGACATTTGTATCATATTTAAAAACAGACCAATGTCGCAATACGGACACAACCTCAACGATGCGAAACTAAACATCATAAACCTTGTGTTCGATAACATTACGACCAAGACTAACAAAATTTAAACACCCAGGGCCCCCAAAACATAAAGGATTAATATAATATATCATTTCTTCTGCTTGAGAACGAAGTGTCAAGTTCAAAACGACTAGAAACAAAATTTGTTGATATATGACAAATGTCAGAATCATAAACTATTTATAATAATCTGCACTCATTTTCATAACCAAATTTTAAGTTTATCACTGTACGATTTTCTCTATTATGTTTAGAAACGAAAAACAGAGAAAATGAACATATCCTCAGAGAAGAAATAACAAATATGCGTGGATACATTTACTTATGTATACACTCATAAACAAAACCTAAAATGCATTTAATAAAAATAAAGTTTATGTAATGTTCGCGGTTTAAAAATATCAAATTCTTCCTCAAATTAAGCATGCATTATTAATTTAATATTAATAGCGTAAAATTTTACACTACCTTTAACAGCACATAATCCTCTTCTATTTTCAATCCATTCCCAAAAAAGTAATTTCTTTCCATAATCACTCAACTGAAATTTTGCATGAAATTTTAGAACCGTTTCGATGAGCTTGCATTTTCAAAACAAATTACGATGATATAAAACAATTGATAATGTTTCACTGACCTACTTGAAATATGATCCTTTAATTTTGCAAAACAGTGAGCTTTTTCACATCCAAGAGCTCCTGGTATCATTTTGGTGGTATCACAAACAAACAAAAGTTAGTGTCACTTTTCGATTGAATGTTATTTGAAGAATTATTTTATGTATAACTTATTTATCTGTTGTTTAATACGTACACATAAATGATTCAATTGTATTATATTTCATTAATTTGCAACTGTTCACTTGCATGTTGATTTATAACCTTCAATTTGGCACTTTGAAAATACCCGACCAAACCTTTTTCAAACACATTGGTCCTAGCTACACCCGACATATTTTTTGTTGAAATATTTAAGATCGTCTCATGACGAAACTATAAAACTGAAATTTTCTTTGTAAAATGAATTTCTAGGATTAAGACACCTAATTTGATCCTAAGAATTTCAATTTATTTTCTACTGGCTTGCACCATATTGCATCCTTATTATATTGTCAACAATGTTGAACCATTGATTTTTTACGCTCTTGATTTTTTATTTGACAAGATCAAATTACATTGTCATAAAAATGATATTAATTAGCATATATATTATGGAATTTAGAATATATTATTTGGAAGGACTAAATGCAAAAAATACATTATTTACTATTTTTATCAGATTGATTTCAAACAAAGCATAACGCAGAGTGGCAACCTAACAAACAATATGGAGGCACAAGTAAATTTTAATAGGAGTTAAGAAACAAGTATTATTTATGAAAAATTTACACTAATGTGTAAGTTTAATATGAATTGATTTGCATAAGAACTGTAAAAGGAATTTGCATTCATAAAACCAAACTTTACAAATATGAGTTTATTATATTCTTATACAAATGTAATAAAAACTATCTTAAATTCAACATAGACTAAATCCAAGTTTAACAATGCATATTTTTAGCTTATAAATTAAACTGCTTACATCTTAATTATGAGAGAGCTTGAATATTTAATGTTAGTTTTTAACTAAAGTAAATGACTTTAGAAATAAAAATCATTATTAACATAATACTGTTGTAATGAACTATTCCAGGAATGTTACATAATTTTGAATAAAATATAGCAAACTTACATTATCACTATGATTAATATCACATATTAGTCATATTCAAATTATTTGGATTCTAGCCGATAATATATATTGGATAATGTTAAACATATGGTCAGTTAATTACATAAAACCAGATTCTTAAGTAACTAAAATTGTTTCATGACCAGCAAAATAAAACAGCTTCACCATTCTTCTTCAGCCTCAGCTACTTGTTGCTGGCCACCAAAGTTATTCTGTAAATTTTAAAAATTTAATAATTGCAATAAAAAATTTAATTGACTAGTATAATAGAAATTTCTTTATACCCCTCGCATATCATGTCCACCAAAGGCATCATTTCCACCATCTGCAACATTAATATTCTGCAGGAACTCGGGTATGGGTTGACCAGCATCAGTTAAAATTCTGACTAAATCAGCAGCGAGGGGCTCATCCTGTTGATGGTCATAAAATGAAGTAGCTTTTCCTTTGTTTCCAACTCTACCAGTTCGGCCAATGCGATGTACGTACTCGTCAATAGATTTAGGTAGATCATAGTTGATAACATGGCGGACATTTTTGATATCTAAAAAATATCAAAAAAGATTTAATATGAATTAAAATGTTATTGTAACTTAAATTTGCTTTATATAACTTTAAATGATATAAGATTGTAATCTGGATCTGTATGATAGCATTTTTTAAAACTAAACTTACCCAATCCTCTGGAAGCAACACCTGTAGCTACCAAAACACCACGAGTACCTTGCTTGAAGTCTCTTAAAGCTTCTTCACGTTCTCTTTGCAGACGATCACCATGAATACTTGTAGTCGGTATTCCTTGTTCACTTAATAAAGCAGCAATAAAATCTGCATTTCTTTTAGTCTCCACGAAAACAATTACACCTAAAACAAAAAGTTTTAAAATGAATACAAGTACAATATCAATACATAAGTTACATTATAGTTAATGAATTTTATTCTCATTACCAATATATTCTTTATCTTCATTTAAAATTTCCTTAAGCTTGTCTTTCTTTTTAAAACGTTCTACTTCATGAAACATTTGATCAACATCTGAGCAAGCACCTCCAACAATGCCTACAGCAATGAAAACGTAGTTTTCCAAGAACTTTCCAGCAACTCTTTGCACATCCTCAGGAAAGGTTGCAGAGAACATTAATGTTTGCCTATTTTCCTGCAAGTATAAAAATATTTTATGTATAAAGTATAAAAATGAGCTGCTTGAATTGTTTTTACCCTTGGTGCCATGCTAGGATTATTCATTAATTTTTCCATTTCAGGTAAGAAGCCCATATCCAACATTCGATCTGCTTCATCTAAGACTATGAACTTAATAGAGTTCAATTGAATACGTCCACGACCTAGGAAATCATTTAAACGACCAGGTGTAGCTACTAAAATATGGCATCCATTCTAAAAATGGATAAGTCATTAGTGATTGTTATTTTTGGTAATAACAAATTAATTCACTAACCATTATACGGTCTCCTTGGTGGCGCACACCTGTACCACCATATGCCATGCACACTTTCAAAACTGATGAATGAGCAAATTTGCGAGCTTCGCTATGAATTTGAATAGTAAGTTCTCTAGTTGGTGTGACTATTATACATTGGGGCTCAATATAATCTCCTGCAACTATCAGTTGTGGATCCTCCAGGATAATATTGATAATGGGAAGTAAAAACGAAGCCTGCAGATTTAAAATTGGTAAAATTTAACATAATGCTTAATTATAACTATAAAATTAGTGTTACATAATATGGCCAAGTAAATATATAGTATAAAACAAAAATTTGTAAACTTACAGTTTTTCCACTTCCAGTTTGGGCACATCCCATAACATCTCTCCCTGCCATTACAATGGGCAAAGTGTATTTCTGAATAGGTGTAGGAACTGTATATTTACTGTTCATAATATTTTCAAGAACAATTTTCCGAAGCCCTGCCTCTTCAAAGCTTTGTATGGGTACAGGTACATCCATTCCAGAGACCTAGTAAAATAAAATTTATTAGAAAAATTCATGTGTTACAAAAATATTGTATAGAATTATATACCTTCACTTCTATATTTTCATATTTTGAGAAATTGATACCGGTGCTTATGCCACTCTCAAATATATCTTTTTCATCTTCTGATGGGTCGGGTGGAATATATAATTCCCTAGGTTTCTGTGGCTGGTCACCATTATCGCCATATCTGTCACCCCCTCGGTAGTTATCTCTATCACCACCACCATCCTCATTGTCACCATCTATAAAAAATTTACAAATAAATTTTGAATAAATATGAATTAAGTTAAAAAAAGGGCAACATATTTATGATTAAAAAGAATGGTAATCAATGTACAAACCTCCACCATCTCCATATCTCCGACCACCACCACGACCACCTCGAAAGCCACCTCTACCTCCTCGGCCTCCCCTGCCCCTTCCACCACGCTCATCATCGCCACGATCACCATACCCTGAATTATCATTTTGATAGTCATTTTGAGAACCATCCCTATCTCCATATTCACCATCATTGTCCCTTGATCTTGAGTAGCCTCCTCTTGAATAAGCTAATAAAGAAATTAAGTAATCAAATGATTGCAGGGAATGAAGTTTCTCAATCGCCAGTTTGGATTGAAGTTTCAAATCTATGTATAGTAATAAAATACTCTCGTAGCATGTATAAGAATTTGGAATATACATAAATTTGACACCACAAATACAAACACATTCGAAGTATGAATACAACTCACTTCTATTACCTCTGCCTCTATAACCAGTAGATCCACCACCCCTTGAACCTTGGTCTTGGTCTTGGTCATTATCTTGATTTCCTATTTAAGAAAGGAAATTTTTACAAAACAGTCAGTATAAAACATTGCGATATCACTAACCATAATTTTGTTCCGACGAATCGTTGTAATTCGTGGCGGGTTCATTAAAAGTCCGCGCTGGGCCCATACCAACACCTACCTATTATTAAAAAACATAAACTATCAGTATATTGTGGTTATAAACTCAATATCAAAATACGCAGGCATTAACCTAGTTTACAACAAAAGTATTCATTTACTTACAGCGTCATCGTCTTCCCAGTCGCTCATTGTGGCTTATAATCTGTAGAGAATTAAATTTTATAAGTTATTAAAGATTTGTGCAATTCTTTTGTTAATTAAGTTACGCAAAACAAAACTAATTCAACGCGAGTGCAAAGCATATATGACGGCAATGCGATTGGCGGTAATGCCGAACACGTGCAATCCTATTGGTCAAGTCCACAAGTGGTTGTTGATCACATTTATCAAAATAAAATAAAGCAATAAAAACGATTTGGTTAAATAACCTTTATCACATATATTCTATTAAACTCCGATGCTAATAATAATATATATTATCACTTACTTCTATAAGCACTCACCAATAAAATAAGCCAAACAAATTAACTCGATCCAACTGTCTTTCACAAACCGCAAGAACCAAACTTGATCTGCGCAGTAGAGTTGCGAATGATGAATAGATTAACTTGCACAAAAGGCTGCTCGTACTTTTGCGGATCACGCTGAACTTAGCCGAAAATCACGATGTTCCACTGTTTCTCAATGCGTTATTGATCGCGTATTTTTCATCGAATGAATTATTTTTGTTTTGAGTTTCAAATTAGTTCAAATATCTTAAACAAAAAAAAAACAGAGTAGTAGGCTGATTATAATTATATATTATTTGTCATTTATATACATTGAATTATATATAATATTTAAAATTACATATTAGGCGTGACAATATTTTAAATGTATAGGTATTCAAAAACGTTAATAAAGTATTAACACGTTAATGAAATATTAAAATAAGAATGAAGTTATAAAAATTATTTATAATATATAGTTTTACAATATAAATGGCCGTAGATAAATAAACATGACTATGATAAATTAGGTGACCTTATCTCTTTAATTTTGACATGTTAATACAATGTAAAATATTTATTTACTGTTATTTTTTCTTGAATTTAATATTTTTCATTATATCTTTCTACTTTTGTCAGAATTTTGATCCTTCTGCATATATTTCTCAGAATCTCAATTTTAATCCTTTTTCTAACAATAAATGTTTTGGAACTTCTGACCAATCGATGTAATATGCAGATATGTTCAGTTCAAATAACTGACATTCAAATTCGATAATAAATAATTTTATTGTTACAAGCCGGCCTTTTGTATTAACAATAAGAGTAGAATAAATGCCTATAATCTTATGATTTATCAGTACATATAAAAGAAATAAACTAAACAATATTTTATGTTAAAATATCATTTTAAATGCAAGTTGCAGTGTAATAAAAGACCACATTTTTGATAAGACATTATTCACTGAAAACTAAATTCAACAGCAAAAAGCAATTCTTGAAATAAGACAAAATTTTCAATATTTAATCTTTATTTAATTAAAAAATAACAAATATATTCAATTAAAATTTATATATAATAACAAATGATTGATTTATTAAAGCTCTAACTATTTTCATTTACATATTAAAAATTGATTCATAAAATAGTTTAATGTATTCATTAAAACAACTAATCTATTATTTTTTACTCAAATTCTATGTTTCAATTGAAATTTCATTAAATAAATGTTGTTTAGCATATTCCCATACAAATACAGCTCCTGTAACATGAACATTCAACGATCTAATCAAGCCCTTTTGTGGAATTTCAATACTCATATCCAGTAGCGGTAATAAATTAGCAGGTACACCTTCTTTTTCATTTCTGCAAATGCAAGATTATAAATATATATATATATATACGTAATTTATGTATTTTAATATATTACCCAAGAAGTAGTAAGCATTTATAAGGCAGTACAGTATTTGTGAGGCAATGGCTCTTGGCTGTTTGTTCCGCTCCAATAATTGTATATCCTTCTGATCTTTTTTTCATAATATATTCTGATATTTCCCATAACTTTACCTCAACAATATTGAGCCATTTTTCAGATGACATGCTTTATATGAAACCAATTACAATGATTAATTTTTTAAGGTAATTATACTTCTTCTAGAATACTAATTTTATTATATAAAATATTACTAATGAAAAAAACTATAAATTAAAAAATGTAAATTTACAAACCTAAGACTCAGAAATTGTTTATCTTTAATAATTTGTAAATTATCTATGGCATATTCTTCCACTCCAAAAACTTCGCAGGTCCGAGCTAATCCACCTAAATTTGGAGCTAAGTTAATAAGAGAAGCCACTACTATCAGACTTGATTTTGAAACCTAAAGAAATGAAATATTTTTTTAATAATACTGAATATAAATAATTTTCAGAGAATAATTATGTTAAATACATTTTCTCCATATAGATTATCAGATTCCACTACATCCATTGATCTCCATGGTGTAATTTTTTGCTGAATGTTTAGATCAGCTTCATGCTCTAATTCTTCTGAAGATTTTTCCATACTTTGCAAATTTACACCCCAAGCGCTAAATTGAGCTTGATCTAAGGAGGAACCCCTATTGTATAAACTAATAACATTTTCATGTTCATAGTTATCCGAAGAACATAATTTTGTAAATAGACTAGGATGAATGATATCCTCATAAGTGTAGTTTGTTAGTTTTGGAAGAACATAGAAAATTATTTCTAATGATAAGTGCTTCATTATATTAAAATCTGTTAAAAATATGTCCTCTTCAACTTTTTTAACAAATTTAGCAGCATTTCCATAAGACAAAATAGTTGATAAGCTTCCACATATTACATCTGATGATTTGAGATCTGTGCAGTCTCTTAAAAGCATCAACTTTTTAGCAACAACTTGAGCATAAAGACGTAAATTGAAGTGTTGACCCATTGTCCAAGGCATAATTTTAGAAAGTGACATTTGAATAAAATCAATTTTTTGAGATTGTTCATTCGCATAAACTTGCTGAACTAGCAAATATATAATTGTTATAAAAGAAGTCATTGCTCCAATCCGCACATCCACTACCTGAAAAGAGAAAATGTGTCCTTCAACATCAATGAGCAAAATATATCTCAAAAAATAATACCTTATCTATGGATGTCCATATATAGTTTATTAAAACCATTTCACTTGCAATTATTCGTGCTGATAACCATTCCTATGCATAAAAATATGTATGATTAATAATTAAAATATGCTTTACAATTTATACTCAAAAAGTACAAAATATTGATACCATACCAGTTGGTATCTCACACTAGGCTGATGAACAAAATTGATCAAATTCTCATTAGACCAAATTAAAACTTCTTTATTTTTTTCAATATCCCAAAATGGTTGAAGAATCAGTAACGTTTGCAAAACTCTTTGTTTAAATCTAAATCAATCAAATTATATTAAAACCATTTATAAAATAATATTCATTATGAATTTAAAATTAACACAAATATTTACTAATATGCAAATATTTAAATTATAACTTTTATACCTGTGATGTTTAGAATCTGAAAAATATCTAGGCTTACTTTTGTCTTCAATCACAGATTTTTGAATCAATGCATCTGTTATATAGTTGAGAAACAATTTACCACTATTATTTAATTTACTGCCTTCACTGCTTCTTGATTTAAGTAATATTTTTAATACTGAAATTATAGACCAAGCTCGAACTACTACACTTGAATTCAATGAACTAAAAAGATTAAATGTATTAGGTATAAAGATCATATATTCATAAATAATTTCTTATTGTAATAAATCCTAGATTTATTAGTCTTTACTATTGCATTTTTAGTATAGGGAATTAAATATAATATTAATACTTACTGATTTTCAACATTTTCATTATTTTTTATAATCTGACAAACATGATTCTCAATTCTGTAACAAAGTATAAAGCATAAAACTTATTGCCCAACAAAAGCAAATTTGTTTGTTTTCCAAAAATTACCTTTGGTCTCGTCTTGATGTATTTCCAAACAGCAATCCATAAATTAAAAATTCATTAAAATTGTAATAGTCATTTAAATCAGTATTAAAGAAAACTTTTTCGACTACTATGTTAGTTAAACCTTGAATTGTGTTACCTATTTCAATAATTTGTTGGTAATATTCCTGAGCGATTACAGGTACTATTTTATTATCAATACCACCAGGTTGAATTAACATATCTGTAATTTTAGAAGATTGTTAATATACATGAAATTGCTTTCGAACACTTAAGTATTTTAACTTACCAATAAAAGCTTGCATGCATGTTAAAAATAAATCAGATTTTTTCAAATTCATAGATTCAATCCAACACCTATTGACTATCTTTTCTACATGTTCAGCTTCTAGATTTTTATATAGAATAATATTTTTCAATACTTTCATTGCATCCAGAACTACATCATGCCCTCCAAAATCTAGTACGTCTTCAACATAATTTAGGAGATTTTCATCATCGGAGGCATTTGTAACTCTTAGATATTTGCACAAAATATTGCAGAAGTTTTTATGATAATTTGATGCAATTTTACCACTCCTTGCAATATCACAACTTTTACAGTCCTCATTAGAAATATTTCTATGCCGAAGTACTGAATGATAAATTTTTTGTATTTGTACAATATTTTTGTTATGGTTTTTATTAGCTCCTTTATATTCATAATAATTTTGAGAAAAAGCGGTTAATAAGGTAATATTTACATATTTTTCTATGAAACTACATTGATTGGATAATTTATTTATGCATACGTCTGTTAGATAATCAACATTAGATTCACATTCATCATAAAAATAATTATTTGAAAAACATTCCTTTATAAAATGTATGCATTTTTCAAAAATTTCCAAATCTTGACTACATTTACATGAAATCATTTTCATTTCTGTATATTTGAAAATAGATTTAATATATTTAAATAAAAAGCTAGCAACTATTGTTTTTGTGTTATTATTGGTATTTAGATCTTCAGACTTTATAGCTCGTAATAATAAAATTGCCATATCCACTGCTTTAGTTTGATTTTCTTGAGAAGCATACATTCTAGTTTCACAATTAAGAAAATAATTAAAATATAAAGATAAAAATCTTTTAAATTCTTCTTGTTTCAACATATGTGCATCTAGGCCAAGAATTAAGAAGTAAATTATCTGCTTCACAGAAAATTCAGATGTTAAAGAATCTGTTAACTTGTGATAAATATTATAATTTTGTGAATGTAATTTTGTAGCAAAAGCCTCAAGAATGTCCCACATCTGTGTTCCTCGAGTCACTGAATCTAGTTCTTGGAATATATGAATCAAAATTTCTGGTATTTGTTTTGCATGACTTAATTTCATAAAGTTTTTTGTATAGTACAAAATAATATTTTTTTGAATGGCTGATCTGATGTAGGTATTTGGACAATTTGAACTAGTTCTCATAACTTTCTGGAATAAAGAAAGGAATGTTTCAGGTTCTAAAACAAAATTATCATAAGGTTCACTTTTCGCCAGTGCATACGATACATAAAAAAAAGGTACAGGAGCCCAATTAATGGAAGTAACAGGTAATAATATTTCACTTCCAGTATTTTGGAAAAATTCTATCAAATATGGAAATATATCTTCATGTTTATCATTCTGTTCATTATACATTTTTGTATTATTTATAGCTGCTAAAAATTGCTGAATTAAATTATGTGATTCCTTATTGTAACTATAATTTGCAGTTAAAAATTTAGCAGCATATATAATACCATATCGTTTTACAACATCTGTATCATGATTTAATATTTTACACATTAGTGCATCCATCCATAAATCTGGTATACATTTCAAAGAGTAAATTAGTTTCAATGCTGGCATAACTATATGAGATGATTTTTCATCCAAGGAATCCATTATTAAAAAATATGTTAACCAATCTTTCTCTAGATCATGTCGATTTTCATCATTCCAATAAAACAAGGATTTCAAAGACTCTGGTACAGATATTTGTTTATTTGATACAATACAGACATCAATGGTCCTTTTTAGCAGATACATTGACTGTTTACGATACAAGTTATGTGACAATCTTATGCCATGATTCAAAAATTTCCAGTACAAATGATCATTAATAACTGAATTAAACACGTTATGTTTTGATAATAAATATAAATTAGATAGATTACACAATATATCCAAAGAAACTGGCAATTTATCATCGTTGTTACAATCTTGTTTTAAATTTTCCCATAGCGGTAAGATGAATGATGTATCTCCTGACAAAGCTACAAGGTTTTCACAAATAATTATCAGTATTGATAATAAAGGTTTAGATGTTACTTGAAGCATTATTTTTGCACATAAATTCATTACAGATGTTTGTAGCTCCGCGTCCAAATGCATTTCTGGTTGAATAGAAGCAACTATCGCATAAACAATTTTAAGCTTTTGTAATTGATTTACTTCACTTTCAAATACATTATTTAAGATTGTATAAATGTCATTTAGATGAGATTTTTGTGTGATTGTAAGTAGTACTGATATGTTACTTATTAAAAAATTCCTTTCTTCATCTTCAATCTTTAATTCATCTACGATCTGTAGGCAATTGTGAATAGTAAAATTAGATTTAATTTTTATGTCATTGTAAGCAGCAATTACTAGAAACATACGAATTTTATCCAAATAATTCTCATCAGATTTTTGCATGGTTTCAATACACATGTTTTGTAAGGTTTGAATTACATTATCAAATGTAATTATATTACCAGACAAAATACACTTTGGATATAATTTACAAATTTTTGAAAATTCAGGGCCTAAACATTTGGAATTCATTTTTACTGTTATTGTAATTAAAAATAATAATAAAAGTGTTAAAGAAACATTCACAATGAAAACAAAAAACATAACCTCAAAACATAAAAATGATATCGCCATCTTAAGTTATACTTCAAACTATTTAAAACCGATTTAGCGGTTTATTATTTAAACTTTAATTTAAATTTATTGTGTAATTGTGCATTGTAAAATATATGTTTTACATTTAAAAGTATAATCCTTTCGGAAATTTGTTGATTATGCATAAAATGTCAAAGCAGTTTGTCCAAAAATTGACAACGCGATCATTCTTCACTAAATAAATCAAGGTAAATGTAGTTATAAGTCTTTTTATTAGTTAGAAGTCTTTTTACCAAAGTTTAAATTATAAATTGCTAATAGAAATACATATATACATACCCACAAAGTGTCAAAGTGAAGATTTGACTATAATAACAATATTTATTATCAATATTTAAAATGGCGTAGAATCTCATTTGTATTTCATTCCAATTAGAATCTCTCGTGAATGAAGAATTTTCATTTAGACGAAAATATACATTTTTTGTTATCATGTTATAATTATATATTAAATATTATCATCAAATTATATTCTTATGAGAATATTTTTATATTTCATGTGTGAAAAAATTAAATATAACATCATGACCAAACCTTGCATCAATGTTGACCATTTGCAGTATAATTCTTATTGGAATGCTCCTGTATATATACATTTTTATCACTTTTTTGTCGAGAATTCATTTAATATTTCATTTTATACAAAATATATAAAAAGTTGAAATATAAATGCATTTAAAATATTTCAAATAAATGCAATAATGAAAATATTTTATTATATTTATGTTTTTCCTTAAACTTATTTTTATTGTTGATAAAGTTGATACCTTCTCACCAAAATGTTCCAAATCAAGCAATTACTTTGTCAACACAAGCAGGAAGTTTTTTGAATGATTCAAATCCGACGCTTAGTTCTCTCAAAAACTGCCATTTTTTTTCACATTTAGCTCTGTATCTACGAAATGGGTGAACCTGCCTTTGCCAAAAACTAATCACTTCTTCTCCCAATTATTTATTAT
This sequence comes from Ctenocephalides felis, assembly GCF_003426905.1. Lineage (NCBI taxonomy): Eukaryota > Metazoa > Arthropoda > Insecta > Siphonaptera > Pulicidae > Ctenocephalides > Ctenocephalides felis. Next base: position 16,158,688 of record NW_020537324.1, on the reverse strand, counting down.
TATACAACATATTATTCAACAAATTGAATGTTTTTAGATCATTCAAATCGGATACTCCTTTCTCTCAAAAACTCGATTTGTATTTTCTGCACTCTTTACTCTGTATCTCCATAACAGTTGAACCTGCCTTTGCCAAAAACCAATTAGCACATCTTCCTACCAATAGGAAACGAATGTTTTTTGAATCCTTCAATTCGGGTGATCCGTGCGCCCGAAAACGTGGACGAAACAATGCGGACATACAAAACACACACACACATCCATTTTTTTCTTAGGTATGCCAAAATGTTCAGAAACCTTCAGAACGTGAAGATGTGCAAAAATTTTCATTTTCGATGTTCGGTCCATTACTATAACTACCCTACGGAATAAAAATACAATATTATAATTACATTTTATGCATAAATTATAAACACTACCTTCCTGCAATAAATATTTATTAATTAAATATCTATCAATATTGAAATAAAGAAGCAGAGTTCTACTTGAAGTTCTACTTATTTTTTGCTAGAAAAAAAATTCTAGTTTGCCCATTCACTATTCATCAATAAAGTCATAAACAAAATAACGTAAGCGTATATTTCTGAATAAATGAGGCTTTATTTTAAACTAATACAACGGGATCTATTATATTTACTTATATTAAAAGATAACGTCATTATTTTAAGAAGAAAACAATTTGCACTATTGATCTGTTAAACCATTCAGAATTCAACACCCACACATCTATGTACTAGGTGTAAATAATGACTTGCCAAATAAAATATTAATAGAGAATTCTAAGAAAAAAATCATATGTTGAATATATTTAATAATAAATTAATAGAAGTGAAAATCAAATCTTTTTCGTCATTTCATAAAATTTTGTAAATTGTTTAATTTTGTAAAACAATGATCAGGCTTCAGAATCATCTTCATCTTCATCTTCCTTAGTTCAGAAATTGTCAACAAATCTAAGCCAAAAAATGAACCAATATAATAGAATCTATATGAATTTCAAAATTGTGGTAATAAGTATATAAACGATAGTTCCATATACCATTGTCTTAATATTTATGAGGTGATTTGCCTATATTTCTATTTACACAAAATTATTTATATAATCCAGTTGCCTATTTTATAACAGAATGGCTATATCTAATTTCTATTGATTTTACACCAACTCACTGTAAAGAGAGTAGTAGCAACCTGTACTAGGTCACGGTAACATTACACATCTATAAATATAAAATATAAATATAAATCATATATATAAACATATATATATATACATATATATATATATATATATATAAGATTTTATATATAAATCTACAATAAATTATTAGAATTTTCTAGAAAAATTCAATTTTTCAAGAGTCTTATGGCATCCTCAGGTTATGGACATAGCCAGGAGGTGGATAGACAATTTTGCCTTTTTTAATAAATTTACTTTTAATTTAATTTGTAAGTGGTTATTCATATCGTGGTTCTAAAATATAAATAACAATTTGTATGTTTATGAGTATATCAAAGAGGTAGTTTCAAATATCACTGAAAATTGTTCCTAAATTTTCTTGAACACTAAACAGGCTTTCAAGTCAATATGAGAGTACAATAAAATATAATAAATATTAAGAATTTTTTGTAAAAGGTAGGTATGTACTTGAAAGAAATGTGTGTATGTAATTGATAAGCATTCTTAATAAGCACATATTGAGTACTTGATAAAGTATTTATCAATTCATTAATAAATATATTCCATAAATTATTGTAATATGGTCCTAGTTTTTGTGCCCATCTTCCTTTTTCAAAATGCGGTTTCCAGTATTCATTTTGCAATAAAACTAAGTATAATAAAAAGCAAATATGCGAATATATTTTTTATTTAATGTAGTATTTTATAAAAACCCACATCATGAAGTATATTCGCAAATGATCTCATCATTCTGTTTGTAAACCGATAGACAAAACTACATTTTAAATTTTTTTATACCATCATTTCATTGGCTTCAAATCGTTTTTTTATTAGATACCAGACTTGTTTTAAATATGAAATGTAAAAATAATAATAAACTATCACAATCAATGAGATCATAACATTATTTGTTAAATTAATAATTTATCTCAAAGATAATTTTACTGTATATTATTAATATTATAAAAAAAAACTCTTATACGAAAGCTATATAGAAATGGCACCAGCAAGGAAATAAATATATGTACTATTATAGCACCCATTAACACTTTTGTAATTAATAACATTGTTTTATAGTCGAAATCAAAATCAAGCTCTAATAAATATATTGATATATTATTTTAAATACTTACATATTTTTTGCTCTACATTTTTTTATAATTTGTTTGAGGCTTTTAACAGGGTGGTCATTTAGACCTTTGTTACAAAGTTAATAAATATAATAGGTATGCAAAATATTTTTGGTTTAAATACTTATTTACTAAACACTTAATAGATAATAAATTATTATTACTTATTTCATGAATTAAATTATTAATTATTTTTTAATTAACTAAATTCTTTATACTTATTTTAAAAAGATAAAGAACAATAAACTCCAATCTATATATATATATAAAATATATATATATATATATATATATATATATATATATATCTAATATATATCAAACAGAAACAAAACTAAGTGTGAAACATGTTAAAAATGAAAAACAACTAGTTGGTTTGGTATTTAGCCTTGAGGCAAGTTACATGAACTTCCCGAAATGTGTAAATAATCGACTTAATCAAAAAAAATGTGTAAATAATATACTTCATTAATCCTACTTTAAAAAAAACGATAATAATTTTAGCAAACTTTGACGAATTTTTAAAATTAAACTACTTGTCGTTAGGCCGTAATATTACAGTAAGTTCTATAAGACCATGATGTATATCGCCAAAAAAATTTCCATGAAAATCGGCTTAAATTTTTTTTTCAACAGTTAATTACAAGAAAACGGCTCGGTAGATTTTCACCTAAAATTAATCAGTACCATTCCCAACTAATATCTTTCAAACAGTTTTTGATTTTTTAAAATCGGTTCGGTAGGATGAGCTTAAATGTCGACGAAAATTTAACACTTTTTTTCAACAGTTAATTACAAGAAAACGGCTCGGTAGATTTTCACCTAAAATAATCAGTATCATTCCCAACTAATATCTTTCGAACAGTTTTTGATATTTTAAAATCGGTTCGGTAGGATGAGCTTAAATGTCGACGAAAATTTAACACTTTTTTTCAACAGTTAATTAAAAGAAAACGGCTCGGTAGATTTTCACCTAAAATTAATCATTATCATTCCCAACTAATATCTTTCGAACAGTTTTTGATTTTTTAAAATCGTTCGGTAGGATGAGCTTAAATGTGGACGAAAAGTTTTTTTCAAATTACAAAGAAACGGCTTGGCAGATCGTTGCACAAAACTGACAAACGATAGTCCTCACCGAAATACATCAAATGGCTTTTAAATTTCTAAAATCGGTTCAGGCGTTTTGAGAAAACGTCGATCAAAGTCTAATTTTGACAAATTCCAAAAAGACCATACTGATTTTTGCAAACTTTGACGAATTTTTAAAGCTGAACCAGTTGTCGTAGGGCCGTAATATTTTAGTATGATCTAGAAGACTATGGTATCTATCGTCAAAAAAATAATCATAAAAATCGTCGAAATTTTTTTTTTAAAAACTTTATTACAAGAAAACGGCCCGCCGATCTTTACCAAAAACTAATCAGCACGATTCCCAACCAATATCTTTCGAACGGTTTTTGAATTTTCAAAATCGATTCAGAATTGCGGGCTAAAACGTAGACGAAAAATTTTTCACTTTTCTGCCATTTATGAAGAAACGGCTTGGCCGATCGTCGCACAAAACTGACAAACAATAGTTCTCGTCCAGATACATCGAATGGCTTTTAAATTTTTGAAATCGGTCCAGCCGTTTTCGAGAAAACGTCGATTTACGGCAAAAAATCTGTTCACATACACACACACACACACACACACACACACACATACTTTTTCCAAATTTGGTCTCATTCGATTCAGAATGGCTTGAAACGTCGAGAAAACATAAAATTAGCGAATCGGGTTTTTTGATGAAAACATAAACTTCTCCTTCGGGAAGTTAAAAAATATTAAAAAATAAAAATTAAATTAGAGAAAACAGAAAAAAACTAATAAACTAAATATAGAAAAACAAGAACAAGAACTTGAAGCATTTTTTTAAATAATTGATATACGATTAATATCATGTACCAAGAGGCAGATTACGTTTATTCATTTATTTACTTATTTATTCATTTACAAGAAGCCGTCAGTATAATGATATTATAATAAAGTTCACGTCAATATTTTACAAATTTTATATAACTTAATTAACTATTTTTTACTTATATTTATTATTAATTTATTTACTATAAACTTATTTATATTTAGATTATCTTCATTTTTATTATTTAATTTTTTAAAATGCTGAAGATTGTATATATTTGTAGGTATGGAGTATTATACGTATTTACACCGCACGTTTAAACAAAAACATTTTGTATGTATATTTTTTAAACTTAGATTTGTAATTATGATTTATTTATATTTAACAAAACTATAATATTACGATTTGTATTTTTATACGTGTATATTTAAAATTTAATTTCGCACCATTAGAAAAAATTATTTCAATATCGTGCTAACGATTAGGATGAAAGTATTTAAAATTTTTAAAGAAGTAGAGTAAGTGGAGAGTAATTTTATTGGAAGATACTAATATTATTAACACTATTATTGAAAACTGTAAATATTTTCATAAGAATCTATAACTCTATTTATTCTTATGAGTTTGTACCTGTATTTTCTCCACGTCTATTATTTCAATTTTATCTTCTCATCATGATCATAACTCATTTCACAGGTGAATTCTCGAGATTTCTAGGATACGTTCGAATCAAGGCCGCGATTAGAGAAGATCTCGGCAGTCAAATTATTGCTGAGGTCAGCTCATGGCACGCGACTGAAAAGAAACATTGTTTCAAGTGCCAAATAATTTGATTTCTTTTTTATTTATCTTATATACTTACGAAAAAATGTCTGTTTGATAAAAGAAAATTATATAATAATGATATACTAGTTCAGAAAAAAATTGTACTGAAGAAGATGTATGTAAGGGGGCGTCCATTAATCACGTCAGGTAATAATGTTGTTAAATATAAATAAATAATAATTACAAATTTAAGTTAAATTATACATTTAAATACAATATTTTTGTTCAGAAATATTTTTACATCGTATTATATATGCATATTTAATATTTCATTAAGGTACGAAAAGTTGGCCTTAAGGCACGATGCCATACACCACTAGTTTTTTTCATAATTGATAATATCACTTTATACATGTATACATGTATCATACATGTATAATACTCTATACCTACAGATATATCTTTTAATCTTTTTGATAAATAAACGTAATTCAGCCCTCTTATAGTACCTAACTAATAATGATTTTATCAATAATAAAAAAAAAATAGTGGTGTATGGCATCGTGTCTTAAGGCAAGCTTGCCGTACCTTATGAAATATTCAAGCAATATTAAATGTTTTCAAATAGATTATTATGAATATTATAACACACATCGATTTTATCTGAGGTATGCCAAAATGTTCAGAAACCTCTGAAATGTGAAGATATGCAAAAATTTTTATTTTCGACTTATAACCCATTACTATAACTACCCTACGGTAAGATAAAAATGAATAAATAATAAAATAGTTAATTAAATTGTAATAAATTTGTAAAATATTGACACGAGTTTTATCATAATATCATTATACTGACTGCTTATAAAATGAATAAATAATAAATAAGTAAATAAATAAATAAATAAATAAAGGTAATTCTTGGTACATGATACTAATCATAATATTATCAATTATTAAAAAAAATCTCATTGGAAGCTCTTGTTCTTGTTTTTTTATATTTAGATTTTTTTCTATTTTCTATAATTCTTTTTTTTTCATTTTTCAATATATTTTATTTTTGTTTTTAATAATTTTGATACTTAGTTTAATTTTTGTTTGATTTTTTCCGTCTTTGTTTAACCTAAATATCTAATGCAAATAATGAAAAAGATAAGTGTAAGTGGCATTTTGCCTTAAGGAAATTTGCAAAAACCAATTAAGCTTGATGATAAAGAAGTTAATTAGCACGAATTAAGATTTAGTAAGTGAAAATCGGTGCAGCCCTTTTTGATAAAATATTTACGACAAGTTAAATTTTGGCTCACCTACCCTATTTCCAATTTTTGTGCCAAACGATTCAGAATGACTTGAAAGGCCGAGAAAACGTGAACTATTCTTTCGAGGAATTAATAAATCATATATCAATCAATCAATCAATGAATCAATCAATCTTTATATAATATTGCATTGTGTAGTACCATAAAGCAACTTATTGTTTTTCATAGCAACTTGATTATATAACTTCAATTCAGACCAAATAAGTATAAAATTGGCTAAACTAAGTTCCCAATTTAGTTGGTTATTTTTTTTTTTTTTTCATACCCGGACACCCAATCAATGGATTGGCATCCGATTTAGACATTCTACAAAGGACTATCAAAAAATTGGCTGATATTTTATTTATGTAATAGGTGCAAATATACATGAAAATAAAAAAAAAATTCTTACTAATATTGCATTAGCTCTTAATTTATCTGATAATCCTCTATAAGAAATGGAAACGCAGAAGTAATACTGAAACTAAAGCCCTTTTTAATTAAACTTCAGTATCAAAAAAAAAAAAATTAGCAGCCTTGATCTATCTTTCTATCATAAACCTCCAAAAATATAATGAAATTGACAGCAAGAAACGTGTCGTAATTAACACATTTTTAAAGAAATGATTATTTCTTTATTGTATTTTATTATTATTTAGTTTACCCTTCAAATCATGCCAATGGAATGATCAACATTTCCAAAGACAACAATTTATAAGCAGCAGCCGCAAATTAAACCAGCTGTTAGTACATCTCATTAAAATACTATTTACACAATGCCCATAATTAAAGAATTCCAAACGATCAGATTGATTAATTCATTATTATTGAACGTTTGATTTTTACCATGAACCTATGGGATTTTGTTGTTAATACCTTTATTTATTGTATAATCATAATCAAAGTCCGTGACAATTCGACCTCTTCTATGCAAATTTTATTTATTCTGATAATAGTTGATAATAGATTCGTTTAAGTATTGCATATGCTGCCAAATACAAAGTCAACAGACGAGGAGACAAATTTTGGTGATGGAATTATTATAAACAGATGTTGCAAACAATGACATAAATTGATAAAAACATTGTCAATGTAGAAAAATCTAATAAATAATAAATTTCATTCTCAAGAATAGAAAAATTATTAAAAATGTATCAAGAAGAAGTCCTGCTCTTTTACTCCATAAGTTTTTTTTACCAACTTCTTGTGTGATTTCGTTAGACGTCATAAGGAAGTTCGATGTTAAATAAATCATTACGCAATCAAATGAAAAAAATCCATAGTACTAACTACAATGTAACATACAGTGAATATAATATAATTACAAGATAATTAATTATTCTTATTCTTAGACTTAAAAGAAACGTCAACAAACAAGTTCGTCCACCTTTACTACAACTTCTAGTTGATGATGTATTTATTGCCTGACGGGCTTGCTGCATTGTTATGCAATATCAAAAACAAATCAAAATTATTGCCATAACTAATAATTTATACTTATACAAAACCTTAAGATATACAAATTCACTGAATGTTTTTTTTTAATTCTCTAAAATATACAAAAAATCCAAGGGAACTAGTACATAGTAGTAGTAGACGTTGTAATCCTCCAGGACTAATCACTTGTAACTGTTATTTAATTGTAATTGACAAATATACTCGTCATGGAAAAGTGGCAGAATTTTGTGTATTGACGAGTATATTAGTCATAAAACTAATATATATATATATATATATATATATATATATATATATATATAAAACAGTGTCAATTTGCAATTTTTGAAGAAAAACACATTATGAAATCTCAAGCTGTTTAAAAGAATTTGAGGCAATGACTGTATAGGATAAGTAGTTGTAAAAGGCATTTTAAGTAGAAGCAATTTGCATGAACTTCTCAAAATGAGGAAATAATACACTTAATCCAGCGGTTTCCAACCTGTGGGGTGCGCCACCTCAGAGGGGCGCGTACATCTATTTCCTGAATTACTATATTTGAAAACAAATCAAAATTTTGAAATGATATTAAAAATAAACAGAAAATAATTAGTTTATATGCACATTTTTACATAAAATTGCATATTAATTATATCTAATAATATCAGTTAAGTATTTATAAAATGAATTTGTTAAAAAAATTAAGGAGGGCGTAAATTTTTTTTTATAGAAGCGGAGGACGCGGTTCGAAAAAGGTTGGAAGCCTCTGACTTAATCAATAAGAATTTTGATGCATCTATTTAAATGATATTCAATTTACTCATTTTGAAAACAAAATTTTTGATTTTATACCAAAAACTAATCTTTTCGATATCCAATTGATACCTTTTAAACAAACCTATATAAGGTACTCACAATTAGTATATATTGCAATTTTTATATTATATTTAACTTGCCTGATTTATACTGTTTCTTAACCGTCTGATAACGAAAAAATTCCCAAACAGATTCCAGGTCAGCTTGATTTCAAGCAGTAGTGATATCTGTTTTTAATTGAAAATAAAGATCTCGATATGTTTCTTTTTCGGCATTGCTATAATTATAATTAAAAATATATCATAATATTAGAAAAATCTAGTAATATAGCTGTTTAGTTGCCTTCTAAAGAGCGACGTTCTTAAGGAAACACTCTTTTTTTTTAAAATGCTGAGTCTGATAAATTGAATCAACCTCAAATAAAAATCTTTCAAAACCTTCATACATTTAACTATCAAAATTAAAATAAGATACTCACAATTACACAATTGGTATTGCAGATTCTGATGATCAAATATTTCCCATGTCTGTTTCGATACCCGCCTCTGGCAGCTTGATATCAAGGAGTAGTGGTATTCATTTTTTACTTGAAAATAAAGATCTCAATATGTTTCTTCATCGGCATTGCTGTATGTAATTAAAATATACGATTATAATATAATATAATATATAAAATATAATATATAATATAATAAAAAATCTAAAAATCTGTTCACATACTCACACACATACACACATCCTTTTTCCAAATTTGCTCTCATTCGATTCAGAATGTCTTGAAACGTCGGGAAAATATAAAATTAGTGAATCGGATTTTTTGATGAAAACAAACTTTTTCTTCGGGATGTTAGTAATATATTTTCAAATGGACAGGGCAACCGTTGAGTTACCTTCTAAGGAGCGACGTTGTAAAGGAAGAATAATTTTTTTTTTATAAGAGCATTTTTTTTCAAAGTGCTGAGTCAAATCAATCGAGTTTAATCAGCTTCTTTCCTTCAATTGTACCATTTTTTGTATTGATCCAATTTCAATTGGTTAACTAATTAAGAAATCAATATGAAGCAATTGATTTGAATTTAATTAAACATAATACATCACGTAGATCATGTTCCATATAAATTGTTCAATTAATCACATATCTCAATATACATATAAACATTGTAATAATCATATCATAAACAGATCAAATAATAAACAGTCAATGAACTAAAAGGTCAGCTCAGCGACAAAAGTAAAGTGAATTTATTATAGGAACGTGCCGACTTGGCGTTTCGTATCGTCAATTTAATGTTTTATTTTATTGCAAAATAATCATCGGCTGAGTTAAAGTAAACATATTATCTATTTAATAATGATATTGCAAATATATACACAAAGTTGTAATCCGTGGAAACTTAGGCGGTGTTTATCTTAATTTTTAATTTATTTGTAAAAAATATTTATAAATAATTTATGGAAGATGTGTAGGAAGTTTTGTGTTATTCTTTGGGAATCTGCAAAATGTTGATTTTATATTTGACGCAATCGAAGAGAATACATTTTAGTTAAAAACAATTATGACTTAGGAAGATACAAAACATATTGTTGTACACATATGGATTTATGTTTCTTTTCTTTATTAATTATGTTAATTATTATTTATTATTGATTATTGTTGTTATCATTAATACTATTACTTCAATTATTATTTTTTCATTTATTTATTTATTCTATTTCTTTTCTTTAATTACTTTATTCTATTTTTTTTCTTCTTGATTTTGATTTTCAATACCATAACTTTTAACGTATAGATTGTATTGTAATTTGATTGTTAAAATTAGCAAAAATAAAAAAAAAGTTTCTTTTCCGAACATTCTATAAAGAAATTAAGAAGATTTTAAATGACGACGTTTTGGAACTAGATAAACTCCATCATCAGGTTTCCGTTTAAAACTAAATTTTCTATAACCATATTGATAAATAATACGGCAAGAACAGTACTTCCTATTGTTTTTTATTTATTTAAATTGAATGTTTGAAAAAGAATAACAAATTAATATTTTGAAAAAATCATGGGTAAAGCGTTTTAAAGTAGGTACTCGAGAAAATACAAAAATAAAATTATAATTGTTAATGAATGTATAATTCAATTTTTACTTAAGGGGCGTCCATCAAACACGCGATCGATTTTTTAGGGATTTTTGGACATCTCTGCCCTTTGGTGATATGTCGTGTTATTTAAACATACCCCCACTTCCCCAGCAAACATCACGTATATTTTAGTTACGTAAAAGTTTTCGAGTTAATTTTTCGAATTTCCGAAAAAATTCTAATTTTTTTTTTTCAAAATTCATGTAAAAAAATAAATACACGTGATATCTTATTAGACTCCATCCTCCCCCACGTGATTTTTTGTGATTTTTAGTCAAACCCTCCGACCCCCAAAAAAGAAGAAAACCATATCCCATATCCTCAAAACTCACATGTTCTCGAAGAAAAACATATCCCATATCCTCAAAACGTAGAAATTATTTTAAATTAGAAATTTAGAAAAAAATTGAAAATAAAATCATAAATACTGTTAGCTATCCAAAAAACTTAAACTAGCTTTTTATACGAGCATCAAAAACTTTTATAGAATATTTAGAGATAATAAATTTAATAAATGATAAATATTATAAATTTAATAAATTATATAGCTAATAAATATTATACATCAATTTGTCAAAATATTAGTATAACAAAATTAATCTAAAATCAATATATTTTAAGGATTTTAAATGAAAGTTGCAACTGTTAGGTAAATTCTTGTAAATGTTTGTGTATTTAGATTTAAATTATTTCAATTTTAATTCCAGATTTTTTTTACATATTGAAAACCTCTGTAGGTATTTTTTCTGTTTAATCATCTTATAATCAATTAACTGTTCTATTTTTCTGAATTATTTGAACTTTTATTATTGCTTTAGACAGTTTGAGTTTATTTAAAAAATATTGAAATGAACGCTTATTAAATCTATACTTGTTTTATAAATACTATATAGATGTATATATGTATTATTAATTTTTTCTAATTAGCTTAGACTGTTTATTCACAAAAAATTACAGTAATTCTAGGTTCCCAATTAGGGGATGCTGACGAATAAAATTGGCATATTATATTATATTATAATATTGCTGATAATTTCATTAGCAATCAGTTTAATGTATTTTTAATAAGATAACATATTAAACATAAATAGTAAGTTTCATAATTTTGTTATTCTCGTATATCTTAAGGAGTAATTAATCAATAATTAAATATATTTATTACCCATAATTCGATATTTTGCAATGCAAATATATAAATCGAAATGTCATAAATATGTTATGATCGATATCGAGATTGATCTATATTGAGGTAGGTTTTGGTTGTAGTAACAAGAGATTTTTTTTAGTAAAAATTAAGAAATCTTATCTAAATCTTTAATTAAATACTTGAAGGTTATAAATTCTCTCAAAAATATCGCGAGTGCTTTTCATTTTATCGAATATTTTGATTAGATCACAATTTTATTTAAATATCAAAAAATGTATATCAAAAGAATTCAACCTAATTAAATTTATATCTCTGGTGATTATTGTTGGCATCTGGTCTACTTTTATATATTATATTTTTTATTAATTTTAATATTATGTAGGTATATGATATAGTATCTTATTAATTTATTAGATAATAAATTAATAATGGAACAAAGTAATACAAAAACTGCAAAGAAAACCAAATAGTGTCCTAAAAACTACATAGGTCTATATTTGTTTTTTTGTTGTTTTTGTATTATTTTGTGTCATTATTAATGGTATTTTTTTAATTCCTAATATACCTAATTTGGTCTCTAAAAAACCAAATATTCGAGTATTGTTTGTTTAAAAAATCATATTATTTTAAGAGTATTAATATGTTCTTTACAATTTTTTAGGGACCTGTAAATTTAAATAATTCACGATATTGAAGTAAGTGAAAGATATGCATGTTGACATGAGTGAAAAATCATGAATTAAAGTTTTAGGTTTTTTTACGAGATTGAAGTGAGATGATAAATTTTTAAAAGTTTTATTTTTGCCTCTCAATATTATGTTTTATATATAATATTTCTTGTTACCAATCATTATTCTTCATATTCAAATTTTATATTTTATTATTTTATTTTTAGTATATATTGAAATCAATTTATATATTAAGTTAAATCATATGATAAGTATTGATATAATAAAATACAGACATTTTCTTTAGAATTTGATTCTACTTTTTAACATGATTAAGATTAATATAAATTATATTGACAAAAACTGATAATATAATATAAATATAAAAATAAATATTATATTACGAATATTTATATATGAAATATGCTTTTGTTACTTAAAATTTAATCCAAAATTCACAGATTTTAATTGCATATTAGAATTGATTAAAAATTATATTGACCAAATTTTAGATAAACTGTTATAATATATTTGATTATATAATAAAATATACAAATTCAACTGTTATTCATTATTTGCAAGTTTTAATTATTTATTATTATGTATTTCACGTTATCTTAATATAATTGTAACACTTGTATGCAATTATATATATTGTTTGATAACAACTTTCAAGTAGCCAGACGATTGGAATACTCTACATAACTTCTAAATTTTTCAATATTTTAATTATTTGATGAAATACTACATATAACTCTGAATTTAATTTTGTGAAAATAAATATAAAAAACTATATTTATAAATAGTCTATTTCGCAATTGCCATGATCTGCGGTAACAAAAGTATTACGTAGCTAATTGATTGAAAATTTGCATAAACTAGTAAAACTCGTATTATATACAGCAATAATTGTCTTGTATTATGAATGAATTATTAATTAATTGACGCAGATTATCAATGAAAATATTATGATGTACGTCAATTTTAAATAATTTGAATACAACGAGATAATTGATAAAAAAGATTCAAACAAACCAAACCTTCCACACATGAGTCTAATTTTATTGCATACATAACAATATAAATTATCAATGTCATTCAATCTGTGATGAATTAATCACAATTTTTGCACATGAATTGATCTTGAAAAAAATTTCATTTACACTTGACATTATATTCATGATCTATTGTTTAAATCTGGCACCGTTAGTTGAAATAATTTGAATAATATAAGCTCATTAAACATAATATTTATTTAGGAAACCTTTGACTCTTTCACATTGGGTATTGTAATCAAATACAGCCGATGCATGGTCAAGTGGAAATATCATTCATAATTCATAATATAATTATATTTCCATAACTATAACGCTTTCTATTCAATTATACAAAAGTCGTTTAAATAAACAACTATATAATAATAATAATAATATAGAGTAGCACAATAGATATAATATAGATATACTAGCTGCACCCATTCACGATTCGCAGTGTCTTACTTTCAATCAAAAATTTGAACAAAAATGCATATTTGTTATATCTAGTCTACCAGTTTTGTTATCTTTCAGTCTGCCTGTGTATATGACTATCTGGCTACTTCTCCACCTATCTGCCAGTTTACTAGTCGACTAATTTACCAGTCCACCAATTTACCTGTCCACCAATATATATCTATTCACCAGTATGGTAAAAAAATCTAAAATTTACGAAAGATTATGATGACATTATTATAGTTAATGACACCCAAGCAAATGTAATGAAAAAATATAGATTGGTTAGCGAACGAAGACTTGATGAACCGACAAGTAAAATAAGAAAAGCCCTTCACCAAGAGTAGTGATTTATCAAAGGAAAATGATAATCCTGATACAGCTCTGGATGGACTTGTACAAGATTCGGAAAAGTATAAACAATTATTTTTAAATAATAAAACTTCTAACAGCATGTTACAACCTGGAGTTGAAATACAGACGAGTAATAAAAATTCAGCAAAACCACAAATTTCTCATATAGTTGTAGGTAATAATACTGAGGATGTCTGTCAATCTATTTATCACTCTACCAATTTAGTTGTCCACTAATTTACCTGCTCATCAATTTACATATCTACCAATTTACCAAGTTTTCTTGTCTTCCAGTCTACCTGTTTATGTTACTATCTGTCTACTTCTCTACCTGTGTGCCAGTTTATCTGTCGACTAATTTACTAGTTCACTAATTTACCTGTCCACGATTATATATATCTATCCACCAGTATGTCTGTGAACCTGTTTATCAGTCTACAAATTTAGTTGTCCACGAATTTACCTGTTCAACAATTTACATATCTACTAATTTACCAAGTTTTCTTGTCTTCCAGTCTACCTGTGTATATGACTATCTGTTTACTTCTCTACCTGTCTTTCAGTTTACCTGTCGACTAATTTACCAGTCCACCTATCTACCTGTCCACCAGTATGTCTGTCAACCTGTTTATCAGTCTACCAATTTAGTTGTCCACTAATTTACCTGTTCAACAATTTACATATCTATGAATGTATCTGTCTAGCAAAATACCTGTCTATCAAATTACCATATCCATTTTACCAGTCATACAGTTCACTTGTCTACCATTTTATCTGTCAACCAATTCACCTATCATCCCGTTATACATGTCTACCAATTGATTTGTCAACCTGTTTATAGGACACATATTGGTCCATCTACCAATTGCCCTTCTACCATTTTATATATCTGTGAATTTACCAGTTTTCCCATCTATCAATTTACCAACCTGTTCATCTGAATACGTATGCATCTATTTACCATTTTAACTATTTTTGTTCACCTGTCTGCCAGTTTACCTGTCTACCAGAATGCTAATCTACCAGTTTCCATTATTCAAAAAAATATTACTAAAATAATTCTTACTAAAAAGAATTATTTGTCAAACTTAAATAGCAGTTAGTGGTAGAAGGTTGAAAATTTTGAATTAAATGTATTTTTCTAAACGCATTATGAAAAAAGTAAAAAATAAAAATTGACTAAAAATATGATATATGTTAATGTATAGCACTGATGTGAAATAAGAACTTGTTCAAACAATCATACTTCATCTTCCTCCCTTTAGACCCTATCTCAAAATCAGTATAGTTTAGCTGAACCCAGTCTCCTCTATATATTATGAAATCATTGTCGTTGACGAATATTGCCAAGAAATGTCCATACAACAATAAATAATTACAACTTAAGCAAAAATTATGACATTGCCCTAAATATAAAAAATATGAGTTAATTCACTCACTCAGAAATATTTTCATTCAGAACGTGTATGAGATATAAAATATGTAACGGTCGGACTTCTTGCGAAATTTCAACATTGGTCAATCAACATATATATTATCTTGATGGAAACCAATTACCATTTAAGACCCACATATTATACTTGAGTACGAAGTTGTATTTTTTAAAAATATTATATGATATATTATTATTAACAAAGAAAAATCAATTGAGTAAATTATGGTAATTACTTTAGTAATTTCAGTAATTATGTCAGTATGCTGATCTATAATAATCCTTCTTGATCTATAATAATATTTTTGAAATTTTGAGTTTCGTTATAAAATCAAACAGAATGTTTTTAGATCAATAGAAGAATTTATTACAAATTCTTCAAACTTGATAAACTTAGGAAATGAATCAAAATTTTGAATACGAGTACAATGACATTTAAAAAAGAGGATTTAATCATCATATGTGGTTTTTTTAAATTACTCATGCTCTCTATATACAGAAAATATTTGAATCTTAAAATTATTAAGATCCTAAATCAAATTTCCTTCTTATAACTCGTTGAACTGATATATAATTATTGTAAGTAAAAAATTACATTATATCCTTCGTTGTTTTAGTAACTGCACTAATCATGTCAGTAGTTTGATATAAAACAAGCCCTTTAGCAATTATTTTTTTGGATGTTTGGGAATACATATTATTATAAGGTATTTTCTCCGATAAGAGGTTTTAATAAGACCTCCTATTAATTATCTTTCTGATAAATGTTCACAACTTGATACAAATCAATATTTTGAAATTTTATCAACATTTAAAGAAACTCTATGTGAGAAAACTTAATAATTTTAATTCAAAATAAAATGCTTGATTGGAAAACCTATGAGAAAAGATTTCAATCACCATACAATATTTTCAGCAAAAATTACCCTGTACTAAAATAGTCAGTTATATTTTATAACCTTTGCAACTCACGAGAAATGAATATATAAACAGTTTGATGCATTTTTAATCATCGATATTGAAATTCTTTAAATAATTCGTAAGTTTTAGATAATTTTCACTCAATAAACTTGTCAAAATACTTTAACGGTTAAAAAATGTTTTGCTACAGTGTTTTCAAACTTATAATATTATTGTAATCAATAATTTCTTAGCATTTTATTATTTGTTAACAAAAATTATTTTTTTATTACCACTGATAGTGATCACTTCGTGATCAATTAGTAGACTCTAAATTAAAAAAAAGTGAATAAAATAACTTTTTATTTTGAAATTGATCTTTGAACTCATCATAGTTGATTCATACCTTTTGCTGGACTCTTATAATAATCTACAGGTATTTATGTGCATTTTACCCTCTACCTCAAAGGATTTTGGGTTGTCTGGTTAAATCTGGACCACGCACAATTAGTTCAAGACGTTTACCCCGATGTGAACAAAATTTATTACATGACTAATACAAGCAGCTTCGATATTACAAATTAAATTACAATTTGCGCAAGATTAGAAAACCTAATGTTTACAAACACCTGTGCAAAACGGTTATGAATGTTATTCATCAGCTGCGGAGTAAAGCGATCGTTAAATCGATTTATCTCTCAAGAACTACCAGCAGCCCGGAGCGAAATAATCATACCCACAAGATCAAAGACAAATGTTAACGAAGAAGAAAAAAAAACTATTGCCTAATATTCTAGCTATGTGCAAGAAAATATGAAAGTAGGCAATGAGTAATCAAAACTGGATGAAAACAACTTTCAAATTTTCATCGTTCAAAGTTTACGACATTGCCTGCATAGCAACTTATAACCATTCGTGAAATGGTGGGAATTTGTCCCAACAATTAAAATAGTTTTCATTTTTAATTGATATAGAGAGCGATTATTAGTATTATACAGGACCGACCAGCTGTCTGAATGGTCAACTGACAAGTTGTTATGCTGATTTGCTGCAATTTTGAATATATATTATATATACATATACATATACGTATTCATACACACACACCCATATATATATATATATATATATATATATATATATATACATAGATATTCTCTAAAAACTTCAAGTCTTCTTATTACCTTTAGGATAGTCCGCATTCCAACCAGAGTTTCTTATGGAAATAGCATGAGAAAAATTCCATTTGCTTTTTAGAATTTTAAAATTTAGCGGCAAGTAAATTAAAATTTTGAAAATAACATTGTATTTCTTATTTTAATCATAAATGAGAAAAATACAAAAAAAAATTGATATATTTTATAAAATAAGTATCTACTTAACGAACCAAGAAACTTTGGTTGGAGTGCGGACTATGTTAGAGATAATATTAAGAGCTAAACCTCAGAGATTTTTTTTTATCAATGCGGAAGCATTTGAGCCCCTGGGAGCAAGAAAAATTCGAAAACATCCATATTAATAACCACCTAATGTGTAAATAAAGTAAGGTTGCTCAAGTCGTACCCGTCTATATTTTGTCTGATAATTATAAATTACATATTCTGGTAGTAAGCAAATGTTCACAATTGAGAGGCTGTTGAGCAACTTTGTAAAAATAAAATAATCGAAAAGTAAGATTTTTGTAAAGATTCTACTAATATTTTTCACACACAATCAGTTGCAAGCCTTCTATAATATGATTCTAATTTTTTTATTGCTGATGTTTATTCATGTTACTTGTTTGATAATCGTTATTTAATAAATGGTAGAATTTGTTAAGCTTAACTCGAACCTGGGCAAAATTTCTTACTGGTTTAATAAAGAGTTTTTATGGATTTTTCTTTGATGAATGCGAATAACTAATGAATAATGATGAATTGTAGAGTTTTTGCTCAAAATGGTAAAAGCAAAAAAATATAATCAATAACGTCTTTTATTTCATGAAGTGGTACCATCTCCATTCCTAGCTCACAGAGACTAAATAATTTTATAAAAAATCCCACTTATCCTCTTGACCTTACCTTTTTGTTTTAGGTGTTATTTTAATAAGTATATTCATCTTGATAACTAATAACTACAAAAAAATTGATCTTGAGGCTGAATTCTGTATAGTTTTTAAAAGAAAGTACTACTAAGGCAACTGGGCACTTTAATCGTACCGAAAACAATGTTTAATAAAAAAATGAAACCTCAGTAATTGTTATATCCAGTGCCCGTAACTAGGCCCTCCGGGGCCCGTGGCAAA
>NW_020537324.1:16122835-16138757 GCF_003426905.1 Ctenocephalides felis | reverse complement strand
ACTCACTAATGATTTTTGTTGCTTTTCTACAATAGTTATATCAATTTATCTACTTCCATCTATTACCATTTTATTTTTAAAGAATAAATGTTCAAATAATTGCAATATCCAAGGTTTTATTGCATATTTGGTTTAATATTGGAATCAGATGTTATATTATATGCCTCCTTGTCGAATAATTTTAATCTTACTCATATCTGTAATCATATCCTCAGTATTATTACCTACAACTATATGAGAAATTTGTGGTTTTGCTGAATTTTCATTACTCGTTGTATTTCAACTCCAGGTTGTAACATGCCGTTAGAAGTTTTATTATTTAAAATAATTGTTTATACTTTTCCGAATCTTGCAAATACTTCCAGAGTTGTATCAGAGTTATCATTTTCCTTTGATAAATTATCACTACTTTCTTGTTGAAGGGCTTTTCTTATTTTACTTGCCGGTTCATCAAGTCTTCTTTCGCTAACCAATCTATATTTTTTCATTACATTTGCTTGGGTGTCATTAACTATAATAATGTCATCATAATCTTTCGTAAATTTTAGATTTTTTTCTGTTTTATCTTTACCATCGTCAAGTTTTCAATCGTTTCAATAATGAAATCCAGTTGAGATTTATCCCATGTTTGGTTGATCATGTTTATGTCGTCCACTTTATGGTTGACTTGTGGCTTATTCGTGTTATTTTATCGTGATCAATTTTATCAATAAGATTTTTTAAAATAGATTTAATACGAGGATTGTAGTTAGAATTGCCATTTTCCGTTGCATAATTTTCTAGATGTAGGACAAACTTTATCATATTAGAAATTCTTCTAAAGGATGATGTGCGAAGGAAGGAGTGTTTATAGGGTTCGATCTGCTGTAGATATTCAATCTTTCAGAATTTTCAAGATGTGGTAGCTGGTTATTTATATATTGATACCATTGAAGATCGTTTAATCGAGTTAATTCAAAGAGAATATTTCTAAGATATTTTCATTGTTTTTCATATGTTCTTCTTGAGCATGGTAGTGCATACCTGCTATTTTGTATCTTTCTTCCGGGTTTCCAAGTAGATTCATTGCCGATTGAAAAGGCTCCGTGTATAAATTATAATTATTTGTACCTTCATTAATATTAAAGGTAACATCATCTTTATCATGTTTAGTAAGTGCATCTGATATTAGTTTAGAAAATTTTCTTTAGTCAATAATGTATTAGTTTTGTTTGGTTGAGTGCAGTTTGCTATTTTGGTACAAATTATTATTATGCTTTTATCATCAATGTTCTGAAGTTTAAAGGTTCAGTTACATTATTTCGGAAAACAAGTAACTTCAGTTCCTCGTTATCAACATTACTGCCAAAAGTTATTATTATATCATCAGTTGTATAAAGTTCGTTTTTATCTTCTCGTGCTGGTGTGCATAAATATCTATCGGTATTGTCGGATACCTTGGCTTTTAAAGACTTTATAATTTCTGTTAAATTTTGTTTTGTTTTTTGTTCAGATTTTTCTTCATTTTCTAAATTTAAACTTTTGATCGAGTTGGAGAACGCAGATCCCTTGCAGACGATGA
This sequence comes from Ctenocephalides felis, assembly GCF_003426905.1. NCBI lineage: Eukaryota > Metazoa > Arthropoda > Insecta > Siphonaptera > Pulicidae > Ctenocephalides > Ctenocephalides felis. The sequence goes on along the minus strand of NW_020537324.1, from coordinate 16,137,196 downwards.
AAATTATTAATATCTTGCTTCACTTTTCGAATTTTTCGAACTATCAGATGAGACTTTTCTATAAATAATAAGTTATAGGAGGATTATCTCTCTATGTTATATTTCCAATGTCCTTCAGGAAATTTTCCATTACTGATTTTCTATTATATGATTTAACTCAGTATTTTGTTCACCTAATGTTTTATTAAAAATTTTTTTCTGGATAACAAGTCCATTCAAGGAAGTTTGCAATTCATTTATTGCCTTTGAAGCATTAAATTTTGGTAAACTGTTCAAAATCGTAATGTTTTCTCCCGTTTGAATAATTGGAATTTTGTTGATCAATATTGCACTATGAACCTGTTAAAATATATAGTACTAAATATAATTCAAAAGTAATAAGCTAATAATATTCCAAGTGGATAAAGTCAATATTATATATATATTATATATATATATATATATATATATGTATGTATATATAAATCCACTGAATGAAGGCCAAATATCCAAATAATATCCAAAACGTGAGGTTTGTAAAATATTTTTTTTAAAAATATTCTTTTTATTGATGTTATGCTCGGTTTTATGTCAACATAAAATTTTTAATTACATATCAACATATGTCAGCATAAAATTTTTAATTACAGAAAAAATATATGCATATATTTCATTCAATTATTTTATCATCAATGCACAAAGCAACTTACCGGTTTTGATATAAACATAAAATAAATCAATATAACAAAATACATTATGTTAGACATATCTCTACAACTAAACAAAATAAATCAATGCGGCTTTATTTATAGTTTCATATTGGTATTTAATTGTAATGAATGTTATTTGGTGCAACTATTTAAAAAACATTTAAATATTATTAAGCTTTGTTTTCCATTTAAAAATGCGTTGTATATCACCAAGATATGGTAGATAGATTTATACACACACAAATATATGTATAAATATATATATATATATATATATAAATATATATGTGTGTGAATATATATATATATATATATATATATATATATATATTCAGTTTTTCTGGATACTAAGCAAATATTATTCATGATTTAATTTTTCTGAAATAAAAGCTTTTTTCCAAAAATTTTTAACTTTCCGAAATGAGAAATTTATGTTTTCGTAGAAAAATTCGATTTGTTAGTTTTGCCGATATTAAAATTTTAAGTCATTTGATGTAATAGTTCAGTCATTATAGTAAGTAACACCTCGGAGTTCGAGATATCCAGCTTTGAGTCTGGTAAGTACTTGTATATTGACACCCTTAAGTTGTTTCAAAACCTACATATGGTATTTACACCCTACCATATGTAGGTTTTGAGACAACTTTAGGGTGTCAATATACAAGTATTTACAGACTTACAACTGGGTATCTCGAATTCTGAGATTCTTACCTAAATTAAGCTTAAATGACTGGACTATAACTCGATAAGGACTGGCGTTATTTAGTTTTGCGAAACAATCGGCAAAAAATTTCATGCAAGTTTTCCACAAAAATCTTGAAAGGATTTTCAAAATTCAGAAGCTCTACTAAAGGTATCAGTAAGGAATCATGCTGATTAGATTTTAGCATGATCGCCAGATGCATTTCTTCCTAATTAATTGTTGAAACATAATGTTTTGACGATTTTGACTATACCTCTTATTGTAGTAAGAAATAGTAAACAAGATTTTTTTTTAAGAAATCGATTATTAGATTCTGCAATGTGGATTTTTTTTATTTAAAGGAAGTTAAAAAAATTAAAGAAGCAATTAACTTCCCTTAGGGTAAGTTATAGTAATCGCAAAAGAAATCGTAAATGAAATTTTTTATACATGGTCTGTTCAAAAAGTTTTCGGAATTTTCGTTTTTTCAAAAAAATATTTATTTATTCGTCTACATTAATGTGGTCCCCTTCAAAGTAGTCCCCCCCAGATATAATACACTTATGCCAGCATTTTTTCCAATTTTCGAAGCACCCTTGATATTCACTTTTTGATATGTCCTTGAGCACTCTCAGCGATTTTCTTCAATCGAGGAAAACCGCCGTCCTTTCATGGGTCTCTTCAACTTTGGGAATAGGAAAAAGTCACACAGAGCCATATCTGGTGAATTTTTGCACTTTGCAACACTTTATTTCATTTTTTACGCAAAATTTAATACAAATTCTTTGACTTTTCAATTCTTCCATTGTAAAAATCGCCGAGCTCAGAAAAACACGTCGAACCTTAGCGACTACCACAGACAAAGTAAACAGTGAATATAGCTGAAAATTTCATCATACTTTAGGGGCATGTATACCAACACAATAAAAAAAAAATTTGACAATCAGACACTCCAGACCCGCGAAATTTAATTATTAGTAATTCCGGGTACTTTTTGAACAGACCTCGTATATCTTTGCGTTTCAAAGGTTTCTAAATATTTTGGCATACCCTAGAAAAAATGGATGTGTGTGTATGTGTGTGTGTGTGCTTGCGGATGCAAATTTTTGTCGACGATTTCGGTAATTCAAAAAAAAATCGATTCGTATTGATAAGGAGACGTGCTGATTAGTTTTTGGTAAAGGCAGGTCTAGATACGAGGCAAAAAGTGTCAAAAACAGTTACTCAGTTTTTAGGAGAACGGAGCGTCCGATTTTAATAATTTATAAAACGTTTTACTAGTATTGACAATATGAAAAACTGATTAAATTTTTCCAACGGTTATGGACTCTCAATAAAAAAAAAGTTAAATAAATGTCATTTGGCGGTCAAAAATGTTTATTGAACATATATACATCAAATTATCAAATATTTTATAGAGATTTTAATATTGCATACACGTTTTGTGTGATTTTTTTTGGGTTCCGTACCAAGATTTTTAATTACGGTACGGGAAGTTCCAGCAATTTGCCTTAAGGCACGATGCTATGCACTCCACTAATTTGCTTTTTATATGAAAAGGGCAATAATTCCTAGGTAGTGTAAGTAGAAAAACAAACAGATTGAGAAGCACAGGAACATTGACAGATTGACAGCTTACATTTGAAATTCATCTGTTGCTATAAACAACATTATTTTCATAAATGTTAGGTTAATGATGCATAATAAGTGTATTTCTTTTTACTTTTAAAAAAATAAGTTAAATCAAAACATATTCCATTATCAAAACAGTGCAGTAATATAGCTATGAAATTATACAGGACATTTCGACTTTAATATTTTAATATTGGGAATTTTAAGTTTATTATTATAAGCAAAGAAAAATGATAACATGCAATTTTATAGTCGATTATTAGATTCAAATCCGCTAGTATTCTTGTTGATAGTTGGTCTTTTTGCTTCAACCACATTAATTGTGCCTTTTTTTATTAAAGACATTCCAGATTTTGCAGACCCTGTGCTGGTATAAATATTCCTCTCCTTTATTTTCTTTTCTACTTAACATAATTTCTATGCAAGTTTAACTATGACATTATAAAATATTATTATTCCAGGGTTTTGAAGCTCGAGGAACTGAAATCTCTAATCGAATTACAACATGGCAAAATTTGTTAGATGCAACAGGCCCATCTGGTTTGCTTACCGTCAATCCAAGAGAATTATTGAAATCTCAAAAAAAGTTAAAGAAAAATAACAAATACAATAAGCATAAAAACAAAAAAAAGGAATACAAATCTAAACATATAAGAGATTTATATCAAAAACAAGATAGTAACGGAAGTAAATTCGATGTTTTCTCAAATACGGAGGATATAACCAAGATTCATTATGATGAATTTTTTTGTGGCTATCCAAGTAAGTATACTGAATATATTTCTAATGTTCTGTACAGATTCTTTTATAAAACTTTATTTCAGGGCCAGATTATGCTCATTTTGTGATATCACAATCTGATCCAGAAGAATCATTGTTTTCATTGCATTCATTACTTAATATGTGTGAACTCCAACAAAATTTAATTTCTTCTACAAATTATAATGAATTTTGTATGACTAATAAAAATAGACAATGTTGCTCCGCTTGGTCTTTGCCAAATTATGTGGCTGTGATTGGAGGACATCACAATTGCTCCCAAATTACGGTATGTTAGAATGAACTCTGGGTATATTTAAATTAAATGTTACATAAATGTATATATTATGTGATTTAAATAAATTTTATTTTATTTTCAGGAAGCTGATGTTAATGAAACAATCAATCTACTTCAAGAATGTTCTTACTATTACCATAACTTTCATTTACAATCTGATTGTTTTGATACTATTTTATGCCCTACGGTCCCCAATAGATGTAAGCAATACAATATACCATACAACATTTTACATTATTTGACTGAGAACAACTTCCTTGCTGTTAATGTAAGTACTGAATCATTTACAACATGGCAAATTCAATTTCAATATTTTTATTATATTAAACAAAATTATCAGTTTGTTAGAATTAGATTAAATAATATTTATCTTTCAGGATTTTAATATTACCATTCTGCATAATACTATGATATTTTTACCAATTAGAAGCATATCGGATTCTTTGTCTTTTTATGACACTTTACCTAAAATAAATGTTGATGGTATTTATATATCAGCAATGGACTTAGGAATAAAATATGCTTTATTTGAAGAAACTCTTTTGAAAGATACTTGGTTAATAGGTAGATATTTTGAATGATTTCATTATTTGTTAACAGCGCTTTGTAAGTATATTTATGTTGTTGTGATTTTTATCTTTCAGGATTGGGTGCTTTGTCTGTACTTACATGCACTTTATTATATACTGGATCTTTATTTTTGACTTGCATGACTTTGAGTGCGATGTTATTTTCTCTTGGACTATCTTACTTTTTATACACGATTATTTTTAATATAAGCTTTTTTCCATTTATGAATCTACTAGCTGTTGTCATAGCTGTAGGTGAGTGATCTATTTTTTTTTTAAATTTAAGTTAATGATAGTAATAAAGCTTTTACTTAAATTCAGGTATTGGTGCAGACGATGGATTTATTTTGATAAAAGTTTGGAACATTGAAAAGATAAAATTTGAACAGAATTTAGCTGCTTTTAATAGTAATGACCAAACTGATAACTCACCAAATATGAATAAAACAAAGAGATTTTCAATACTCATTGATAAAGTTTTAAGCAAAGCTTCACCATGTATGTTTGTGACTTCATTGACGACAGGTGCTGCTTTGTATTCGTTATTTTTCAGTAATATTACTGCAGTAAAATGTTTTGGGTATGTTATGATAATCAATTAATCTTTAAAAAATAATTAAACATAGCTAATAATTATGGTTATATGTCAGTATATTCAGTGGAACAGCAGTATTGGCAAATTATTTTATAATGATGACCTGGATGCCTGCCGCTATGTTATTTTATGAGAAAGTTGATTGCCAATATATTAAATCAATTAGTTTCATGAGATATTGTGCAGATTACCAGACAAAATTGAATTTTAAACTCTATAGATTAGGCATCTACTTTGAAAATATGATCATTAATATTGTTATAAAGCTGAGGTACTTTTGGATCATATTTTTGGGTAAGAATAAAATTCAGGTATACTATAAAATAACTGTTGCTCACATAATATAAATGTTTTTTTTTATATTTTTAAGAACATAATAAAATTTTCTATTTTATGAACTACTTTTGTAATAATAATTCATTTTTAAGGTCTTGCTGCCGCTGGAAGTGCTGTAGTTGTTTTATATAAACCGCAATTCAAACTACCCGATTCACATGGTTTTCAACTATTTGACACTACACACCCATTTGAGCAATACGATTTAATTTATCGGAATAAATTTCGATTTGAAGAAGCTCTTAAGGTAAATCAGAATGGATTTCTTTCATGAATGGATCAACATTAGTTTATAAAAACTAAACTGCATTTATTAAGTTTTGTTGAAAATGTTTATAATATTGTATTATAATACAACTTTTTCTAATATTAATTTGTATATGTATTTAATTTGTTTTAAATAAATCTGTAAATTTACAGGGAAGTAATGTGGAGACATTCATGCCTTTACGATTTGTTTGGGGAGTTTTACCAGAAGATAATGGCAATTATTTAAACCCAAAATCGAAAGGAACTTTGAAGTTTGATGAAACTTTTAATATATCAAACTCAGAATCACAGCAATGGCTTCTGGATTTTTGTCAGAACTTACGAGGACAAGACTTTTATCAAAGCACAGAAGGTCCATTACTTTCTAATTGCTTTATTGAAAGTTTTATAAATTGGATGAAAAGAAGGTATATATTTAGGTACACTTTTTCATTGTAGTACATGCATTGGTTATCTTTAATATATCAACATAATCTAACACCCAGCCTCAGTGGCGTAGGAACCAAATTTTTGATGGGTGGGCTCGTTTTTTTTTTTTTTTTAGATAGGCAGCCAGTGGTCTCGTTTTTTTTTAGAGATATTAGCTCATATAATTTTTTGAAATTGATGGGTGGGCTGAGCCCCCCCATCAAAATTCATGGGTGGGCCCAAGCCCACACAGCCCACACGGTTCCGACGCCACTGCCCAGCCTCATGCAGTTAGTTATTGGGGCACATGCATTTAGCATGTGTTCATATTTTATTTACAACTTTTGGATTATTTATATTATGGGTACATAAAGTAAGATCTTTTTTACACAATTTCATTTATCTGATTTATGTAGAAGAATTAAAAAGAAACTATCTGATAAAATAACTTTTTAAAAATTAAATATCTAATTTAAAATGGAAAGCAGAAAAAGATTACTTGGAATAATAGACTTTCTATTTTTTAATTGCATTTGTCATTAATTAAACAAGATTAGATTAGATTTGTTTACATCAATTATATAGCCACCATTAAATAAACCATTTATTTAAGGTGTTCAGATGTATTTACTGGAGTTGATCACACTCCTTGTTGTGAAACATCAACATTTCCTTACCCTAGTGTGATTTTTGATCATTGCCTAATAGAAGCAATTGGAGATATTTATGAAACGCCGATAGATTTCTTTCGACCTGGGGCAGCAGGTCCAAAATTTTCTTTGCGTCAAGAATATTCGAATCATAACAATAGCTTATATACAGAAACTGTTACAAAAGCACTAGTAGTTGAGTATAACAGTAATGTTATGTTTACTTTGTCACATGAGGCAATGCGAGAATTTTATTTAAAGGTAAATTATAGTGTTATAAATATATTTATATAAGAATCACCTTACCACAACTCCCATTTGTCCCGTTATTGCAAACTTGCTTAATTTATTATATTTATCTATATAAGAATGTTTTTAATGTGATTTGATAAAAAAGAATAGCAAAAAAATACATTTTTATTAACTTCTTATAGAGTAAGTTATTGTAATCGTCCAAAAATCGAAATTAAAAATTTTTGCATTTCTCGATGTTTTGAAGGTTTCTGAACATTTTGGCATATCCCAGAAAAATGGATGTGTGTGTGTGTGTGTGTGTTTTGTGTGTTTTGTGTGTCCGCATTTTTTTCTTCACGTTTTCGGGCGCACGGATCAACCGATTTGAATGGTTCAAAAAACATTTGATTCCTATTGATAGGGAAAAGAGCTGATTAGTTTTTGGCAAAGGCAGGCCCAACCATTTCGAAGATACAGAGCTAAATGTGCAAAAAATGGCAGTTTTTGAGAGAACTCAGCGTCCGATTTAAATGATTCAAAGAACTTTCTGCTTATTTTAACAAAATAATTGATTTTGAAAAAAAAAATTTGTATGTCAAAAATAATTCAGATTGTATTTTTAATTCTGACTAAAGTTCTAATATACTTTAAACAAATAATTTCAACTTTGCAATTCAGTTTATATAAGTTTTATGAATATTAGACAATGTTACAATATATATAATAATCTATTTGAAAACATACAATATTTCTCGAATATTTCTTTACTGTACTGGAAGTTTCAGAAATTTGCCTTAAGGCACGATGCCATACACTCCACTAGTTTAGATTAGATTTTTGAAAACAATAGAAAAGTTTAACATTTTCTACTTTGAATTTTTTTATAATCAGATAAACGAATGGACCAAAATTCAAATGTATTCAGCTCCAGAAACTATGAAGGGATGGTTTATTTCCGAGTTGGATTTTTATGATTTGCAAGAGACTTTATCGACAGGTGATATTTATATTTAAAATTATCTATAATGGTCTAAATAATAATTTAATTTGTTTTATTACTTTTTACAGGTACTTACATAGCAATTGGATTATCAATGGTTATTGCATTTCTTGTATTATTCCTGGTCACCTTAAACTTGGTTCTAAGTCTTTATGCAATATTAACTGTTACCTGTGTAATATTCATTACGGTGGCAGCATTGATATTTTGTGGATGGAAACTTAATATCCTAGAAAGTGTAACGGTGTCCACTGCTATTGGATTAGCAGTTGATTTTAGTTTGCATTACAGTTTACATTATAGATTAGCTCCACATTGTTCTGATACAAACTATAAAGAGGATAGTACGAAGTAAAGTATATAAATTTGTGATATATTTCTAAAAATGTTGATAGATATTAAAAATAAGTATTTGTTAATATCTTGTTAGATATTCATTAAAGAGAATGTGCGGTCCAACAACAATGGCTATGTTAACAACATTACTAGTAGGAGCAATTATGTTGCCTTCACGGGTTCTTGCCTATATACAGATTGGACTTTTTCTTATTATAATAATGATTGTGAGTTTTAAAATATATTGAATTTATAAACATTCTAGAAAAAAAAAACTATAATAATTCAATTTTCATTTTAGGTAAGTTGGATTTATTCCACATTTTTTCTTGGATCAATATTGTATACTATAGGACCACATTATGATTCTTGTCAATTTAATTATTCAAATATCTGGTCAAATCATTTCATGGAACGAATATCAAACTTTCCTTAAAACAATATTTCTGCAAGTACTGCTGTTTTGCAAGACAAAATTTTCAATTGAATTCCAACAACAGTTCTTCTAGTGATGAGGAAGATAATGAATTATGAAACTTTGCATTAACCAAACACACAATTTTTGTTTGCTTACTGTCATAGTGTTTTAAAATACAAAAGTATATTGGGTGAGTTGCAGCATGTGAAATTTGATGATTAAATATTATAAAGTAATATAGTCATTAAAAAATTTATAGTACTTAATTTAATAAGTTTATAGTATTCTTATATTATCAGTATTATAGAAAAATATTTGAAGTGCCGAATGTATTTTTTTATTATTTTGATATATGATCTAGATGAATAAGGAATTAAAATTAATTATTAATCTTCCTTGTGATACAGCATCATTTTTCTGTAAGTGATCGTACCATCTTGCCACATGCAAGAACTTATTTGAATTATTTAATGTATGCTGAAAAATTAAAAATATATAATGTTTATAAGTGATAAAATATAATTTTAATGCCAATCAAATGAGGTTTTCAATTATACTACCATTAGTGATCCAATACTGTAAAACATTACAATATCTGCAAGTGATAAAGTTTCTCCCAGTAAGTACGATTTTGTTTTTAGTGCATGATCCAAATCCTATAAATATAAATATTTTGTTAATAGTTTGAAATCCAAAGATTTATATTTAACTTTATTGACTTGGAAGCATGGGAGATAGAAATGCATTACATTTAATCTTTAATAAAAGATATCATAACAAATGTAATATATTATACTTAAACACATATCGTAGCAAATGAGTTCTGTTCAATGATCTTTTAAAAACCATATAAAATGATAGTTACAAATACCTACCTTTAAAATATTAAGTTCCATCTTATTGTCAGCTGCTGGAAGCACGAAGAGCGCACAATATTCAAGCCATTGCATAATTTCTGCTCTATTATTAGGGTTAGTTGTATTTGGGCATAATAGACTATCTTCAGCAAGAGCTAACAGAGAACCGATAAAGCCTTTTGAAATACCATTTTTGCTAGAAGTATAGGTCAGAACCTAAAACAATGCAGTATATATTTTAATTGTATTCATATACTTTAATTGTACAAGTTTATATTACATATCAACGAAACATACGTTATCAACTTTTTTTAATTTTTCGGGCAATATTCGATAATATAAAGCAACATGTTTTGCTACGTCAATATCCATTTTGTTGAAAAAAATCTTTAATAGCCTACAACAAATAATCAATTAAATTACAATTATTATGTATTCTACTTTTTATGTATTGTTTAGTCGGCAAATGTAGATCTCTTGAACTTGACATTTCATTCCACACATTCAATCATCAGCGCCATCTCGGAGCGAATTGTATAAATAAAAGTTATTTAATCTCGTTACTATAAAATTGATTTAAAAAATATTTATTAATAATGATTGATAATAAACTATATACGTTTTTAAACTAATTTATTTAAAAAAATGATTGTTTCATAGTTTATTTTATTTACTTATATTTTTTTAGAAGTATTATTTGAATTATACATATGGGTGCGAGAGTATAAAGCACATTGCATTTTGGGATAAGGTCTACGCTGGTTGCTGTCGATCACTTCATCAAGTTGAAATATAGGTTGGAACAAAATGTCTCTAATTTCTGCTAGATTTGCAGCTAATGTGGCAAGGAGATTGCCAAACACAACCTCACAGGTATTCTTAAGTAATTTTAGTGTTCTCAATATCTGTGATTAGCAAAAATATATTGTGTTCGGTAATAGTGTTCGGTTTTCTGTAGTGGCAAGTGTGCCGACGGCTATGTGAATTTTTCCTTTAATTGACCATAAATGTATCTCGAAATGTTTAAACAATCAATTACCATTATTTTTATTACACTTACGATCCTTAAAATAACTTTGATTTAACTTAAGTTATGCAATTTTATTATAAGTGGTTATGTAATACCTAGTACTACAAATGTCATTCATGCTGATATACTGATAAATGTTATGCAAATATGAGAAATTGGTATTCTATAGCTGATAAATTTTAATAGGTTGCTAAAATAGCTTGCCCAGCTGCAAACCTTGCAGCAAGGAAGATTCATGTATCATGCAGCCAACGAGCAGCCGAGCTCTCCTCTATCTTGGAGGAGCGCATTATGGGTTCAACACCTAAAGTTGATTTGGAAGAAACTGGTCGAGTTGTGAGCATTGGAGATGGTATTGCTCGTGTTTATGGTCTTAAAAACATCCAAGCCGATGAAATGGTGGAATTCTCCTCTGGATTAAAGGTTCAATACTTTGAAATTTTAATTTTAACTTTCATATTGCAAATAATATTTTTTCGAGTTTATTTTTGCTCGAATGCATGGTTTTATTTACAATTTAAATTTAATTCTGTTTTGAATTTACCTTTTAGGGTATGGCTTTGAATTTGGAACCAGATAATGTTGGTGTTGTCGTGTTTGGTAATGACAGACAAATCAAAGAAGGAGATATTGTAAAACGTACTGGAGCTATTGTAGATGTACCTGTAGGTGAAGAATTATTAGGCAGAGTAGTTGATGCTTTAGGAAATGCCATTGATGGCAAAGGTGCTTTACAAAGCAAAACCAGGTCAATTTAATGCTTTTTTATAGGAGCTTATGCATCATAAATTTAAGACAAATTAAAACATGATCTTTTTTTAGATTCCGTGTAGGAACTAAAGCTCCCGGTATCATTCCACGTGTCTCTGTACGCGAACCTATGCAAACTGGAATTAAAGCTGTTGATTCTCTTGTACCCATTGGTCGTGGTCAGCGTGAGTTGATTATTGGTGACAGACAAACAGGGTAAATTCCACACATATTTCCATAATATCAAAGTTAAAATGTATATCATTCCCACAATGAATACAAGCTCACATATTAGATAATTAAAACTAAACATAATATATAATATATTTTATTTTTTAGAAAAACTGCTTTAGCTATTGATACCATTATTAATCAAAAGAGATTCAATGATGCTCAAGATGAAAAGAAAAAATTATACTGTATTTATGTTGCTATTGGTCAAAAGAGATCCACTGTGGCACAAATTGTCAAGAGGTTAACAGATGCCGGTGAGTTTATTTAAGCATTTCTCATAAAAAGAAATCTACTTTTTCTTCTACATATAACATTACACAGAATTAGGTAATATATTTATATTAAAGGAATCCAAAGAATAACTGACCTCCTATTACAATTATTTTAGATAATTGTAATGCATTCTCACTTCTAAAATTTATGTTATGGATATTTTAATTAATGTATACTATGCAATTTAGGTGCTATGAAGTACACCATCATTGTATCAGCCACTGCTTCTGATGCTGCCCCTCTTCAATATCTTGCTCCATACTCTGGATGTGCTATGGGTGAATTCTTCCGTGACAATGGAAAACATGCTTTGATCATCTATGATGATTTATCCAAACAAGCTGTTGCTTATCGTCAAATGTCTCTATTGTTACGTCGTCCACCAGGTTAATATTTTTTAATCATTTAATAAAGTGTGTTGTGCATTAGTAGCTGCTTTGGCCTTTGGCTTCTAAAGAATTCTAATTTACTTTCTTGTTTAAAAGTACAACTCATTATTTTCCAGGTCGTGAGGCTTATCCAGGTGATGTCTTCTACCTTCACTCACGTCTACTTGAACGTGCCGCTAAAATGTCTGAAGCTCATGGAGGTGGCTCTTTGACTGCTTTGCCAGTTATTGAAACACAAGCTGGTGACGTATCAGCTTATATTCCAACTAATGTCATTTCCATTACTGATGGTCAAATCTTCTTGGAAACTGAATTGTTCTACAAGGGTATTCGACCAGCCATCAATGTAGGTTTATCTGTATCTCGTGTAGGTTCTGCTGCACAAACCAAAGCCATGAAACAGGTATGCTTATTTCTGTTCTAGTTTTTTGTTTCGGTAAATTTTCAAAAATATGTATCAAAACATAAAAAATTTCAATAAATCACTTCATATTTTAATAAAGTGGTATATCTTCATGCACTGAAGCTTTGAATAAAATCTGATAATAAACAATTATTTAGGTTGCCGGTTCCATGAAACTGGAATTAGCTCAATATCGTGAGGTGGCTGCTTTTGCCCAATTCGGCTCAGATCTTGATGCAGCCACACAACAATTGTTAAACAGAGGTGTTCGTTTGACTGAATTATTGAAGCAAGGACAATATGTCCCAATGGCTATTGAAGAACAAGTTGCAATTATCTACTGTGGTGTCCGAGGACACTTGGACAAATGGACCCATCCAAGATCACAGCATTTGAAAGGAATTTAACGCTCACATCAAGTAAGTATAAGTTTTATGTTAATCTATTAATTAAAGATACTAGATTTCACATTAATGATATTTTTCAGAGCCAACCATTCATCCCTTTTGCAAACCATTGCCAAGGAAGGAACGATTAGTGAAGCATCTGATGCCCAATTAAAGAAAATTGTAGCTGACTTTTTAGCTACTTTTAATGCATAATTTAATAAAATAAGTGAGTATTGGATTAGAAATACGTTATCCAAAATGAAAATGTAAGTTGCATAATTTCATGTATTATTAAATAAGTAACACTGTCTTTTTGACAAATTTTAAACTGTACTGCATTTTATAATTAAAAGTATGAAATCCATGCTACTTATTTTTGTTTTTATGTGATAAAATCAGATGAAATAAATAACATAACTTGTCTTTTATTGTATTTCTTTCTGTATACATTCTAAAATGGTTGTTGATACATGTATCTACATCTAAGTAATAAATCGTTTTTTATTTCTTGTGTTATAAAGTAATAATTAAAATGTATTTCAGATATTATATCGAAACAAACTTTTCTCTGTTGATTTTATTGTAATAAAACAAAAGCACATTCATAATACATTTTACATAAAAAATGCTTGTGTAGATCATACACACAAACAACTGAAATTCAAGTCATATAATTTTAAGAATGTAATTCAATGAATAAATTAAATTACATACTGTCTTAAAAAGTTAAATGACTTTCTCAAATCTATAAATATCAATAAAAATTATGGTGTAGCAACTTTTGAAAATTTGAAATTTTTGATCCAGCCCTTTATTGTCAAAAACCTGCAAAACTTTAGGATGTGTTATGTTAAGACCATGATTTCTATCAAAAAAATTGATCAAAACCATAAAAAAAAATTTTCAATGGTCTATTGCGTAGAAATGGCACCTTCTCAGAAATCAGTTCAGGATTTTTGTTTAAAACGTGGAAGATAAATATTACATCTAATATTCAATATATTTTAACTAATACAAACTATTGCATTTCATCTAATAATAATTGCTTTTCATCAACATCAAAATAATTATACTTGTGACAAGATAAAATATTAATACTACACCATTACAATTTATATATTATCAACAAATCTATCAACTGAAATATATAATATAATATA
>NW_020537324.1:16080106-16121835 GCF_003426905.1 Ctenocephalides felis | reverse complement strand
GGCATAATAGACTATCTTCAGCAAGAGCTAACAGAGAACCGATAAAGCCTTTTGAAATACCATTTTTGCTAGAAGTATAGGTCAGAACCTAAAACAATACAGTATATATTTTAATTGTATTCATATACTTTAATTGTACAAGTTTATATCAACGAAACATACGTTTCAACTTTTTTTAATTTTTCGGGCAATATTCGATAATATAAAGCAACATGTTTTGCTACGTCAATATCCATTTTGTTGAAAAAAAATCTTTAATAGCCTACAACAAATAATCAATTAAATTACAATTATTGTGTATTCTACTTTTTATGTATTGTTTAGTCGGCAAATGTAGACAAATGTAGATCTCCTGAACTTGACATTTCATTCCACACATTCAATCATCAGCGCCATCTCGGAGCGAATTGTATAAATAAAAGTTATTTAATCTCGTTACTATAAAATTGACTTAAAAGATATTTATTATTAATGATTGATAATAAACTATATATGTTTTTTAACTAATTTATTTAAAAAAGGGATTGTTTCATTATTTATTTTATTTACTTATATTTTTTTAGAAGTATTATTTGAATTATACATACGGGTGCGAGAGTATAAAGCACATTGCATTTTGGGATAAGGTCTACGCTGGTTGCTGTCGATCACTTCATCAAGTTGAAATATAGGTTGGAACAAAATGTCTCTAATTTCTGCTAGATTTGCAGCTAATGTGGCAAGGAGATTGCCAAACACAACCTCACAGGTATTCTTAAGTAATTTTTGTGTTCTCAATATCTGTGATTAGCAAAAATATATTGTGTTCGGTTTTCTGTAGTGGCAAGTGTGCCGACGGCTATGTGAATTTTTCCTTTAATTGACCATAAATGTATCTCGAAATGTTTAAACAATCAATTACCATTATTTTTATTACACTTACGATCCTTAAAATAACTTTGATTTAACTTAAGTTATGCAATTTTATTATAAGTGGTTATGTAATACCTAGTACTACAAATGTCATTCATGCTGATATACTGATAAATGTTATGCAAAATGAGAAATTGGTATTCTATAGCTGGTAATTTTAATAGGTTGCTAAAATAGCTTGCCCAGCTGCAAACCTTGCAGCAAGGAAGATTCATGTATCATGCAGCCAACGAGCAGCCGAGCTCTCCTCTATCTTGGAGGAGCGCATTATGGGTTCAACACCTAAAGTTGATTTGGAAGAAACTGGTCGAGTTGTGAGCATTGGAGATGGTATTGCTCGTGTTTATGGTCTTAAAAACATCCAAGCCGATGAAATGGTGGAATTCTCCTCTGGATTAAAGGTTCAATACTTTGAAATTTTAATTTTAACTTTCATATTGCAAATAATATTTTTTCGAGTTTATTTTTGCTCGAATGCATGGTTTTATTTACAATTTAAATTTAATTCTGTTTTGAATTTACCTTTTAGGGTATGGCTTTGAATTTGGAACCAGATAATGTTGGTGTTGTCGTGTTTGGTAATGACAGACAAATCAAAGAAGGAGATATTGTAAAACGTACTGGAGCTATTGTAGATGTACCTGTAGGTGAAGAATTATTAGGCAGAGTAGTTGATGCTTTAGGAAATGCCATTGATGGCAAAGGTGCTTTACAAAGCAAAACCAGGTCAATTTAATGCTTTTTTATAGGAGCTTATGCATCATAAATTTAAAAGACAAATTAAAACATGATTATTTTTAGATTCCGTGTAGGAACTAAAGCTCCCGGTATCATTCCACGTGTCTCTGTACGCGAACCTATGCAAACTGGAATTAAAGCTGTTGATTCTCTTGTACCCATTGGTCGTGGTCAGCGTGAGTTGATTATTGGTGACAGACAAACAGGGTAAATTCCACACATATTTCCATAATCAAAGTTAAAATGTATATCATTCCCACAATGAATACAAGCTCACATATTAGATAATTAAAACTAAACATAATATATAATATATTTTATTTTTTAGAAAAACTGCTTTAGCTATTGATACCATTATTAATCAAAAGAGATTCAATGATGCTCAAGATGAAAAAAAAAATTATACTGTATTTATGTTGCTATTGGTCAAAAGAGATCCACTGTGGCACAAATTGTCAAGAGGTTAACAGATGCCGGTGAGTTTATTTAAGCATTTCTCATAAAAAGAAATCTACTTTTTCTTCTACATATAACATTACACAGAATTAGGTAATATATTTATATTAAAGGAATCCAAAGAATAACTGACCTCCTATTACAATTATTTTAGATAATTGTAATGCATTCTCACTTCTAAAATTTATGTTATGGATATTTTAATTAATGTATACTATGCAATTTAGGTGCTATGAAGTACACCATCATTGTATCAGCCACTGCTTCTGATGCTGCCCCTCTTCAATATCTTGCTCCATACTCTGGATGTGCTATGGGTGAATTCTTCCGTGACAATGGAAAACATGCTTTGATCATCTATGATGATTTATCTAAACAAGCTGTTGCTTATCGTCAAATGTCTCTATTGTTACGTCGTCCACCAGGTTAATATTTTTTAATCATTTAATAAAGTGTGTTGTGCATTAGTAGCTGCTTTGGCCTTTGGCTTCTAAAGAATTCTAATTTACTTTTTAGTTTAAAAGTACAACTCATTATTTTCCAGGTCGTGAGGCTTATCCAGGTGATGTCTTCTACCTTCACTCACGTCTACTTGAACGTGCCGCTAAAATGTCTGAAGCTCATGGAGGTGGCTCTTTGACTGCTTTGCCAGTTATTGAAACACAAGCTGGTGACGTATCAGCTTATATTCCAACTAATGTCATTTCCATTACTGATGGTCAAATCTTCTTGGAAACTGAATTGTTCTACAAGGGTATTCGACCAGCCATCAATGTAGGTTTATCTGTATCTCGTGTAGGTTCTGCTGCACAAACCAAAGCCATGAAACAGGTATGCTTATTTCTGTTCTAGTTTTTTGTTTCGGTAAATTTTCAAAAATATGTATCAAAACATAAAAAATTTCAATAAATCACTTCATATTTTAATAAAGTGGTATATCTTCATGCACTGAAGCTTTGAATAAAATCTGATAATAAACAATTATTTAGGTTGCCGGTTCCATGAAACTGGAATTAGCTCAATATCGTGAGGTGGCTGCTTTTGCCCAATTCGGCTCAGATCTTGATGCAGCCACACAACAATTGTTAAACAGAGGTGTTCGTTTGACTGAATTATTGAAGCAAGGACAATATGTCCCAATGGCTATTGAAGAACAAGTTGCAATTATCTACTGTGGTGTCCGAGGACACTTGGACAAAATGGACCCAACCAAGATCACAGCATTTGAAAAGGAATTTAACGCTCACATCAAGTAAGTATAAGTTTTATGTTAATCTATTAATTAAAGATACTAGATTTCACATTAATGATATTTTTCAGAGCCAACCATTCATCCCTTTTGCAAACCATTGCCAAGGAAGGAACGATTAGTGAAGCATCTGATGCCCAATTAAAGAAAATTGTAGCTGACTTTTTAGCTACTTTTAATGCATAATTTAATAAAATAAGTGAGTATTGGATTAGAAATACGTTATCCAAAATGAAAATGTAAGTTGCATAATTTCATGTATTATTAAATAAGTAACACTGTCTTTTTGACAAATTTTAAACTGTACTGCATTTTATAATTAAAAGTATGAAATCCATGCTACTTATTTTGGTTTTTATGTGATAAAATCAGATGAAATAAATAACATAACTTGTCTTTTATTGTATTTCTTTCTGTATACATTCTAAAATGGTTGTTGATACATGTATCTACATCTAAGTAATAAATCGTTTTTTATTTCTTGTGTTATAAAGTAATAATTAAATGTATTTCAGATATTATATCGAAACAAACTTTTCTCTGTTGATTTTATTGTAATAAAACAAAAGCACATTCATAATACATTTTACATAAAAAATGCTTGTGTAGATCATACACACAAACACTGAAATTCAAGTCATATATTTTAAGAATGTAATTCAATGAATAAATTAAATTACATACTGTCTTAAAAAGTTAAATGACTTTCTCAAATCTATAAATATCAATAAAAATTATGGTGTAGCAACTTTTGAAAATTTGAAATTTTGATCCAGCCCTTTATTGTCAAAAACCTGCAAAACTTTAGGATGTGTTATGTTAAGACCATGATTTCTATCAAAAAAATTGATCAAAACCATAAAAAAAAATTTTTCAATGGTCTATTGCGTAGAAATGGCACCTTCTCAGAAATCAGTTCAGGATTTTTGTTTAAAACGTGGAAGATAAATATTACATCTAATATTCAATATATTTTAACTAATGCATTTCATCTAATAATAATTGCTTTTCATCAACATTAAAATAATTATACTTGTGACAAGATAAAATATTAATACTACACCATTACAATTTATATTTTATCAACAAATCTATCAACTAAAATATATTATAAAATATATATATATATATATATACATATATGATATTCAGTTTTCAGGGCAATACATCAATTAAAAAATTTGTATGACTTTAAAACATTTTTATTTTTTCCATACGTTTCGACACATAGTTTTGTGTCATCTTCAGTGGACTATGTAATTGTAATAATCCTAATTATTTCCTAATTATATAATTATGTAATAATCCTAATTATTTCCTAATTATATAATTATATAATTAGGAAATAATTAGGATTATTACAATTACATAGTCCACTGAAGATGACACAAAACTATGTGTCGAAACGTATGGAAAAAATAAAAATGTTTTAAAGTCATACAAATTTTTTAATTGATGTATTGCCCTGAAAACTGAATATCAAATATTTCAACATCAAAATTATATATAAAAATTAAATATATATATATATATATATATATATATATATATAGATATATATATATTTCATAAATATTATTCTAAATAAAAACAATTTCTATATCTGTATGACTTTTTAAAATGATTGAAGTTAGTGAAAAATGTGGGTGTTTAAATATTAACATACCATGGAGTAATAATGTTTTCATCTGTTATATTTAACTCAAACTAAACATACATATTTATGATTCTGATTATATATATATATATATATATATATATATATATATATATATATATATATATATAATGTAGCCTGAACAAACGCAGGTCCATCAATTGAATTACTCTTCAGCGTTAATCGGGGAGGTACAAGAATTTCTATTGCCATTTAACATCTCCCTGTTCAAATAAAATTTTCCATTTAGAAACTCATTTTTAACTATATTTTCCAATTAAAATTGAGTATCCCTGTATATTTTCAGTATATCTTGCAGACATAAGGAAAGAATCCTAAATGATGGTGTATATAAAGAGAAAAAATACTTCTTTTGCAGCATATTGTTATCAATCTTCATTTATGAAAATGTGTTTGATGCTTTGTAGGGACTCTTTCTGATGAGGTTTTTTAGTGAACAAGAACTTATGAATTCTTGTGGTTCGTAAGGCGATTGCATGCAGCGCCTCTATGCAAAATCGTTCCGAGTTCGATGGGAACTACGTAGTGACTACCGGGTTCATATGGTTCTGTGTTAGATGTCGCCACCGACCTATAAGTCAAACGTTTGACATTTCTTCGACGACCAGTGAATAATGGCCTATTGTATGGAAATTAAATATATAAATTTATATACCGATTTAAACATAATTATATGTGTTTTTGCTGCTTTAGTTTAAGTGGAAACTGGATATATTAATGTTTATATCGATTTATACTCCATTAGATGTGATATATATTATATTATATATTATATATTAAAGCGATATATAAATGTATATATTGATATTCCATCCAAATCGAGACCATAATTATATATTTAATGGCGTATAAAGCGATATATAAATGTATATACTGATATTCCTTCTAAATCGAGACCATAATTATATATCTAATGGCGTATAAAGCGATATATAAATGTATATATTGATATTCCTTCCAAATCGAGACCATAATTATATATCTAATAGCGTATAAAGCGATATATAAATGTATATATTGATATTCCATCCAAATCGAGACCATAATTATATATCTAATGGCGTATAAAGCGATATATAAATGTATATATTGATATTCCATCCAAATCGAGACCATAATTATATATCTAATGGCGTATAAAGCGATATATAAATGTATATATTGATATTCCATCCAAATCGAGACCATAATTATATATCTAATGGCGTATAAAGCGATATATAAATGTATATATTGATATTCCACCCAAATCGAGACCATAATTATATATCTAATGGCGTATAAAGCGATATATAAATGTATATATTGATATTCCATCCAAATCGAGACCATAATTATATATCTAATGGCGTATAAAACGATATATAAATGTATATATTGATATTCCATCCAAATCGAGACCATAATTATATATCTAATGGCGTATAAAGCGATATATAAATGTATATATTGATATTCCATCCAAATCGAGACCATAATTATATATCTAATGGCGTATAAAGCGATATATAAATGTATATATTGATATTCCTTCTAAATCGAGACCATAATTATATATCTAATGGCGTATAAAGCGATATATAAATGTATATATTGATATTCCTTCTAAATCGAGACCATAATTATATATCTAATGGCGTATAAAGCGATATATAAATGTATATATTGATATTCCTTCCAAATCGAGACCATAATTATATATCTAATGGCGTATAAAGCGATATATAAATGTATATATTGATATTCCATCCAAATCAAAACCATAATTATATATCTAATGGCGTATAAAGCGATATATATATGTGTATATTGATATTCCTTCTAAATCGAGACCATAATTATATATCTAATGGCGTATAAAGCGATATATAAATGTATATATGGATATTCCTTCTAAATCGAGACCATAATTATATATCTAATGGCGTATAAAGCGATATATAAATGTATATATTGATATTCCTTCTAAATCGAGACCATAATTATATATATAATGGCGCATAAAGCAATATATAAATGTATATATTGATATTCCTTCTAAATCGAGACCATAATTATATATCTAATGGCGTATAAAGCGATATATAAATGTATATATTGATATTCCTTCTAAATCGAGACCATAATTATATATCTAATGGCGTATAAAGCGATATATAAATGTATATATTGATATTCCTTCTAAATCGAGACCATAATTATATATCTAATGGCGTATAAAGCGATATATAAATGTATATATTGATATTCCTTCTAAATCGAGACCATAATTATATATCTAATGGCGTATAAAGCGATATATAAATGTATATATTGATATTCCTTCTAAATCGAGACCATAATTATATATCTAATGGCGTATAAAGCGATATATAAATGCATATATTGATATTCCTTTTAAATCGAGACCATAATTATATATCTAATGGCGTATAAAGCGATATATAAATGTATATATTGATATTCCTTCCAAATCGAGACCATAATTATATATCTAATGGCGTATAAAGCGATATATAAATGTATATATTGATATTCGATCCAAATCGAAACCATAATTATATATCTAATGGCGTATAAAGCGATATATAAATGTATATATTGATGTTTCTCTTAAGCCGGGACCATAATTATATATACTAGTGTATAAAGTAGTCCAATAGGAATCCACTAAGATTCATGTGGTTCTAAGGGGATTGCATGCAGCGCCTCTATGCAAAATCGTTCCCAATTCGTGAGGAACTACGTAGTGACTACCGGGTTCATATGGTTCTGTGTTAGATGACGCCACCGACTCCATACGTCAAACGTTTGACAGTTCTTATACTACATGTTCATGGGAATGTAAATTCATAAAGATAAAGGCAATATTACTATATTGTCTAGGGATAATGGTCTATTGTTGGAAATTAGACATATAAATGTATATTCTTATAAAAGAAACATGAACATTTTGACTAGAAGGTCACAACTTTCAGCAAGTTTTATGGCATGTGGGATTCATTTTATTCAAATAAAAACTTAAATATTCAAACTACGATTCTCGTTATATTTTTCAATAAATTAAAAAATTCACTCTGGTATAAACATCATTTTAGTCATATAAAATCATTAATATTCTATGAATAAATTAAGTTTAAAAATACTAAGAAATTCTTATAGTTTATTTTACAAAACCAAGTTTGTATAAAAGTACTTTTTGCTTACAACAACCCAAGAAAATATTTAATATATGAATTTGTATAGTTTGCGGGAAACAAAAACAAACAGTAAATGGTGCAGAAAGCAATTCAAGTGAATGTAGATAATTCAGTTGAACTGTTTACTATAAGTAATTCAACTCTTTATTGAATCAGCTTTACATTCACAATCAGTTTCATAATGAAAAATTCATACTGATTATCGAATAATGCATTCTGAAGGTATACAAAAGCGTCATTTAGTTTCAATTATTTGTCAATGAAATGATAATTGATGTTGATGCGCTTTGACTAATATATAGCTTTACAATAACCATTTATTTCAAATATTTAATTAATAGACATCAACATTGTGTATATTTAATATAAAGGTCTAGCTAATTATTTAATTAATGTTGCAGTTGATATTACATTTTGAAATTTATGATTACAATTAAATTTTGTCCGTTGTAGAAGATTCTGAGAGTCCAGAGCAACAAGCCTATTCAGATTTCCTGACTCCTGGAATTTAACAATGGACCACCTCCTATTTTTGAAATACCTTGAGGACTTTTGGATCTCTCATGGTTTCACACAGGCCCCATTGCCACCTTTTTCTCTACCTAGTTTAGGCAAACAAACCAAGGTTTGATAAAGTTTATGTGAAACAATCTGTCGACAGCTTGTAGAGGCAACAAACTGCAAGAAAGGATGAATAAGATTAAGCATCTTAGAATTAATATTATAATGATGTACAAAGAGAGTTGGAGCAAAACAAAGACCCTTTGTTTCATGGAGAATAGTGTGACGAGAGTGAAAATGTTCAAAGACTTGTTTTAGTTGTATTTTATTCTGTCTTTTTAGACCAGCAAAGTATTTCTTGAATTACCAATAATAGAATTTTTTCTGAGTTATTTAAAACATTTTACTATACAACTTATGACGTTTAATTGCATTAATATATCAATATTTTTAAGATGAACAAAATTTTTAAAGTGTACCTACAATTGTAATTGTAACTCAAACTTTCAGCGTGTGTGATTTAACAAATAAGTTTTTACTAATTCTTTCTAGATTTACTTATTGTTATAATTGTTTATTTAGTACTTAACTTAAATTTTCATATTTATATTACTTACTTACAAAATTTGCTATTGATTAAAAAATATTTTCATCAAAACAGTGAATGATCATTGCATTCAAATTACAAATAAAATATTATATATATTTAAGAATATGTATTTAATAGATATTTTAACAATTGCACAGTTAGTGCATTTGACGCTTGACAATAAAGAGAAATTTTATTTCTCAGGCGTACCTCATTACAAATTATGTATTATGTAATTTTAAAGTTATTGAAAAAATAATGTACAGAAATATGATAATATGATCAAAATGAAAATGATAACAATAAATGAGTGGAATATATAACAGAATATTAAAAATGATAAAAAATTTTGAAAGTTTCGGAAAGTTTTAAGAAAAAGTTAATGACAAAATTGAATTAATTACCTGTATGGTTGAATATACGTTAGCACTTTTTTACTAAAAAAGATTCTCAGTAACAAGCACACGTGTGCCACTTGAAGACGGTAAGGATGTAAATACTTAAATTATTGATCTTAAATGGAAGACCATAAATTTTTTTACAAAATTTTTTGGACCAAAACTTTTTTTCCAAAAATTTTTTCCCGAAATTTTTTTGACCAAAAATTTTTTTTTCCAAAATTTTTTTGACCAAAAATTTTTTTGATCAAAAATTCTTTTCCCAAAAAATTTTTTTCCCATAAATTGTTTTTTTCCAAAATTTTTTTGCCCAAAATTTTTTTTTCCAAAATTTTTTTGACCAAAAATTTTTTTTTTCCAAAATTTTTTTGATCAAAAATTCTTTTCCCCAAAAATTTTTTTCCCATAAATTGTTTTTTTCCAAATTTTTTTTGCCCAAAATTTTTTTGACCAAAAATTTTTTTTTTCCAAAATTTTTTGACCAATTTTTTTTTTCCAAAATTTTTTTGACCAAAAATTTTTTTCTCAAAATTTTTTTCACAAAATTTTTTCGCATTATCAGGACTTCGCTTCGGATTATCGGAATATCGGATTATCGGAATGATATTGGAATATCTGGACTTCCGATTATCCGGACTTCCAATCATCCGGACATCCGATAATCCGGACATTCGATTTTCTGGACTTTCGATTATCCGGACCATCAATTTTCGGGATTTGCGATTATCCGTACTTTCGATTATTTGGACTTTCAATTATCCGGACCTCCGATTGCACAGCTAAAAAGCGAAATTCAGCAGTGTACGATTAACATTGTGGTATTTAGTTATTGTTGAAAAACACAGTTAATATTTAGATATAACAAACTATCATATGGCCAAAAAAAAGTTGCATAGTCATGGCCTGTGTTGGCGTTGTTGGTAGAGTTATGGCTTCGTATCAACAGGGTACCGAGTTCGAATCTTACCTCCAGCTATTAAACGGAAATCAGCAGTGAGCCTAACGTTGTGGTATTTATTTATTGTTGAATAACACAAAGTTAATATTTAGATATAACAAACTAACAAGTTATGAGGCCGAAAAAAAGCATAATCTATGCGGCCTGTGTTGGCGTAATTGGTAGCACGATGGCTTCATACCCACAGGGTACCGAGTTCGAATCTTACCTCCAGCTGTTAAACGAAATATCACGTTGTGGTATTTATTTATTGTTGAATAACACAAAGTTAATATTTAGATATAACAGACTAACAAGTTATGAGGCAGAAAAAAGCATAATCCGTGTGGCTCGCGGTGGCGTAATTGGTAGCACGATGGCTTCATACCCACAGGGTACCGAGTTCGAATCTTACCTCCAGCTGTTAAACAAAATATCACGTTGTGGTATTTATTTACTGTTGAATAACACAAAGTTATTATTCAGATATAACAAACTAACAAGTTATGAGGCCGAAAAAAGCATAATCCGTGTGGCCTGCGTTGGCGTAATTGGTAGCGCGATGGCTTCATACCCACAGGGTACCGAGTTCGAATCTTACCTCCAGCTGTTAAACGAAATATCACGTTGTGGTATTTATTTATTGTTGAATAACACAAAGTTAATATTTAGATATAACAAACTAACAAGTTATGAGGCCGAAAAAAGCATAATCCGTGTGGCTCGCGGTGGCGTAATTGGTAGCACGATGGCTTCATACCCACAGGGTACCGAGTTCGATTCATACCTCCGGACACAAAATTGTCGACGAGGCATGCGCGGAATCACATCCGCTCGAATTTAGGACACCAGGTATGTTTCCGATAATCCGGACTTCCGATAATCCGGACCTTTGATGATGCGGACTTCCTACAATCCGGACTTCCGATAATCCTGACTTCCGATAATCCGGATTTACGATAATCTGGACTTCCGATAATCCGGACCTTTGATGTTGCGGACCTCCGATTATCCGGACTTTCGATAATCCGGATTTCCGATAATCTGGACTTCCGATAATCCGGACCTTTGATGTTCCGGACTTCCGATAATCCGGACCTCTGATGTTGCGGACTTCCGATAATCTGGACTTCCGATAATCCGGACCTTTGATGTTGCGGACCTCCGATTATCCGGACTTCCGATAATCCGGACCTTTGATGTTCCGGACTTCCGATAATCCGGACCTTTGATGTTGCGGACCTTCGATAATCCGGACCTTTGATGTTGCGGACTTCCGATAATCTGGACTTCCGATAATCCGGACCTTTGATGTTCCGGACTTCCGATAATCCGGACTTCCGATAATCCGGACTTCCGATTATCCGGTTACATAGCAACGGTTGCTAGGCCGTTGCGTAATTTTTGGTCGAAAAAATTAGCGGTTAACGGTTGCTAGGCAACGGTTGTGAACATTTTTTTTAATATAAAAAAAAATGTTCCGTTGCCTAGCAACCGTTAACCGCTAATTTAGAACCGCGAAAAAATTAGCGGTTAACGGTTGCTAGGCAACGGCTGCGAACATTTTTTTTAATTTAAAAAAAAATGTTTCGTTGCCTAGCAACCGTTAACCGCTAATTTAGAACCACGAAAAAATTAGCGGTTAACGGTTGCTAGGCAACGGAACATTTTTTTTTCAATTAAAAAAAATGTTCGCAACCGTTGCCTAGCAACCGTTAACCGCTAATTTTTTCGCGGTTCTAAATTAGCGGTTAACGGTTGCTAGGCAACGGAACATTTTTTAAATTAAAAAAAATGTTCGCAACCGTTGCCTAGCAACCGTTAACCGCTAATTTTTTCGCGGTTCTAAATTAGCGGTTAACGGTTGCTAGGCAACGGAACATTTTTTTTAAATTAAAAAAAATGTTCGCAACCGTTGCCTAGCAACCGTTAACCGCTAATTTTTTCGCGGTTCTAAATTAGCGGTTAACGGTTGCTAGGCAACGGAACATTTTTTTTTTAAATTAAAAAAAATGTTCACAACCGTTGCCTAGCAACCGTTAACCGCTAATTTTTTCGACCAAAAATTACGCAACGGCCTAGCAACCGTTGCTATGTAACCGGATAATCGGAAGTCCGGATTATCAGAAGTCCGGAACATCAAAGGTCCGGATTATCGGAAGTCCAGATTATCGGAAGTCCGGATTATCGGAAGTCCGCAACATCAAAGGTCCGGATTATCGAAGGTCCGCAACATCAAAGGTCCGGATTATCGGAAGTCCGGAACATCAAAGGTCCGGATTATCGGAAGTCCGGATAATCGGAGGTCCGCAACATCAAAGGTCCGGATTATCGGAAGTCCAGATTATCGGAAGTCCGCAACATCAGAGGTCCGGATTATCGGAAGTCCGGAACATCAAAGGTCCGGATTATCGGAAGTCCAGATTATCGGAAATCCGGATTATCGAAAGTCCGGATAATCGGAGGTCCGCAACATCAAAGGTCCGGATTATCGGAAGTCCAGATTATCGTAAATCCGGATTATCGGAAGTCAGGATTATCGGAAGTCCGGATTGTAGGAAGTCCGCATCATCAAAGGTCCGGATTATCGGAAGTCCGGATTATCGGAAACATACCTGGTGTCCTAAATTCGAGCGGATGTGATTTCGCGCATGCCTCGTCGACAATTTTGTGTCCGGAGGTATGAATCGAACTCGGTACCCTGTGGGTATGAAACCATCGTGCTACCAATTACGCCACCGCGGACCACACGGATTATGCTTTTTTCGGCCTCATAACTTGTTAGTTTGTTATATCTAAATATTAACTTTGTGTTATTCAACAATAAATAAATACCACAAGGTGATATTTCGTTTAACAGCTGGAGGTAAGATTCGAACTCGGTACCCTGTGGGTATGAAGCCATCGTGCTACCAATTACGCCAACGTAGGCCACACGGATTATGCTTTTTTCGGCCTCATAACTTGTTAGTTTGTTATATCTAAATATTAACTTTGTGTTATTCAACAATAAATAAATACCACAACGTGATATTTCGTTTAACAGCTGGAGGTAAGATTCGAACTCGGTACCCTGTGGGTATGAAGCCATCGTGCTACCAATTACGCCAACACAGGCCGCATGGATTATGCTTTTTTTCGGCCTCATAACTTGTTAGTTTGTTATATCTAAATATTAACTTTGTGTTATTCAACAATAAATAAATACCACAACGTGATATTTCGTTTAACAGCTGGAGGTAAGATTCGAACTCGGTACCCTGTGGGTATGAAGCCATCGTGCTACCAATTACGCCAACACAGGCCGCATGGGTTATGCTTTTTTTCGGCCTCATAACTTGTTAGTTTGTTATATCTAAATATTAACTTTGTGTTATTTAACAATAAATTCGACCGGCTGTGATTCCGTGCATGCCTCGTCCACAACTTTGTGTTCGGAGGTATGAATCAAACTCGGTACCCTGTGGGTATGAAGCCACCGTGCTACCAATTACGCCAACATGGCCGCATGGATTATGCTTTTTTTCGGCCTCATAACTTGTTAGTTTGTTATATCTAAATATTAACTTTGTGTTATTCAACAATAAATAAATACCACAACGTTAGGCTCACTGCTGATTTCCGTTTAATAGCTGGAGGTAAGATTCGAGCTCGGTACCCTGTTGATACGAAGCCATAACTCTACCAATAACGCCAACACAGGCCATGACTACGCAACTTTTTTTTGGCCATATGATAGTTTGTTATATCTAAATATTAACTGTGTTTTTCAACAATAACTAAATACCACAATGTTAATCGTACACTGCTGAATTCGGCTTTTTAGCTGTGCAATCAAAAGTACGGATAATCGAAAATCCCGAAAATTGATGGTCCGGATAATCGAAAGTCCGGAAAATCGAATGTCCGGATTATCGGATGTCCGGATGATTGGAAGTCCGGATAATCGGAAGTCCAGATATTCCAATATCATTCCGATAATCCGATATTCCGATAATCCGAAGTCCGGATAAAGCGAAGTCCTGATAATGCGAAAAAAATTTGTGAAAAAAAATTTGAGAAAAAAATTTTTGGTCAAAAAAATTTTGGAAAAAAAAAATTGGTCAAAAAAATTTTGGAAAAAAAAAATTTTTGGTCAAAAAAATTTTGGAAAAAAAATTTTGGGCAAAAAAATTTGGAAAAAAAACAATTTATGGGAAAAAAATTTTTGGAAAAAAGAATTTTTGATCAAAAAAATTTTGGAGAAAAAAATTTTGGAGAAAAAAAATTTTTGGACAAAAAAATTTTGGAAAAAAAATTTTTGGTCAAAAAAATTTCGGGAAAAAAATTTTTGGTCAAAATACTTTTGGGAAAAAAAATTTTGGTCCAAAAAATTTTGGAAAAAAATTTATGGTCAAAAAAATTTTGGGAAAAAAAAATTGGTCAAAAAAATTTTGGAAAAAAAAATTTTTGGTCAAAAAAATTTTGGAAAAAAAAATTTTGGGCAAAAAAATTTTGGAAAAAAAACAATTTATGGGAAAAAAATTTTTTGGGAAAAGAATTTTTGATCAAAAAAATTTTGGAGAAAAAAATTTTTGGTCAAAAAAATTTTGGAAAAAAAAATTTTTGGTCAAAAAAATTTCGGGAAAAAATTTTTGGAAAAAAAAATTTTGGTCCAAAAAATTTTGTAAAAAAATTTATGGTCTTCCATTTAAGATCAATAATTTAAGTATTTACATTCTTACCGTCTTCAAGTGGCACACGTGTGCCACACTGAGAATCTTTTTTAGTAAAAAAGTGCTAACGTATATTCAACCATACAGGTAATTAATTCAATTTTGTCATTAACTTTTTCTTAAAACTTTCTGAAACTTTCAAAATTTTTTATCATTTTTAATATCCTGTTATATAATCCACTCATTTATTGTTATCATTTTCATTTTGATCATATTATCATATTTCTGTACATTATTTTTTCAATAACTTTGAAATTACATAATACATAATTTGTAATGAGGTACGCCTGAGAAATAAAATTTTCTCTTTATTGTCAAGCGTCAAATGCACTAACTGTGCAATTGTTAAAATATCTATTAAATACATATTCTTAAATATATATAATATTTTATTTGTAATTTGAATGCAATGATCATTCACTGTTTTGATGAAAATATTTTTTAATCAATAGCAAATTTTGTAAGTAAGTAATATAAATATGAAAATTTAAGTTAAGTACTAAATAAACAAATATAACAATAAGTAAATCTAGAAAGAATTAGTGAAAATTTGTAACTAAAATTATGTAGCTACAAATGTTTTTTTAATTATATCAAAACTTATTTGTTAAATCACACACGCTGAAAGTTTGAGTTACAATTACAATTGTAGGTACACTTTAAAAATTTTGTTCATCTTAAAAATATTGATATATTAATGCAATTAAACGTCATAAGTTGTATAGTAAAATGTTTTAAATAACTCAGAAAAAATTCTATTATTGGTAATTCAAGAAATACTTTGCTGGTCTAAAAAGACAGAATAAAATACAACTAAAACAAGTCTTTGAACATTTTCACTCTCGTCACACTATTCTCCATGAAACAAAGGGTCTTTGTTTTGCTCCAACTCTCTTTGTACATCATTATAATATTAATTCTAAGATGCTTAATCTTATTCATCCTTTCTTGCAGTTTGTTGCCTCTACAAGCTGTCGACAGATTGTTTCACATAAACTTTATCAAACCTTGGTTTGTTTGCCTAAACTAGGTAGAGAAAAAGGTGGCAATGGGGCCTGTGTGAAACCATGAGAGATCCAAAAGTCCTCAAGGTATTTCAAAAATAGGAGGTGGTCCATTGTTAAATTCCAGGAGTCAGGAAATCTGAATAGGCTCGTTGCTCTGGACTCTCAGAATCTTCTACAACGGACAAAATTTAGTTGTAATCATAAATTTCAAAATGTAATATCAACTGCAACATTAATTAAATAATTAGCTAGACCTTTATATTAAATATACACAATGTTGATGTCTATTAATTAAATATTTGAAATAAATGGTTATTGTAAAGCTATATATTAGTCAAAGCGCATCAACATCAATTATCATTTCATTGACAAATAATTGAAACTAAATGACGCTTTTGTATACCTTCAGAATGCATTATTCGATGAAACTGATTGTGAATGTAAAGCTGATTCAATAAAGAGTTGAATTACTTATAGTAAACAGTTCAACTGAATTATCTACATTCACTTGAATTGCTTTCTGCACCATTTACTGTTTGTTTTTGTTTCCCGCAAACTATACAAATTCATATATTAAATATTTTCTTGGGTTGTTGTAAGCAAAAAGTACTTTTATACAAACTTGGTTTTGTAAAATAAACTATAAGAATTTCTTAGTATTTTTAAACTTAATTTATTCATAGAATATTAATGATTTTATATGACTAAAATGATGTTTATACCAGAGTGAATTTTTTAATTTATTGAAAAATATAACGAGAATCGTAGTTTGAATATTTAAGTTTTTATTTGAATAAAATGAATCCCACATGCCATAAAACTTGCTGAAAGTTGTGACCTTCTAGTCAAAATGTTCATGTTTCTTTTATAAGAATATACATTTATATGTCTAATTTCCAACAATAGACCATTATCCCTAGACAATATAGTAATATTGCCTTTATCTTTATGAATTTACATTCCCATGAACATGTAGTATAAGAACTGTCAAACGTTTGACGTATGGAGTCGGTGGCGTCATCTAACACAGAACCATATGAACCCGGTAGTCACTACGTAGTTCCTCACGAATTGGGAACGATTTTGCATAGAGGCGCTGCATGCAATCCCCTTAGAACCACATGAATCTTAGTGGATTCCTATTGGACTACTTTATACTTAGTATATATAATTATGGTCCCGGCTTAAGAGAAACATCAATATATACATTTATATATCGCTTTATACGCCATTAGATATATAATTATGGTTTCGATTTGGATCGAATATCAATATATACATTTATATATCGCTTTATACGCCATTAGATATATAATTATGGTCTCGATTTGGAAGGAATATCAATATATACATTTATATATCGCTTTATACGCCATTAGATATATATATATATGGTCTCGATTTAAAAGGAATATCAATATATGCATTTATATATCGCTTTATACGCCATTAGATATATAATTATGGTCTCGATTTAGAAGGAATATCAATATATACATTTATATATCGCTTTATACGCCATTAGATATATAATTATGGTCTCGATTTAGAAGGAATATCAATATATACATTTATATATCGCTTTATACGCCATTAGATATATAATTATGGTCTCGATTTAGAAGGAATATCAATATATACATTTATATATCGCTTTATACGCCATTAGATATATAATTATGGTCTCGATTTAGAAGGAATATCAATATATACATTTATATATTGCTTTATGCGCCATTATATATATAATTATGGTCTCGATTTAGAAGGAATATCAATATATACATTTATATATCGCTTTATACGCCATTAGATATATAATTATGGTCTCGATTTAGAAGGAATATCCATATATACATTTATATATCGCTTTATACGCCATTAGATATATAATTATGGTCTCGATTTAGAAGGAATATCAATATACATATATATATCGCTTTATACGCCATTAGATATATAATTATGGTTTTGATTTGGATGGAATATCAATATATACATTTATATATCGCTTTATACGCCATTAGATATATAATTATGGTCTCGATTTGGAAGGAATATCAATATATACATTTATATATCGCTTTATACGCCATTAGATATATAATTATGGTCTCGATTTGGATGGAATATCAATATATACATTTATATATCGCTTTATACGCCATTAGATATATAATTATGGTCTCGATTTGGATGGAATATCAATATATACATTTATATATCGTTTTATACGCCATTAGATATATAATTATGGTCTCGATTTGGATGGAATATCAATATATACATTTATATATCGCTTTATACGCCATTAGATATATAATTATGGTCTCGATTTGGGTGGAATATCAATATATACATTTATATATCGTTTATACGCCATTAGATATATAATTATGGTCTCGATTTGGATGGAATATCAATATATACATTTATATATCGCTTTATACGCCATTAGATATATAATTATGGTCTCGATTTGGATGGAATATCAATATATACATTTATATATCGCTTTATACGCCATTAGATATATAATTATGGTCTCGATTTGGATGGAATATCAATATATACATTTATATATCGCTTTATACGCCATTAGATATATAATTATGGTCTCGATTTGGATGGAATATCAATATATACATTTATATATCGCTTTATACGCCATTAGATATATAATTATGGTCTCGATTTAGAAGGAATATCAGTATATACATTTATATATCGCTTTATACGCCATTAAATATATAATTATGGTCTCGATTTGGATGGAATATCAATATATACATTTATATATCGCTTTAATATATAATATATAAATTATATATAATATAATATAATATAATATATATCACATCTAATGGAGTATAAATCGATATAAACATTAATATATCCAGTTTCCACTTAAACTAAAGCAGCAAAAACACATATAATTATGTTTAAATCGATATATAAATTTATATATTTAATTTCCATACAATAGGCCATTATTCACTGGTCGTCGAAGAAATGTCAAACGTTTGACTTATAGGTCGGTGGCGACATCTAACACAGAACCATATGAACCCGGTAGTCACTACGTAGTTCCCATCGAACTCGGAACGATTTTGCATAGAGGCGCTGCATGCAATCAACTTAGAAACATAGGAATCTTAGTGGATTCCCATTGGATTGCTTTATATGCAATTATAGTCGTTACGTAGTTCCTCACAAATTGGGAACAATTTTGCATAGAGGCGCTGCATGCAATCGCCTTACGAACTAAGGAGTATTAGTGGATTCCCATTGGATTCCTTTATACGCAAATATTTGTAATTATGGAGCCGGTTTTGAAGGAATATCAATATACACATTTATATATCGCTTTGCTTTATACTATATATGTCCCTTTCTTATTGCGATTTGAAAAAAAAAGCATGGATAGGAGTCCATGGATTTTTAAAATTGAAATTAAAATTTACAAATCGATTAAAATATATACATTTACAATGCAGTACCTGTTAGTAATTAATGCAGTCACTTAGATTGCACTTACTGTGGAATTGTAAGATGTCTATTAATCAAATGTTATTATTTTTAATAAAAAATTGAATTCCTGAAATAAAAAATATTTTCAACTGGAATATACAGTTTATTCGCATTAAGTAATATTGATATTAATTTTGATAATACAAACTCAATTTATCAATTCACAAAATTTTATTGTTCTTTAGGCAAAAACGAGATTACATTAATGTATATATAATAACTAGCAAATAATATACAACTTTAAAACTAATATATAATTTGTCCATGTGTAATAAGCAACAACTGAGAGATATAATTATCTTTTCTTACCATTATATCACAGTCGATTGTACTAACTGTGCAATCATATTTTTAAAAAAAAATATATATATATATATATATATATATATTGCCCTGAAAACTGAATATCATATATATATATATATATATATATATATATATATATATAAATATATGTATGTAATAGATATATATATCTATTACATACATATATTATATTTTGTACTTAACTTGGAAAACAACCAATTTGAATACATTTTTCATGGCTTTGATAAAAATGTTCCTTAATAAAATATGGATCTGTAAGTTATAAGTACAAAATAAAAACTACTTATTATAATGACCAAAATAAAAACTAATAACAGTATTTAATGGTAATAGATAAAAATTTGTAACTAATATTATACTGGCACATTTGTTTCTTTAACTCTCTCAAAAATCAAATTTATTAAACACACATACACATTCTATAGAATTTTAGAAATCAGTAAGTTGCGATTGAAAATGTATGCACAATTTAATTACCAGAGCATGGCACTCTTAATTTATTATTATTGTCCATTTAAATCTCAATAATGCACTTGTGTTGTATTGAACACCATGAGTTGTATAGAAATTTCTGTTGTAGACAGTTACAAAAGGTCTATAACAATTTCAAAAAATTCTATAAATATCATTTACAAGCAATTAAATTGAATTGACAAAATGTCAATGTAAAGAGCATCATATAAAACTAAAACTAGTCTTTAAACATTCAGACTGCCATCTACTTCTTAAATATACACAGGCAATTCGCTTTTAACATCACTAAAATATTCATGCTCAGAAATTCATCTTCCTTATTCGGGCTTCGTAGGTTTCTTACAGTTGAGGTGGCCCACTGTGAGGTTCTTAGACTCAGGATGGTCTATTGCAGACAGAAAAAATCTAGATGTTCACGTCGTTCTGAATTTTTGAAATTTCTAAAATAGTAATAATAGTATCATTATCTTGTTTTTGGCAGTAAAGTAATTCCTATAAAATTCAACTTAATTATAAAAATTATATTAGTTCATACCATTCTGTATAAAACTATAAATGCATGTAATTATTTTATTCTACATATTAAAGATGAGAAATCAAATAAAGAATAAATGTATTGTAGTAATGTTATTCTAATAAAATTTTCATAACATTTTATGAAATGGATAGTGTAAAAAATATTTTACAATGCATGTCTAAATAGGCAAAGTTTCATTGTTTAAAAAAATAAACCTCTACATCGACATATGTATGCATAACACAAGTCTTCAAATATTTTATTAAAATGCATACAAGCATTAGAAATTATTGTTAAATAATTAAAGGTATTATTAAATACCTTTATGTAATTTTAATGAAGTATTTGACAGCAATGCTTTTTGTAAGAAATAATGTTGTTCTCACATTCACAGAAAATCCTTTTGTCATGCCAATTTGCAGATAATGAACCTTCGGCTATAATTCCCATGGCATTGCTCCGACAGAATTTTATTCTGACATGGACTGTTGTCCACGTATATATAGATTTTAATTAATTAGATTTTTACCTGAAATTTATAAAATAACGAAAACATCATGAACGGTTTTTAAATTGTCAAAATTGATTCAAGGATTTATTGTAAAATCGTGGACGAAAAATTATAATTAAATATAATTGAAAAGATCTCGCTTTACCAATCATCTTGTAAAACTAATCATTGTATTTCTCATCGAATTTCACCAAAAGGCTTTTAAATTTTCGAATTTGGTTTAGCTGTTTTTGAGAAAACGCCAACGAAAGGTCAAAAATCGGCTTACATATACACACACCTACCTTTTTTCAAATTTGGTCTCAAACAATTTAGAATGGCATGAAACGTCGAAAAATATAAAATTAGTAAATCAGATTTTCTGACAAAACAAACTTCTCTTTCTTGAAGTTAATTATAGCAAAAATAATAATTTATTTTCTTAAAACTTAATATCCAACTTCAAAAGTATTATCAATATATAATACAAATTTATATAAATATTAACTAAATCCAATCTGTTCGATTTATTGAAGAAAATATGGAAGATAACATTGAGTAAATAATTTGTACAATGATGAAAATTTGCATTAAAAGCATGAAATAATTGTACCTTTACAATTACCAATATTAGATTTGTAACCATATTAACAAAACATACAGATTGATACAGATAATACAATGCACATATCAATGACATTATTGAAGATGAAAATTCATACATATCAAAACTAAACTCTCGTCAAAATGTACAACATATAACACATCCTTTAATATGACACATTGCTAAAATCGTATTCATCTACAAAAACAGTAGTGCATACAGTCAGTACATTTTACTACAAGATACTATAGTAAATTTATTTACACATAACAAATTAATTGATCATAAAACTCTTGCAAGTAAATTTCCAGTTGAGTAAATGTTGGTCTGTCATTTGGATTAATTGCCCAGCAGCAAGACATTATCATAAATCTAAAACATAGAGTACATATTATAGCCTTGAAACTTGCTTAAATATTGTAGATTTTCGTTTGTAATAATATTTTATTAATCCCTTAACTTACAATTTAGATTCGAAAATTGTGACTATATATGAGTTTGTGACTATTTTCTCACACAGTGTATAGTTTATCACAAAAATAAAAATAATTTTGTACTTTACAGCTATGTATTAATAAATATTTCGTAATATTCGCGATTACCGCACCGGACCATGCTCTAATAAGTAATATTTGCTTCTGGGTAATATGTACGTTTGGCCTAGCCATCGTAAGTTAAGGGGTTAATATTAATTATAATTTTATAAACTTCATAATTATAAAATATATTATGAATGACATAAAATTCAGATTGCTTATGAAAAAAGTAGGTACAAAACAGGACTTACAATTCATCAGGACAATTTTTAGGTTGGTCCAATCTATAACCCTTTTCCAAATACTGAGCCACTTCGCTAGGATCAATATCTTTATAAGGCATTCTTCCCAAAGTAATCAATTCCCATAAAAAAACACCAAATTCCCATATGTCATTTGGAGCGTCATAAATATTACGAGTTAAAGCTTCATGAGACAACCATTTTACTGGACGGTTCACATTGTCACCAAGGCAGTGGTAATCTTGAGGAAACAAGTCCCTTGATAGAGCAAAGTCACCAAGCCGAACATGCAGATTTTTGTCAATTCTGTGAATAGAGATATATTATTATGAAATAAATACTACATGATACAAAACTGGCAAATATATAACGAAATTTGTTAATTTTATAAAAGCAACATAAGGTCTAATATTGTTTAACATCACAGATGAATTGTATTCAAGAAATTAATATTGTTTTATAGAAATACTAAAGTTTGGTTGATTTTGACAACAACTAATTAAATTTAATGTATTAATTTTGCTTCAGTTTATTTTAACAAATAGTCATGTAAGTATTATAAAATAGTAGTATCAGTAAATTCACTAAGCATCAAATAACAATAAATGAAAGGTGTTAATGTTACAGCTTTGAAGTTAATAGTTACGATGAAATCCACCAAAAAAATCAAACATCAATTAAAAGCAGATAAATAATCAGTTGCCTGAGCACAAAATGCAGCTCAAACACTCATATCCAGGATAGCGGGTGTTCATGCAAATAAATCTCAAGAAATTACAGTTAATTGATATTGGAAATACGACAGCCATCAAATACAGAAACTTTGGCATAAAACTTCCAAAAAAATCTGCATTGTTTTACAGAAAAAAATAAAAAAAGGATTAATATTATTATTTTTTAACATTATTATTGTTATTTATTAATATTATATTTTCTGAATATATGGAGAAATTAATTGGATTGTAATTGACTCAGTGTGAGGTATATTAGCAGCTGAGAATATGAACATTTATTTTAAGACAATTATTTTATATGTCTTTCAAAGAAATAGAAAGAAAGAAAAAAAAATGAAATTGTAAATGGAGTTTACTTATGTTATGTAACCAAGTAAAACTATCATAAATATATTGACATATTCAGTGGATTTTAATAAAAGCTACAGCAAAGCGTAGCTGGGGATGCTAGTATATATAAATATATATATATGTATATATATATATATATGTATGTATATATAAATAATTTTGATGTTGAGATATGTGAGATTCAGTCTTGAGGGCAATACATCAATTAAAAACTTGTATGAACTTATAACATTTTTATTGTTTCTATACGTTTCGACACATTGTTTTGTTATTCATACATCTTTATAAAAATAGTACAAATAAAAGAATTGATACTTCTTCACTGTGTGAGAATTACCAAGTAGTTTTAAACAATATTTCGAAGTTCATCCCTTTAAAGTAATCACCTATCCTGATTCGACTTTTTAATTATAATAATTTTAATTTTAATTAATTTTTCTTTTAATTTTCATCTCAATACTACCAATTATGTCCACCCTCACAATTGTCATCTTTTAATCTTTTATTATATGTACCCTCCTTGTAAAACAATGTGTCGAAATGTATGGAAACAATAAAAATGCTATAAGTTCATACGAGTTAATTAATAAAAGTTTTATGCATTATGTGTTTAAACGTTTGAAAAATATATTAATTAAACTTACGCGCAATTTCTTGCTGCAATGTCACCGTGAAAACATCGACGAGAATGGGCATAAGACAAAGCTTGACATATGCGCAGACCAATGTTTACCAATTCGCGAGTTGTAACAGCCCTTCGAGGAAATGAAGATGCTGAAGCAAGTCCAGGAGCATTCAAAGCTTGTAAAGCCTAGATATACAAGTACAATTAACTCAACAACTATAGAAAAAAAAATATTTCAATAAACTAAATTAATTTTACTTATTATACACATTATATACAATAAGCACATCTAATTATACTGATTTATGCTACTTTTTCAAGAATAATTTAAGTAGTATATTATTTATATGAATGTGTCAAAGCTTAAAGAAAACGTTAATTTAGATTTATTATAGATATACAAACACAACACTTACATATGATTATCATTTATTTTCAGCTAATTACTAACCTTATATTCTTTTATAAGATTTATTATTATTGAGTTATTATAATTGTATCACCAAATTTACTTGAAATATACAAACTCATTGTGATTGATCAAAACGCAGACTAAAAAAACTGCAAAAAACTACACACGGAACAGTTCCATGAACAAAGTGGGTCAGTAGATAGAAGCCTAGTAATAACTTGATTAATTCATTGCCAAATACTAGTTGTTACTAATGTGTAAAAGTTTACATATATATTTAAATATATAGTATATATACTATATATACTGACTACCAACTCATACAAACATAGACCCATGACAGAGCATTCCCTATTTTATCCGAGAATTGGCCCCAAAATCTATTTTTTCAAATAAGATTACATATTATAGAAGCTTAAAGTAAACTCTAATATACTGTATCTATTGTTAATTAGAATAAGAGAGAAAGACTAAACTTACCATCTTCAAATTATGATGTTCTCCTTGAAGCCTGTAGACAATGAAAGGCGCCGTACAATCCTCTATAGACACTCCCAAAACAGTTAGCAGATTTGGATGGCGTAATCCATATAGCATAAGACCTTCCTGCAGAAGTAAAGAGACTTGTTCACGCGATGCATGCTGTTGCGAAACAGTTTTCACAAGTACTTGTGCTTCGCTGCTTTCTTTACTAATTCTGTCGTCAGCTTTTGACGATGCTTGATCATCATTAGTGATATCGTTGCTGGAACATGAATTCTGTGCAAGCATTTGGTAGTCGCTATTACTACTTTCAATAACGCCTTTTCGACTATCCCTCGAAAAGGAGCAGTCTGAGTCCAAATCTTGCTCGGCGTAAGTTCCGCGATATACCCGACCGAATGTGCCTTCTTGCAAAAGACTGCTCAAACGAATGCGGCATCTAATAATAAAATAGAATGGTCCATAATTGTTTTACTCAAATAATTTAAATCACTGCATTTATTTTGTCAAATAATCTAACTTCAAAGCTTATTTATTAACTTCCCGTAGGGTAAGTTATTGTAATGGGCCGAAAATCGGAATTGAAAATTTTTACATTTCTCGACGTTTTGAAGGTTTCTGAACGTTTTGGCATACCTCAGAAAAAATGGATGTGTGTGTGTGTGTGTGTGTGTGTGTGTGTATGTATGTATGGATACAAATTTTCGTCCACGTTTTCGGGCGTACGGATCAACCGATTTGAATGGTTTAAAAAACATTCGATTCCTATTAATAAGGAGAAGAGCTGATTAGTTTTTGGCAAAGACAGGTCCAGCAGTTACGGAGATAAGGAGCAAAGAGTGCAGAAAATAGAAATCGAGTTTTTGAGAGAACGGAGCATCCGATTTGAATTATCTAAAAAACATTCCATTAGTAATGATTGGGAGAAAGGGTTATTAGTTTTTCGCAAAGGCAGGCCCAGCCATTTCGGAGATACAGAGCTAAATGTACAAAAAATGGCAGTTTTTGAGAGAACTAAGCGTCCGATTCAATTGATTCAAAGAACTTTCTGCTTGTCTTAACAAAAAAATTGATTTTGGAAAAAAAAATTTTGCACCATTTTTTTTTTTTTTTTTTTTTTTTAATTTTTTGTATATCGAAAATAATTCAGATTTTATTTTTAATTCTGACTATAGTTCTAATATACTTTAAACAAATAATTTCAACTCTGCAATTCAGTTTATATAATTCTTATAAATATTAGACAATAATACAATATTTATAATAATCTATTTGAAAACATTCAATATTCCTCGAACGTTTCGTTACGGTACGG
Organism: Ctenocephalides felis; assembly: GCF_003426905.1. NCBI lineage: Eukaryota > Metazoa > Arthropoda > Insecta > Siphonaptera > Pulicidae > Ctenocephalides > Ctenocephalides felis. The sequence goes on along the minus strand of NW_020537324.1, from coordinate 16,094,814 downwards.
GAAGTTCCAGCAATTTGCCTTAAGGCACGATGCCACCCACCCCACTAGTTTTTTATAAGATTGTATTAAAACTAAAGTCCACTACGTGTATTACAAAGTGTAATGTAATCATATATACAGGACCGGATTTAGAAATTTGGCGCCCTGGGACACTGACAAAAATGCCGCTCCATTCCTAAATTTTTACTTAAAATAGTTTATAACACTAGATATACCACGCCAGTCAAAATGACTGGTTGGGCACTTTCAATTCAAAATTCCCATTATATGTAAGATTTGTTTTGTGAAATGAAGTTATGACTTTTTAAGTTATAAGTATAGAAATCATTTTGTGCATTCAAAGTTACTTTATATATATTAGTAACAAAAATAAATTGTGTTACTACTACTTGTAACAGCACCAGTCAAGACTGGTGCAAGTTTCTATAGAAAATGTTTGATAAAAGAACCGAAATAACAATAGCCATAGATCGTATGCGTTTATCGCCTCTCTTATCGACGACAATATACATTATTTATTCTTTATTATCTTTTACATTGTAAAAATGCAGATTGCTGAAGTATTACTAGATTTTTACCAACAAAACAATTGTTTCGAGCTTCGTTCAACACACTAAATAAAATTTTATTCAAAGTGATTTTCAAGTATAATTATTTATTCTTTTTGTACACTGATACAAGTAAGTAACATTCGGGCGGACACAGAAATTTTCAAAAATATATTCTTGAGTAAAAAAAAAACTATAAACGAGAAAACTACCATGGTTTCGACTTATTTTTATAGCGACTGCCAGTTTTCGAAAAAAGAATGGAAACAATGTTTTTTTAGCTTGTTTGGAAAATACAATCAGCGGATTTCTGAAATGTTTGGACCTAGGATTTGAAATATATGATAGTGACGGTGAATTTTTAACTTCCCGAAGGAGAAGTTTATGTTTTCATCAAAAAATCCGATTCGCTAATTTTATGTTTTCTCGACGTTTCAAGCCATTCTGAATCGAATGAGACCAAATTTGGAAAAAGTATGTGTGTGTGTGTGTGTGTGTGTGTATGTGTGTGTGTGCGTGTGCACCAACAGATTTTTTGCCGTAAATCGACGTTTTCTCGAAAACGGCTGGGTCGATTTCAAAAATTTAAAAGCCATTCGATGTATCTCGACGAGAACTATTGTTTGTCAGTTTTGTGCGACGATCGGCCAAGCCGTTTCTTTATAAATGGCAGAAAAGTGAAAAATTTTTCGTCTACGTTTTAGCCCGCAATTCTGAATCGATTTTGAAAATTCAAAAACCGTTCGAAAGATATTGGTTGGGAATCGTGCTGATTAGTTTTTGGTAGAGATCGGCCGGGCCGTTTTCTTGTAATAAAGTTTTTAAAAAAAAAATTTTGACGATTTTTATGATTATTTTTTTGACGAAAGATACCATAGTTTTCTAGGTCATACTAAAATATTACGGCCCTACGACAACTGGTTCAGCTTTAAAAATTCGTCAAAGTTTGCAAAAATCAGTATGGTCTTTTTGGCATTTGTCAAAATTAGACTTTTGCTCGACGTTTTCTCAAAAACGCCTGAACCGATTTTAGAAATTTAAAAGCCATTTGATGTATTTCGGTGAGGACTATCGTTTGTCAGTTTTGTGCAACGATCTGACAAGCCGTTTCTTTGTAATTCGAAAAAACTTTTCGTACATATTTAAGCTCATCCTACCGAACCGATTTTAAAAAATCAAAAACTGTTCGAAAGATATTAGTTGGGAATGATGCTGATTAATTTTAGGTGAAAATCTACCGAGCCGTTTTCTTGTAATTAACTGTTGAAAAAAAGTGTTAAATTTTCGTCGACATTTAAGCTCATCCTACCGAACCGATTTTGAAAAATCAAAAACTGTTCGAAAGATATTAGTTGGGAATGATGCTGATTAATTTTAGGTGAAAATCTACCGAGCCGTTTTCTTGTAATTAACTGTTGAAAAAAAGTGTTAAATTTTCGTCGACATTTAAGCTCATCCTACCGAACCGATTTTGAAAAATTAAAAACTGTTCGAAAGATATTAGTTGGGAATGATGCTGATTAATTTTAGGTGAAAATCTACCGAGCCGTTTTCTTGTAATAACTGTTGAAAAAAAGTGTTAAATTTTCGTCGACATTTAAGCTCATCCTACCGAACCGATTTTGAAAAATCAAAAACTGTTCGAAAGATATTAGTTGGGAATGATGCTGATTAATTTTAGGTGAAAATCTACCGAGCCGTTTTCTTGTAATTAACTGTTGAAAAAAAGTGTTAAATTTTCGTCGACATTTAAGCTCATCCTACCGAACCGATTTTAAAATATCAAAAACTGTTCGAAAGATATTAGTTGGGAATGATGCTGATTAATTTTAGGTGAAAATCTACCGAGCCGTTTTCTTGTAATTAACTGTTGAAAAAAAGTGTTAAATTTTCGTCGACATTTAAGCTCATCCTACCGAACCGATTTTAAAATATCAAAAACTGTTCGAAAGATATTAGTTGGGAATGATGCTGATTAATTTTAGGTGAAAATCTACCGAGCCGTTTTCTTGTAATTAACTGTTAAAAAAAAATTAAGCCGTTTTTCATGAAACTTTTTTTGGCGATATACATCATGGTCTTATAGAACTTACTGTAATATTACGGCCTTACAACAAGTAGTTTAATTTTAAAAATTCGTCAAAGTTTGCTAAAATTATTATCGTTTTTTTTTAAAGTAGGATTAATGAAGTATATTATTTACACATTTTTTTTGATTAAGTCGATTATTTACACATTTCGGGAAGTTCATGTAACTTGCCTCAAGGCTAAATACCAAACCAACTAGTTAGATAAACAATTAAATCCACAAGGCAGTGCTATTATATTATATTAGAAATGGGAAAATTTCGGGATAAAGACAATACAGATGGATCAAGTACGTTAGTAAATGGATAGATATCTCAATCAAACGTATGAGACGATGCGATCCACTTTCTTCCAATTCTGAAGACGAATTTGGAAGTAATGCACCAACTCAGGAAACTAAAATTGGTTTGAAACTATTTGTACAAGACTTGTAGTAAAGTTAAATAGGTTTTGCAGGTAGATTAGAAGTTCAAAGAGCTTTCAGAGACATACCTGGACCAAATTTACAGAAAAAAGGCCCGGTTTTGGAACAAATTATAGAATATAGCAAAAGATGTTTCAAATCGGGAGCTCATATCACTTTGGTTGAATAACATTTTCCAACAATGGCCAGAAGCATATTTAGACAGTAAATACTAAAGAAACCATATAAATTTACATAAAATTCTAGCTGGCATCTGATATGGAAACAAAATATACGGTAAATGGTAGCCCGTATTAAGGGAAAGACGATGCATCAACCCCTCAAAGCAAAATTGTAGTAATGAAACTTCTTGAAACAAATACCATGAAGAGTATAATTGCAATAGCCTATATTATTTTTACAATTATTCATATGGCATTGAAATTAAAATATAAAAACACGTTGTTAGCTGTAATTTTACGCGTAAACAAGTGGGGGCTGCCGGACACTTTTATTGAGTATTGTACTAAAGTACTGTAAAAACTATTAAAAATTAATATATTTTTTATTTGGCAATATCTATAAGTTTATTTAACAGCTGCGATTAGTTTTGTTCGACTTAAAATCACAAAAAGCATTTTTTCATAGAGACCAGTCATTTTGACTGGTATTGATAGAAATAGGTATAATCAAATGGCTGGTATATCTAGTGTTAATATTATTATAAATATATACCGCGATAATAGTTTTGAGAATATGCAACAGTTATGATCACAGTCTTTCTTATCCTTTCACGGTGTTTTAGAAACGATAGCATGCAATTTTTGTAAAACAATTCCATGAAACACAAAATACCTTTGAATAGTAATTTCAGCAATTTTGTCTTGAAGTCTCTCCTCTTTCGATTTCTCTTCGCCACCGCTCAATCTGTCCTTTCCATTACAAGCTTTATCCTTTTTACTTGCAATTACATCAGCTTTACCGCACACATTCAAATCAGTACCGTAACTTTTGAAATCAACTCCTCTAATTTGAGCTACATTCTGTGCTTTTGCAATATCTTCTTCTTCATGATGTTCATGCCGAATTAGTAATGACCTCGTCATCGGAGCAGCCTGCCTGTCGCGTTTTAAGGGCCGAAAAGAGCAAAATCGCACGGCCAAGAATGTTACGCATACAGCACCGATGGCGCAGGCACTGCCGAGTGTCAGATGTAAAAGTCCTATAGGTGGATCCGTTGCCGAACTTAGATTGTCCACATAAACCTTAAAATAACCAGTGTGATGAAAAACAAATGTTTGTTATAAAATTTTCGTCTCACAAAGACCGATTTTTTGTATTTATTTTTATCTAATGTGGTAATAAATAATACGTATAAGGGATCGCTCAAGTATTACGCAAGCAGATTTATTACAATTATTTACCACCCCCCCTCCCCTTTGTCAGCAAAAGTAAGCAAATTTCTTACCCAAAATAAACTAAATAAGCAAATCAATAACCCCCCCACCCCCATATAGTGCTTACGTAATACTTGAACGGCACCTAACCCATTATATTTACTTTTTTATCATCAGCCCCTATATTTTTATAGTCATTTCAGCAATTCAATCATCGTTTATCCAGCGTTCAGACATTTCAAATTTTTGATCATGAAGAAATTACAGCTTATATCTTACATTAAAATACAATTTATTATTATTAAGAGTTGTCAAACCCTAACACTCTTTTTATTTTGAGGTAATTTTTTTACTTTAATTTTTTTAATGCAGAATTGACAAAATACATACAACTCTTTTTACTTCAAAATACTATTAATTTTCATCAAGGGTTATCTTCGCCTAACATTTTTTTAAATTTTGAGACCAATTTTCTTTATTTTAATTTTCCATAATTTAAAATTTAAAAATACATAGAACTCTTTTTACTTCTCATTTCACTTATGTACCACATGAGTTAGTTATTTTCATACTAAACATTTTAAACTAGAAATATTTTTATGGCAAAACACTGTTTGCCGGGTCACCTAATATATATATATATATACATAATCAAAGTACAAAAATACAGGTGTTGGCCGACTTATGCAAGAAAAGAAAATGCTGTAAATTAAAAATTAACTAGTGGGGCGCATGGCATCGTGCCTTAAGGCAAATTGCTAGAACTTCCCGTACCAAAAATTATTTTTATTTTAAAAGATTAACATTTTTGAAAAAAATTACTCTGAAAAATTAGATTTTTTTTCAAAGTAATCGTACTGCTTTAACTGCATAGAGACGAAATATCGAAGTGCGTAAGCGCCGCGCCGCTAACGGATAAGCATTGGTACGGAACCCATAGGAATGTAAACAAAATTTATACTTATTGTTAATATCTCTATAAAATATTTGATAACTTGATGTGCATATGTCTAATGATCATTTTTGACCGCCAGATGGCATTTTTTTAAATTTTTTTTACTAGATCTCCGAAACCGCTAAACCTGCCTTCATGAAAATTTGATCAGTTCTTCATCTACTTAATACAAGTAAAATGCTTTTTGAATTATTCAAATCGGACGCTCCGTTCTCTTAAAAACTGAGTTACCGTTTTTGGCACTTTTTGCCCCATATCTTCGGAACGGCTAGACCTGCCTTTGCCAAAAACTAATCAGCACGTCTCCTTATCAATGCAAATCGAATGTTTTTTGAATTATTCAAATCGCTTCATCCGTGTTCCCGAAATCGTCGACGAAAATTTGTATCCGAACACACATACACACACACATACATCCATTTTTTCTAAGGTATGCCAAAATATTCAGAAACCTCTGAAACGTAAATATATATAAAAATTTTCATTTTTGTTTTTTTGCGATTACTATAACTTACCCTACGGAAAGTTAAAAATGAAAGTTTATGAATAGATGAAGAAATTTAGAAACAAATCAATTTAAAACATTTTATCTCTAGGTATTTTAATTTAAGAGAAAAACAGAAAATAAAACAATATTTTGTATTTACTAAGCGTAAGTTTGAAAACTCAATTTTGAAATCCTTAAATTTATAGAGAACATCTATTCCCAAAAAGAATAGCCCTAAGATTTATATCTTATTATATTTATAGACAGAATATTTTCATACTCACCATATTACTGGAAATATTTTGATCCGTATCTTTCAAACAAATTTTCTTTCTTCGGAAAATCAATGAAACCACTCCATTCTTATTTGGGTATCCCAAAACCTGGTCACTATCTCGGCCAGGACTGATCATTCCGTGTTCACGTCGCGGTATTTTGTCTGCACCATCGCTTCTAAGAGAACTTCGTTTTATAACGAAGCTGTCCTCGCTTCGCTTCTTTCTGGAGCCAGCATGGCCAATTTCTTCGTCGTAATCAACTAATAGCCTTTCGTTATTTCTAATACTTTCGATGTTGAGAATGTCATTATTGCCTCTGATGTGAGTATTTTTATTGTTTACATTGACGTCTAAGCGTATTGTAACATTGACTTCTGCGGTTACACTGCCGGAACATGCCAGTGTTAAGCTGAATGCTTCGTTTGGGCCGACGGGCATGCGGTCGGAATTAGACACATTGAAATGAGGATATGGAATGACGGTGCGATCGGACACCTCCACATTCAATGAGTATAGTAGCTGTAAAATCAAGAATAAACATCATAATAAATTTTGAAAGAAAAACAGAATAATAGAACTAATAAAAAAAACTGAACTAGTGGGGCGCATGGCATCGTGCCTCAAGGCAAATTGCTGGAACTTCCCGTACCATAATTAGAAATCTTGGTACGAAACCCAAAAAAATTTACACAAAATGTGTACACATTATTAAAATCTTTATAAAATATCTGATGATTTGATGTACATATGTCCAACTAGTTGGTATTGGTATTTAAACTTGAGGCAAGTTACATGAACTTCCCGATATGTGTAAATAATCGACTTAATCAATAATAAACAAATCAATTTATGAGTGATTAGAAGTATTCCGAGTGAATTTATTACACATAATTAAAGACGAACGAACACGTTAACTCGAAGTAATTTCTAGAATCAAATTTTCAATTTTTATATTTGAACCAGTTTCCGTAGGACTTTAATGGTTTATTAATACCAAGTCTCGGGCTCCGCAAGGTTTATAGCTAAGAAAATTAATAATGCATCGTGCCTTAATGCAAATTGCTGGAACTTCACGCACCGCAATTAAAAATTCGAGTAATGGCATTAGTAAGAATTATCAGAATTATGCTTGGTTAAGTCAACGAGCAATTCTTGTCGCAAAGAATAATGATGTACACGCACTGAATTTCACCATTCAATCAAAAATTGCTGGCGATTTGGTGACATACCAATGATTCCGACTGGTCTTCCGTTTGACTTCAAACGATTGCAATTTCCAGTTCGCAATAACAAGTCGTAAGGCCAATCGCTTAGTGTTTGCGGGATAAATTTCAAATAGATTATTTAGAAAATCATTGTTTTTCACATGTGCAGTTATACGTTGCCTGTTAGAGTTGGAAAACCATCCGCTTTGTTTGTGTTAACGTCAGACCAAAAACAAAAAATGTAGTTTACCAAAGAGCACTTCAATGAAACGGATAATTAGCGGATTGACTTTCATTTACTTAGAGAAGTTCAACTAAAAAAATCGAAATAAATTCATTACTGTTGTGTAATAAAATCAAATTTTTCCTTTTCAAACGTAAGACAAACAAAAAAATTCTTCATCTTTCTCACGATACCATCATGGTGGCGAAACGGAGTTCGTCGGGTAGACCGTAATTCAGTACTTTGTGAAAAAAATAGAGCAAAAATTACGATTTTTAATTATATATATATATATATATATATATATATGTGTGTGTGTGTGTGTGTGTGTGTTTTATTTCACGCGTCAAACTATACTCTCAGTACATTCAGCTACTTTTACATATGTGTAAATGAATAAAAGTTACATAAAACACATGAATATTGAATTAATTATCTACTCACTGGTTTATCTGTATAACTTTGCCAATTAAAAGTAAGTACATTTATGCTCGCAGGCACCAAAACTATAAAATTCATGGCATATTCATTGACATGACCATCTCGAACGTAGAACAGTTCGCCAGACAACCCTGAAATGAAAAAAGTGGGAAATAAATTTCATTTTATTGAGTGTATTCATTGAAAGACATTTCACTAGGGTGAATAAAAGAGAACTATAATCGCATATGGTATTCTACAAAAACATTAACTTGTCATCGCTATATTTTAAAATTTATGCTGGGCGAGGGAGTTGATAGAAGTATGGTTCAAGATACTGAAATAAAGATTCATAAATGATATTTGCAGTTTATTCTCATTTCAAATAATGTAGTGTTTTTAAAATTTACATCATACTTCATAAAATTCACAATAAATATTCATACAATTCATCTACCTTGGAATATACATATATATAGAATAATTCCTTTTTACATTGTTACTCTCATTTAAATATCAAACATATCAATGTACTTTATTACCTTTAGCAAAAGTATATCTGACATGATTTTATTTTAAATTATTTTTTTTACTTTGATTTATAAGATGGATGGTATTACAAGAAATACTCACGTTATAAATATAGCATATGTATTTATGTCTCATAAAAAAGTAATAAAATCATTTACTTCCAAACATTTGCTTCCAAGTAGCTTTTAAATGTCTGATACCAAATAATTAATATTTTATATTATATTAGGTATTTTGCGTAATAACAAAATTCTGGGGCTATATATTATAAATAAATAAAGCACTAATTGTAAATACATTTATGTCTGGAATAATAAATGTTAGAAAGAAAACATAAATAATAATATGAAAAAGGCATAATAAATTTTCAAGAATTATTATGGCAAGTTTATAATATACTCCCAAATATCGTCAATAAAATATCAAGTTAAAATTAAGACTAGAAGAAGAACCTTTTTTATTGTGAGTGAAAAATCGAAATTTCGAACAATATCGATATATTGCTTCCTATTTTGTATTTCATGTACTGCAACCTCCCTCGAACAAATATGTCATCACAAAAGCCTTCAATATTGGTTTTGTGAGGACTGAAATTATGAGGGAAAAACCGCCCCAACTTGAAGAGGGTGAATAATCACACTATAGTCCGCATATGGTGTTAAAATGCAATTCCATCGACATTGATCAAAGTAAAAGTGGGCAAGTGCAAAGACTTTTCACACAATTTCATTCTAGGAATATAACACTAAATTTGCTGATGTAGAAATATTATCACTCTATCATCGGTGTCATAAAAACAGAAGAGCTTTTATGTGCAAAAAAATTTGATATGCAATAAATTTAAATTAGCAAAAATATAAACAGAATGTATTGTCTAAAAACAAACAATTGATTTGCTTTGATTATTTTATTATGAGTAAAACGAATAACTTTGTAAATATCTATTTTTGCACTAACTTCATTTCATAACAAGTAAAAGTTACAAACGGTTTTTTAAAAAAGATAATGGAATAACCAAAAATTGCATTTCTCCATTTTTGGTTATTTTATTACCTTTTGAAAACACATAGATGTAATTTTTGTAAAAAACTACTAATAGTTTTTCTTTTTTTGTTACATGTAGGGTGAAGTACCGTAACGCCGGACGGCACCAAAAACCGGACACTCTATTTAACACGTATTATTTAAGCGAGTATAAATCTTTTCATTTCAAAATACAAGTGAAAGGAGCATGGGGGGCACACAGGTACAGGATCACGCGCCAAGCCTCGCCTGTGACGCACACGGCCACGGCGAGAGCAACCCTTTCATGTTTTAGGCGCAAAATCACGGCGTTACCTAAATATCAATGGAAGTAATTCTAGCATATTTATGCATTTACATTTGAGTGGTATGCAAAGATAAAAGTTGTACTTGATTGTTATCCGTAAAATGGTAGAATATCATTAGATCTTTTAACCAAATTTTAGTAGGTGCCACCAAATGAACGAAAATGTCTGTTTCTTAGCACCGAAGCAATATGTCATCCCTTAGTGCCGGACAGTAAACATATTGATATTTCTTGTGAGAATTTACGTAATTTATTCCAATTATTTAATTTTGTTCTGTATGAGTGCTAACGGTCACTACATACCCCCATTCTTCATATTTCCTAGTCAAAGAATCTAATCTTATGATGAATGCTCCAGTTGAGAGCATCGGTGTGGCCCAGCCAAAAGGGTAGATAAATAGTGTTTTTTTTTGCAATATCTAAAAATATTCGTCAAAGACACATGTGCAGACATTCCAAAGTGTGGAGGCGGCTACATATGTGATCAATGCAGGTTATTTTGAAATGTCCGGTACTAGGTGCTACTGCTTAAAATCATATTTTTTGATACCAAAGTTTGATTGATAGTATTAATTATTGTTTAGCAAAGATTGCGGTTTTGTTAATTTAGTTTGATTTCTAACTTTGTTATCTAACATAAATCATAATTTAATAAACATTTCGTAAAATATTTTTTGATTTATTTATAAATAACTCTTAATATAATATTGGAAATGCATAAGGTAGAAAAATATGTACACAATTAAATTGTATCATACCCTACATAATGTAATAAAATGTATTTGAATCTTGAACTTGAAACAAACTGTTTGAGGCTGATTTGTCATCATCAGTGTAAAAATTAATAACTAAGTGATATAATTTTGCTAGTATTTTTAAATTCGTAGCTTTAGTACTTTATGAAATAAAGTTACTGCTAAAAATTAGCGTAATTATGGCATTTTTTATGCCATACAAACTAACATTTGTTTTTCTCAATTAAATTTATAAAAAAATATCAGTCTTGATCTAATATGTATAATACTTCTTTGCTTGCATAATATAAATAAATGAAATAAGCATCATTCAGATGACATCAAATGATATTTATATTACTAACAACAACTAATTGAACCATTAACTTAAATTTGGCGATAATCATAATTACTCATATATATTTGTATTATATATATTTAATTTCACACAATTCATACTAGTAATCATAAACCCAGAAGGAAGTTATTACTACTTTTTTCCTATGTTATGTATTATACATATTTTCATATAATCATGTAAATAAACTATATTAACAAAGAACAAGGAAAGATAAGGAATCAATGAAGGTTAATTAAGAATTTTGCTTGATTTATGGTAGTAAATAATAGTATTTTAATATACCAATTGAATATTAATAGAAATTTTACACAATGGATATACATATACACATACATATACTCTTCTTTTATCTATGTACACATATATTATATTTAATTTATATATTATCTGTACGTGTTAAATTCAAACTAATTTATTATATTTGGGTAGGATTATTCAAAAAATATATAAACGTACATCTGAAATGCAAAAGCTACTGAATAAATAAAAAAGTATATTTCAAGTTCAATATTCTAGGAAGATGGATTAGAGTCGGAATTCAACGAACTCTTGGGTGTTCTTTTGTTTACATCTCATCTGTCACAAGCAAAAGATGTTATCTGTAGCGCCGAAACCGCACAAAAATTGTTAGTAGACAAGAATATAACTTACGATAAATAAACATTATTGGTAATTTATCTACATACAAATAATCAGAATCTTATCACAAAATACGATAACATTTCATTCTACACAGAAAAAATACATATTTCTTAACTCACCTAATAATTTCATTACTTCATTTCGATTTAAGTATACGTCAAAATTGGCATAACACCATCTTATCGACACTATCACAAGTATTTTAATTATAATTAAATATTTAAAAATTTCCATGTTATAAATAATTTTATACTAAATTGTCAATCACAACTATACATAATGTCATTTTATTTACTTCACCCACGCGCAAGAAGCTTCAGACACAATAAACACAGGTACTTATAGAAACAAACGCACATTTTTACTTGAAATACTAATTATTAAGCAGTGGCGATTAATACATAAATTAATTTGTTTTCTGTAATTAATTCAAATGGTAAGCATAATAATTTAATCACTATCTACATTGTTCTGTTACATATTAAATAAATATACGTGCTTTGACACGCCACTACCTACAAGCCAGACTTATTTTCTCTTTCTGAAACTTTATGCACGAACACAACAACCCACAGACGTCTTTTTGTTTGGTTTTACGAGCTTGTTACGAGTGCGCACGATCGTTGACGAAATTAAGCGAAAGGACATGAGCACGCAACTCGTGGGCTTAAAACTTAAGAAAAATAAACTATCCCTGCAAAATGGCCGCCTATTTTATTTCATATAATTTATCGTTTCATTTAATGTCCCTACATTAATAACTAATCATTAAATTCATATTAAAAAACATTAAGCATTCTTATATTATTTTATAAGAGCGTTTTCGTAATGGCGCCTTTATTATATCAAGCAAATAGTTTAGGAAAGTCTAGATGCCATTGAAACAATTAACAATATATAATCATGCTGATTTAATACATGCAAAGCTCAATAATGATATGATCATTTACTCCAACATCTACTAGAGTTTTATATACATATTTTGGCCTTAAGTTACTTATTATCTAAAATATACTTCCATGATTCATATATATTTGCTTTTACATGAAAATCTGGAATCTAATTTGAAATGATCATATATCTATAATCTGAAATGATCATATAACTATAGTCCAGAATATACATAATAGTCTATTCGAAGAATTAAAAAATATGTATCTTTATCAGATACAGTATTGAGCCTTTTTTAATTTGACGAATTGAATGCTTTATATATTTAATTTCTTTCAACGTCTCAAAAAATCTGTATATATACACATATTTATATTTATAAAAAATATAAATTATACTTTATATTGATTTAGCACCCAATCTTTATACCTAACTAATATATATTTATATTATGTAAATAATATAAATATATATATATTTTCTATATTACATATAATTGTTAATGTACATAATTTACACACACACACTGATTGATCCGTGCATGTGTATGAACAAGAGTAAACGTAAGACTATAAATAACCAAGCTATGATGAAAATATTTATACATGAACATATAGAAATAAAAAGAATTTAGTTCTAAATATATAAAGTTACAAGAATACAGCCTAAAACAAAATTTGATTCTTAATGTATAAAATCAATTTTTAAAAAATGCAAAATCATCATAGCTGAAATAAAACTATTATATTTGGTCAAAATCTTATTATTAGTTTATCCATTATGTAATATACTACATAATCTGGAAATTTATAGTAAATGTAATAAATAGCTAAAATATTTCATGTTCCTTAAAAAGAAACTTGTTTGTTAAAATGTTATGTTAAAACACAATTGCGTAAGTAATACATCAGGAAATTATATTTTACAATTTTTTATATTACATAGTCATTAAAATTAAAAGAATATAAAAATAAATCAAAAAATAAAAGTTAAACATTATAGAAAAATCAATTCTTGTAAAATAAATTAAGTGCAGATATTGATCCTGGAATCACTTTATTTCTAACCAATGTAAATTACTTTTATTACAAACTACATATGTTATCTGAAATAAGTTTTCCCAGAATGCTAGATCAATTTTACATAAAGAATGTTTCGTGGAGTATAATTATGTAATATATAAAGTTAATGCCTTGATCTATGATCTTCACCACGTCGGTCGCGTTCTCTATCACGTTCAATATCTCTGCGACCATCGCGTTCTCGTTCGCGGTAACGGTCGTCATAATAACCTCCACCCCTTTTCGGAGGCTCTGACACGGTCCGACATCCACTACGTCACCTGGTGATTTGTTAGCCATAGCACGCCCTGAACGACTTGAACTTCCTTCTTGATTCTCGATAATGATCATGGCGTTCCCTGTCCCTACTTCTAGATCTGTCTCTATAACTCTCACTGTAATAGCGATCTCGCTCTCTCTCGCTCCTCTCACGATCGCGATCTCTATCGCGTTCTCTATACCTGGACGGCGAACGTTCACGCCTTGGCCTTCTGTGAGACCTTTCACGAGATCTGGATCGTTCCCTTCTTGAAGAACCGTAACTCTTAGTCTCTACCCCATGCAATGTATCTTGCAAGGAGCTGATCAAGATTTTGCATCGATCATCATTAGATACCTTTGACTGTTTAATTAATGAAATAGCTGTTACTAGGGTTTCTATTGCACTGGCATATTCTCCAGCAGCTGCATCAGACACAGCACGTGCAATGGCGGAACTACTAACAGTACGGTTTCTGCCCATGATCTCTTCAAACTCTTTTTCACTGACAGGAGGACTAGATTCTACGACAGGACCAGGGTAAGGAGCTTGTGCTGGTTTGCCAGGCCATGGAGCACGAGGTGGCATTCCACCACCAGCTTGTGGAAAATGTTGTTGTTGAACATGCGGAGGAGCACCAGGGTGCTGTGGAGGACCACCATGTTGAGGACCATGAGGTGGACCAATAGGCGGGCCATGCTGAACAGGGACATGAGGCGGACCTGCTGGTCTAGGTTGGTTGAAGAATGCAGGATTTACATGTGGGGCTGGACCACCTTGCATTTGAGGCGGACCTGAAATGAAATAATTCTTATTACTTATAAGTTTACTAATGTACATTTTGGTAACACTATCCTATAATAATTCAGTTAGTAAATTTTCTTTAAATCTTATA
>NW_020537324.1:16059339-16079106 GCF_003426905.1 Ctenocephalides felis | reverse complement strand
AATACACTGGCTTTAAGTACCATATATTTATATTAAATCATATAATATAAATAATTAAATCTACAGAATATCTAATATATCCTTTTTGAACTTCTCCCATTTTTTTATTAGGAATATTATATCACTATAACTATCACCAGGCAAAATCTATATTACTTCTTTGTCCTTTCACGAACATAGGCAACCGCACATGATTTCAATTATTAAAACAAGAAAATAAGACAAATAAAATAGCATAAAGAGTATTAAGCTCGAGCATAGCTCAGTTATTATAATGTACTTAATTAGCTTTATGAACACATTGAAATATAATACGATTGCGAAACTGACATAAATATCCATATCCTCTGTATGAGATTATTCATAGTGGTCGAACGCACGCTCTGCTGAACGAAATAAAAGGGGCGAAAAATAGAGGGCTAGTAGGAATAGGAATACTTTTTAAATTTTATTATAGAATTAGTAATAGTTATATATTAAAAACATTAAAATAATTAAATATTCTCAATATAGAGTTACTAATTATCAACAATTATTATTCTTCTGAAACATAGTTATTAATCACTACCCTTTTTCAAATCAATGAGTCTAACAAATATATTATTGACATATTAATATATAATAAACCAATATTTCATTTTCATATAAATATATATTTCTCCAATATTTTTAATAAATTGCATTGTATAAATTTAAACGAGTTAAAATTTAAGCTTTTTGCCTTTAACTCTTCCTCTACTTGAGTATTTTCTGCAAGAATGACGCTGCCAGTAACCCCCCAGTATTTGTTACACAAAAATATTTTCAAATTTTCCAATTATAAGCAAAAATTAAGCCATATGCTCCTGAAAAACGGTAACACATAACAATAAAGTAGAATAAAAAAAAAGTCTGATAAATTTGAATATTCAAGCAAAGCACACAGGTCCTTTTGATTAGATGTCGTCTATGGACGACGCTCATAGCGAAATAGTTAAGTATCATTTACAAATTGTATTGAAATTTTAGACTATTTTATGACATGACCATGATATAATATTGAACTGTTTTAGTTTGCATTTCGAATCATTCGAATCAAGACCATATTAAGCTGATTCGAATCTTGTATCAAGCCGAGGAAATTAACTGTGATACAATATGTTGAACTCAACAATTTTTCAAAATCATAAATTTTGATTACGTTTAGATTCAATTGTCCATATATAGAGTTGATTTGAGTTGATTCGAATTAATTTTTTTCTGATTTGAATAATTCGAATTAGGAAATTTTGAGTCGGCACACCATGGCTAAGGAACCAAATATTATCGTTTTATTTTTGTAATAATAGAAGTATCAACTGAATAATTAAGAATTTCTAATTGAAATACCAAATGTTATATATTATTATATATAGTATAATCTGATATTATATTATAGAGCAGTTATTACACGTTTGCATAATATTTACATTTCACTTCTTAAGAAATAAATGGTATATGTATATACAATAAATTCCATACAGTCATTGCTTATTGTTTAAATCTTTTGCAGAAATATTTATAAAACACTTCTGAGGAAGTAGTCATGATATTGGTTAAGAATTTATAACAGATCGGATTTAAAAACATCCTAAGCTATTTTGTTTTCCTATAATATTATTACTAAAATTAAATACCCTGAATTGTTTGAAAGCCAGTGTAAAAATAATATTTTACTTGTGAGAGTTTCCTTCTTCTTCCAACCCTTTATCTAATAACGTAGTCCGGCAGAAATGAAAATAAAAGAAATAATAAAACATTCGCAAAACCAAAAGCGTGCGGCTGCGGGTCCATCATAAATCACATTACCATGCAAGAGGAAAAACAGCTTCCAGCACTGGGAAATTCTTTAATGTGAATTTAGGTGCCGCTAATTGGCCTGCTATTTCGCAGTATGGAAAATTTACTTGGGAAAGGGGCGTCTCGGAATTTTCACCACTACGGAAAAGGTGCCAAGCGAGGGGAAAGGAAAACTCGTGCGTTTGATTAGGATTAATTTAAGGAGACTTTTCGCGCCGGGCATAGTGATCCATCATCGTTACATTGCTCGTGGTCTGAGGTTTCCGAAGTTTTAGAATGTCTTAGACGTAACGTTCAAGAAAATATTAACGAACCAGTTGTATGGGTAGTTATGCACGTGTTTGTTTGTATTATACTGATGTAGACATTTGTAATTTAATTATCAAAAGGTTTACTTAAGTCACTCATGCGCGAGATCCAAGTTTTGTCGAAGTGGTTGGGGATGGTTTCGTGTATGAGTTGCGAACAAGTCGAAAGAAATGTTTCTCAGATATTAAATAACAATTTAACTATTTAACTAAAAATTATCATTTAAATTATTAAAGATAAAAACAAAAATTTAAATTAAACTATACATTATTTACTTGACAAGATTGAATAAATATTATTTATGCATAAGTTGCTTATGATCTAATTTTAATTATCTATTTTTTTTCCAAAACTGTAACAGTCTTATTAACAAATTGTTGAGAGGTACAAAAATAAATAATATAAAAAAGACAGTCATAATTGAATAAAAAACGACACCGAGTAAAAATAAATAATTAATAGGATAATAATAGATTGTTTTACTTTAATAACATATATTTTTGGATAATACATCCGACATTATTTGATTGAAATTAAGTATTAAAAATATCAAATTGTAATAATTCATAATCTTTATTTGTGTTACGCGTTAAAATACGATTTCTTGATTCAGGTCTTTATTATTTTGATTGCACTTTTAAAACTTACTAGATAAATATATTATTATATAAGAATATATAATTTGCTCATTGGAAAATGCTAAAATGTTATTATGAAATTCAAAATAGAATCAAATATTTCTTGAAACAAAATTATTATATTCAAAAAACAATAAAACAAAAGACTTCTGGATTAATGGAGTGAATTCTAATTATTAATATCTAAAATATATAAATATAATATTTAAACTAAAATATCGTTTTCTATACTATTTTAACAAATATTTTCTACAATACCTTATAAATATAACTGTAAATTTACTGATATTTGGAAGAAATTTACCATATTGTTTTCTATACTATTTTTAACAAATATTTTTCACAATACCTTATAATATAACTGTAAATTTACTGATATTTGAAAAAATTTACCATATAAAACATTACCTTAAATTTTATCCATTTTTGAGATATTGTTTACTGTACACATCTATAAAAATCTACATCTTTCAAGAAATTCGTTTGGTTTGACCTTTTCTTCTAAAATATATTAAATTCAAAAGAAATCCAAATTACTTGAAAAAATAAGAAGAGGTCATTTCTTATATTTTAGACTCAAAAATTAACATTTGATGTAAATCAATAAAAAAAACTATTGCTTGAATGAACCTTGAACGAATTATTAATATTAAATCTGAACTAAATTAACTTAAGCATATCAGAAAATATCATGAATATCATAAATCTATCTAACAATTAAAAATTTGTTTTGTTATTTTCTAATATAGATAAAATTAGATGCGGTCTCTGACGTAATTAAATTATTCTCAAATTTAAATGGAAATTACGATTCAAATTATACTAAAGGATTGAAAATTTTTAAAGCCAATTTTATATGTTATTTATAAAAGACACTTTATCGTTTTCTAAATATAAATATGAAAATATTTCTCTACTGCCTTTCAAAAACTAACAATCTTATATAGCTTTTCTAATATCATATACATACAACGTTGCACTGAAATTTCAAATAAATTTGAAAAAAATAACTATCATTATTAAGACTTATTCCTACTTGACTTTTAATTTGTGTAAGAAAATGTCATTGACAAACTCCATATTCAAAATTTACTAATTTCATAGCTACCACTGATCTCAAGACAGGATGAGGCAATTCATTCACATCAACATGAAGTAACTTTATTGATTGTACATCTATTAAAATTAACCAATTAAATCAAAACTTATGTTATATTTTTTCTTCTATAATTTCTAATATTCGAAGTATGTTGTTTAACACAAAACTGGATCCTGAAATCAGATCGTTACTTTATCACCCACGTCATTGTAAAATAGTGTGGGGCATTAATTCTTAATTAAGTATCTCGGTGCAAAGTATCCGGTTCGTGAAGACCGATCGGTCTTAACCCGAGGTAGTCTAAGGTGTCGACCCATCAAACCTGAGGCTTTTGAGATATTTCGTGTAAGATAACAAAGCTGAAGTGATGAATCATTTACATACGTTTAATCAAGTAGAGGTTTGACAAAATGACTAATTCGTAGCAAGTATAATATTATCTTCAAGCAGTTTCATCAAACGGTGAATTAGATTATCAGTGGAAAGCACTTACATGGGAAAAAATGATTTGTTATCTATTACATTTTATATCTGAAGAGAATTGTGAATAACTTATTTTTCGACTAATATAATATATATATATATATATATATTATATATATAAGATAATATTTTTAACAGCCCATTTGTCAAAATAAAAAATAAATTAAGAAACAATTATTCTCTTTATGGTTATAAGTTTCGACACTTCATGTGTGTCATCATTCAGTAATCACCAGGTTCAAACTTATACATCTTAATAAAATATATTTATTTTGTACTAAGAATTCTTTTCCTTTTAATAATTTTATTGTGGTGTTAAATTTCAGTTTAATTTAAAAATAAATATATTTTATTAAGATGTATAAGTTTTGAACCTGGTGATTATAGTTTCGAACCTTGTTGGTTAAGGATAAAATTGATATTTTAATTATTATGTTTTGTGTTAACTGTGTTGATGCCTACCCTAAAAATCTGATTATATAGTTTATGATGTATTTTTTTTATCAATTTTAATTTAATATTTAGTCATTTTTTCATTTATATTATAAATAACTATCAAAATAATAAAATTATTATACCTTATTATGATAAGAATAAAATAGCTAGTATTTAAGAAAAAAAGTAATTTTCGAATGAAGGCTGATGCAGGTCTATAAACCAAAATTTTTTAATTCTGTTGCACATTGAAATCTGATTTTAGTATCTCATTTAATGATTCTGTATTGAGTATTGCTTCTAACTGTTATGAGTTGTAATATTAGAGGCGTATCAAGATGCCTCTGTAACATTTCTTAAAATTAATGTATTATTGAATATTTATTTAATCATTTTGATAATCTATTTATTACAGGAACCCCAGAACAGTCCCTGCGAACGAGTTTCGCCCACCCAAGAAATCTACATTAATGGCTCTGGTTCTTCTCCAAAGTCCGAAAGCCAGCAAATCAGAGAAACTTCACCTGAAGTAAAGGAGACTATCATGGTAATTATTATTTAATTTACATATTTGCCAATTGTGGTAATGTGGAATGTGGATATTTTCTAATTTCTTTGCTCCCAAAGGCTCAAATGCTTCCAAATTGACAAAAAAAATTCTTTGAAAGTTTTAGCTCTTAATATACACTTTAAGATAGTCCGCACTTCAACCAAATATAATTGAATAAATTTATAGAAATCTAACAAATATAATTTTTAATGATAATCAGATGTCCTTCTTGTTTTTACAATCTCTCTCAAAAACGCCAACTTGTAATGTAACATATGTTTTATATTAAATTAGGCATAACTTTAGAAATAATAGAAGTTGAAAGTTTGAAAAAATTCAAGCTATTCTTCCAAAATAAGAATTTGTATATAATTATCTATTTTTTCAGTTGCAGCAAAATGGTTCACTAACAAATGGAAAACTTAGTCCCGTGGATTGATCACTTCCAGTACCTGATGCCCAGAAAAAGTCGGCCTCACCTTAAATATACCAAAGATTTAATATTAATTAAATAGATCGATATGTATCAATGATATTTATATTTTTTTGGCATTATGGTCCTTAAGGGGTAAGTCACATTTTTTTGTTTTCTTTTTTATGACCTTACGGAATATATTTTGCAAATAGATAAATACGGACCAAAACCATGTTCATAAAAAGTAAATGTTTTATATTGACATATCTGTAGAATTTATCCAAATTATTATGGATATTTTAAAAAATATTGTTCTGGCATTTTATTTGCATCAATGTTATTTTTAAAACAAAATGTTTGCTGTTTATAAATTTATAACTTAAATTATCATTATCTAATCATACATATCTCATGTTACTAATTATCACGTTGACAAATTGTATTTATTCATATATAAAAAATATTATCGCTACTCTAAGTATTGAATAGTGTTTTGTATATAGATTTGAAATTATATAAAAATACTTATAGATTACTTAAGTATTGATGTCATAATTAAAAAAATATTATAGGGTGTGATAGCACTAATTTGTTTCTTAAATCAAATCTTTTATATGCAAATTACTGGATAAATAATTAAATTAACTTTATGATTTTGAATCATGAAAATAATAAAATAATTTTAATCGTGCCATATAACAATGAAATATTTAAATTTTCGCGTTTTTTTATAATTGTTTATCATGAACATATAGTTCAAAGATATTTTATTGTTTTTTACTTTGTTTAAATATTTTATCTCTATATTATAACAAGCTTGAAAGAATATAATGATTTACATTAGCCAATTAAGGTATTTATAATCATATTACCATTGTAATTTAAGAAAATGTTAGTAAGTAAAATAAATAATATATATCAGATAATCTCTGATAGAAAAGACGCTGAGCCGTTCTAGATGGCGGCAGGAATTTTAGTTCCTCTTCTACTTGGAGAAACTAAACCCTTTTTATTTTGGAGATGAACCGAAATTAATATAGGGGCCAATTCTCCATTAAAATAGAATGATATGGTAACGCTATGTTACTGTCTAGCCTTTATATGAATTGGTAGTTACAATTGTAAAAACTACCAAAATGCTATGTATTTCCTGTGCAAAGTCAGGCGTTTTACATATGAAACCTAATTTCACGTATGTGTTATCAATGACACATCAGATAGAAGCCATTATGGTAAAATTGTTTTTTTAAACCATTTTTATCCTTAATTATTAATTTGTTCTTGTGTTTTCAGAAATGAAACCAATGATATTTGCAAACAAGAATATGGAAAGATATATAGTTTAATTCAAATCCATGGTACAATATTTTGATTTTTTGTACTGATTATTTTAAACATTGATATATAATTACTAAAGAAATATACAAATCAATTTACTTTTTAACATTTTATCATAGATGAAAACATAATATACATAGCAATAATGAACAAACACGTAAATCTAACAATTCTAGAAGTTTCACAAACATTGCAATTATTTTTATAAAGTTTTAAATATAAATATATTGTTTTATTCAAGAAAAAAACAAAATTTTCAAGTCTGCATACACTACACATAAGTAAATATCTCACATATTACTTAGATCATTATTTATCAGAAGTGATCTGATAAATGTTTTTAATAATCTTCTTTTTGTATAATTCTATCAATTCTATATATTTCGATGGTCATTTTTAGCCATAATAGCTTATAGTTTCTTCATATATCTCTTTTGGAACAACATTTTCACAAATTGTATCTAATTGTTTTACTAACTCTTTTAATTTATTTGTATAGAATTCACCTCCTGTGATTGAGAGACCATTTTATTCAAGGAAAAACAATTATTATTTTCTGATAGTTTTGCGGTAGTTTTATTTGCTTGCTACTAAGAACACTATCATTAATATTTGTTATATTTATATAAATTTTTAAAATTGATTTGGTATTTGGTTGCCATGAATGATGGAAAAAAATGTTAGGGATTTAGTTCTATTTGGAAGCTGTTTGAATGTGTATCTTTGTAGAATCATGTATATATAGTAAACCTCCAAATCCTGGTAATTCCGTCTCTGTCTTGGTATTGAGGCTTTTCGAAACAATATGCCTAAATTTCTAATAGATTATGGTCAAAAATTATGCCTTCAGGTTTCAAGAATTCTGATACATTTTTTGTGAAGTTTGTACTTGTTTTAGATTATGACTGTTTTTACTACCATTTAATATCAAAAAAGGAGTGTAACATAGCATTGCCGTAACAACGGTCTATTTCACCAGAAAATTGGCTCCATAGTTTACTATGACTTACACATTTGTAATCGAAAAATTCTTCAAAATATAAAAAGGAAAAAATCCAAGTCGAAGGGACACTAAATCCTTTAATATATATAATAGTTTGATATTCAGTTTACTACTTAAACTATAAATAAAAAATAAAAATTATATCTATGATATAGTGTAAAATATTACATAAGATTATTTAGAAAAAGTGTAAATCAACAAATATGGATAATATATTTTGTATATACATACCAGTTTCAGCTTCCAGCTTTTGATTAAAAATATATTGTAGTGTAAAAATATCATATACATAAATCTGTGCTTCGCGTTTATTTTGTAAAGCGCGTTCGAAGCGATAAATCTACGCAATGAATTCGTTAAATTTGATATTACATGCTTATTGTAGTTTTAGTATGTGTATTTAAAAATATTATGTTAATATATAAATGAGTTGTACATAACTATATTATTTAATAAATGTAGATTTTTAACTGTATCCAAAACAGTTAATCTTATGAACGTCTTTCATTTAAAGACGTATCATTTTGATATCACACTTACAGGAAAATTGTTTCGATAAAAAGTTTTGTTTCTATAAATAGTTAATGAAAATGAGTAACGAATGAGTGAAAGATAAATAATATATTTATTATCTTATTTCACTGTTTTCCAACATGCATTCTTCTTCCAAACTATTTCTTAATTATATTTACATATATGGAGCATTTATTAATTATTCGCTTCACTTTGTTCATATTTCATTTTATATAATAATTAATATTTACTAGAAATAGATTATCAATGTCATTAAATTTATAACTTATAATATCTAACTTATTTATTTACAAGCTCAAAAAGGTATTTAGACACATTTTTCAGTTTGTCATATATTGCTTGCAATGCAATGGCTTAACAAATTATGTTCTTCAATTGGCATAAAATTCATAGAATTTTGCTGTCACAAAACATAATTTTTATATATCACTAATTTGCTTACTCTTTCTTTTCAGAAGTGTCTTCATCGTTGGTACTTTTCAATCTCAATCGAGCATTTAAAGACCTTTGTACTGGACCCGTAATTTGAGTAGACGGTCTTAAAGACGATCTTCTACCTTCCAATCTAGCAGCAATAAATGGAGAAGGCGTTTGCCGCAAAGATGATCTTCTCACCTCTGGAGCAAGACGAACGGAAAATCGTTTAGTTGATCGGTTAAAAGCTGGTTCCTCTAATCGTATAGAAGCTCTTCTGGATGTTCTATCTAAAGGTTCATCAAATCTTATAGATGATCTTCTAGATGATCTTTCTAAAGGCTGATCAAATCTTATTGATGATCTTCTTGCAGTTCGTTCCAAAGGATCGTCGAAACGGATAGAAGATCTTCGCGGACTTCTTTCTAGTAAGTCTTCAAAACGCATAGAAGATCTGCCAGTTGTTCGTAGTAAAGAATCTTCAAACCTGGATGAAGCTCTTCTTTCGGATCTCATTATTGGTTCGTCCAACCGAACGGAGTATCGCCTTGGGGTTCTGGACCATGGATCTTCTATGTAGGGCGGTGGTGGAAGAAGACTGTTTCTGCGCACTTGCAAGGGGCTGAGGCCGACCGATGGCCGACGACTTGTTGAAGTTGTTGGTGCTGTTATAAAACCAGCTGGACGTAAGGAGAAACGTCGAGGTCTTGGTTGCATAGGCATCTCAGGTGGGGTCATACTCGCCGTACCAAGTTTACGTTTTGGCTCAAAATTACCTAAAAAATAAAATAATAGATTAAATTAAAGATATATTTTTTTAAAATAAATTAACTTTAAATTATTTACATTTATTACATAAAGGTTATCAAGACACTTGTTTTAGCACGATACATGTATGATATTAGTAACCAAAAGCAACTCTGATCGTTTGATGATTATTGTAATTTAATAGTCACTGAAATAGTTTCTTAATGTATATTTTATGATTTCATTTTTTGATAATTTATCTTAAAAATATTTTGTATAGTATTTCAAACTACGTTATTAATACAAGATTGATATGGTTCATTTTCATTATGATATTTGATTGTGTTAGTATTTTTGACAAAAATTTAAATCGAATTTGGTTTATAAAATAATTGTAATAAGTGGTTTGTTATTAGCACGTGAATGAAATATTAGCTTCGTGAGTAAATTCACATTTTAATTTTTTTCACATTCAATTGTTAGTAAAACTAGTGTTGTATAATGTGCAACATGAATACACAAACATCAATGTTAGTACATATATATTACTTCTTTGTAATATATATTTACCGTCTTGTTCGTGCAGTGTATTAAGTGCTCGTAATAAATCTGCAATTGAAGTCTCTTCGAGAAGTGATCTTTTACCTTCATCCGGAGGCAAAGAGAATAAACTGGGTCTGCCTTTCTGTGTGTTTTGTATATATTTAACAGCGTCAAATCCTCCTGCTTCAGCATCCGTAATAGCGGGTATACAGCTTCCGCGGCGGGATTTGAAAGGATTGAGGCGGGATAAAAGATTTTTTGTGGGTGGTTCTGGAGGTACTTGTGGTGCGACCTTCTTTTCGGGGATAGGGAACGAAATGGAACCTCTTCCTGAATTTCGTAGTTGCAGCAATTCTTTCAGCTTTGCATTAGCAGCAGGGCCAGACCATGTCCATTCGTTGCAAGGATCGACGTACTCTGGACGTTGTACTCTAATGCGATATTCACTAGCCGCACGATTTCTTTGAATTTTAGGCTCCATACTCCATAAGCTGTCAGTTCTTTCTGATGCCAATATGTCTTCATCATCAAACCCATGGATACCAGCACTTTCTTCTCTCTCGGCGAGATCTCCAAGAGCACCGACCACGCAAGCCAGAAGCTCCGAAGGTTGCACAATTGATCCACGGTGGCCAAACGTGCGATTCTTGTCAACTCGGTCTAATTCAGAGTCGGACTGAACCCGCACTAGGTCAGGTAATACTGTATCTAGGTCGCTGTACTGGCTCTCAGAATTTGCACGTCTTCTACATGGCAGAGAGCAAGGTTCTGAATACATTGTTAGATCTGGACAACTTTGGCTGCGACCATGTGCTAACATTGCTATAGACAGATTGTCCTTGTAGACTGGCTGCAAGAATCATGAAGTTTATAGGTAAAGGTAACTAACACTTTATAGGATAGCATTTAAAATGGTTTAATTCGAATAATTTTATATTTTTACCTTAAAATTAACTAAATATAACTCATTCAATATTCTTCTCAGATATCCGACATCCCTCGTAACACCATTCCAAATTCGTTCTTGTGTTATTTTAAGATTATTGGCAAGTTTATGTTCCAGGCGTGCAAGTCGCTTCGATTTAAGTCCTCTCAATATGAAACCCATACACATCAAAATATATCCAAGTCCAAATGTCATCCAAAATATTAAGAATATTTTATACATAACAAAATAAGCACCGTATCCTTTATCCTGGATAACAAAATATGAACAATTATTTTAGTTTATGAAATTAATTTTATTATTCTTATTTTTCCAGAATTCTTTTACCTGCATGCCAGCAACATAGTCTCCAAATCCAATGGTTGTCAGAGTAACAAAAGCATAATAAACAGCAATGTCATAATCCCAATCTTCAAATAAGACGAACAAACAAGCTGGTATGAAGATGAAGAACGTTACACCAGGAATAAGGTACAGAAGAACTTGTCCAGCTAAACCGAGTCTTAGAACTTCGTAGTTTGAATTTGTCGCAGATTTGTGCGCTTTGTATTTTTTGTACAGCTTGGTAAACTGAAAAGTATAATGTAGGTAAAACTGGTTATATCTGCATTAGTTTACTTCTAAAATAATTACAACTAATTACGAATCTATATATTCATCGAAGATTAAGAAATAATGCATGGCTTTGGTTAAATTAAAACGGCGGATATCAGACTAAAAATAAGACATTATTATAGATATAAACAACATGATTTTTTATATTATAGCAATTCGTATTATCTTACCGTTCTTCCAAAATAATTTGAAAGCTGTGTCAATAGGATACCATGAACAGGCATGCCAAATAATGCATAGAATATCATGATCATCCTACCTAAGGTACTGTTAGGTGCCAAGAGTTTCCATAACCTTAAATATAAAATATTTTCACTCAATATAAAACTAATATCTAGTTAAAACCATGGTCTACTATTTGCGGTTAAAATATAACAATATTAATTATTTATCATTATTATTTCTTCTAGGCAAATAACCACGAACATTAGTATAATATAGCTACCATCATAGCGCCTGATTCAAGTGCGGTATTAATAGGAAATTTTTATTATTTTTTTGAAACATTCCATATGATTATTTTTATTTAATTACAATTGATTTGTGTTTTTTATACCGAAGCACCCTATATTAATATTGTATTCTTCCGACGTGTATTCGACATCGACATCACGGACAAATTATTTAGCACGTGATTCAATTAGCGACATATGTAGTTAATAATTTGTAACACCTATATGAGGCGAATGTCAACATGAACCATTGTCATATTTTAAATTGTGGAGACTTTTTAGAATGTTAATGTAAATTTCTCAAAAATATACTTGTATATAATATAGTTAATCTTCATTCGGATAATCTACTAACTTGCTACAACTGTCAATAAATATTATAAAATCATCTATGAATATACTATATTCAAAATAATACTATATTTAAAATAAAAAAAAATAATGACAGTATGACTATTAGCAAATTATTTGTGTAATAAAAATTATACTATAAAGTCCACTAAAAGTATACTTAGCTTAAAGTATCAAGCATTTATTTTTATTATTATCGTGGCTAACTTTGCAAAATCTGCAAATACATTTTTTAAATAATTCATTTTTCTAAAATATGCCTATCAAATTCAGCAAATTTTTAAAAATAGGTTTACGATGTATAGATTTAATTTAAAACAGCGTCATTAATAATCGAATATTTTTAAGATAATTGTTTGATAAATATTTTTTCAGATAATAGCATTTGTTGGTACTCATTTAATTTGGCGCCTATATATTTTACTTATACGTAATAATAATTTTTAAACAAAAATATTTTAGAATCTCATCGCGAATTCATATTTTTTGGGTTTTATGCGAAGAAAACTAGTCAAAATGCATTTATTATTATTGTGCTTGTAATAAAAATCATCTTTGCTCGAAATTGGTACAAAAGTAGAAATAACTTTTCAAAATAGAACGAATATTTTATTCATTTTTAAATTTTAAAAAATGTGATTGAGTAATTAATAATACCCACGTAAATTGCATTAGGATGGTAGCTATAATACAATAATTTTAGTGGTTTTTTGTATAGAAAAATAATAATAAATAATTAATATTGTTATATTTTAACCGTAAATAGTTCCGTATGAGATCACAACAAAGTTTTTTAGATTCATTGTTTTCAGTTTGTAATTTGTTCGTATTACCAACATTTAGTAAATGTTATGACATTTAAGACTTATTAAGATTGAAGGCAACTTGGTAGTTGTCTTATCTTAGTAGTCTTATCCTATTTTTTTGTGCAGCAATACCCACGAAAGGCAAATTTCACTTGAGATTATATTTGCGATGTATAATTTCAAGTGAAAATTTGATATCATGCTGCCTAATATCAAGCTGGCCTAGATTTGGTACAAACCCAGGACTAGTGATGGCTCAAGTCCTTACGCCGCGGCGGGGTCATTACAACAAAGTAATTTATAAAAGGTACTACGTTTATAATATCATTTAAATTTGTTTATATCTACTATTTATAATTTATTATATAATGTTTAACTTACCCACAGTACTGGAAACCGTAAAAGAAAAGAAAAAAGAGTGGTAGAAGTCCCAAACAAATGGGGCCCGGTCATCAGCCTCCGTGTAGTTGAAAACAGATCTTCCGCAAAAATCCGTCAACTTGGACAATATCGTGTACTGTGCAGATGGATCATCAGGAAAATTGTATTTGGAGAACAGGGCTGAAAATTAAAAAAATACTCATACATTCAATTCATGAAATCATTCAAATTTGCGTACCAGCTGACGCTGGCTCTTGCAAATTTTCATTACTGTTAAATAAGATTCTATGGTAAGTGTACAATACAAAATGGATTTATCGAAAACGCAAACTTCACCAATATGTGTATAAATTACACTAACCAGACAAATAAATAAATGTACTCTTATATTATTTTTAAATAGAATATATAATACAATTTATTGAACTGATACATATACATATTTTTAAATATGTTTAGTGAACTTGTTAGAACAGTTTGCCAAAAATAGAAATCGTGCTCCAATTTGTTTGATAAATGAGTCAACTACTCTGATTATAGTATGAATAATAATGATACAACTCTTTTCGGTCTATACTACTGTGTGTATATCAATTGACGAAAAAACTGTCCATAAAAAATACGACAACATGACTACAGATATCAACACGTGAGACACACTGCCTGAAATGAAAATTTCACCTAAATATATTTCTAATATTGATGAACATTATAGTTTCAAATAGAGTTTGATGATTTTAAAAACAAAAAAATGGGGAATTTAAAGTTCGGTTATATGCTTATATGCAGCTATACCTACAAGAGGCGATTTTCACTTGGGTAGAAGATCACTCATTTCGTTTAAATATTTTTGGTCCACCTGGTAATTTTATATTATATATTACATTTGCTTAATTGAAGAAATGAATTATGCCAATACCGTTTTAGAAATTTAGTAACATTGACCTTACGTATTATTTACACAAAGTTTTTCTAAGGTCAAAATCGAATGAATGGATTAATCGCTACAATGGCGCGCCCTTTATAGAACGATTGATGCAATTGTTCAATTGTTGCATACCACTAAATAAATCGTAAATATTATGTAAAACATGTGCGATAGCTGAAATAATACCGATTAATTTTGAATTAAGTTCTATATTTTATATATTTTTTCGTTCGTAGCTTTGTAGTAAGTGAAAATTTTCTTATATAGGACAACCAATGGGTTGTTTTTTCAAAAAGTACATATTACTATACTCAATCATATGTATTTTTATATTACATTACATAATTCCTCGGAATCATGGATTTTGGAAAGTTTTAGTGTGGAGGCCTACTATTGAAAATTATTTATTGAAATTATTTAAGATGGGTAAATAAATAGATTTATACAAATAAAATTTTGTAGATATCACAATTATTATATTTATTTTATATAAGAAAATTAAATGAGCAATGAGTGATTAACATTTAATTTCTTGATTGGTTTCAGAATTTCGTTTTCCATACTTCTTCATATATATACATATATATCGCAGATTTAAAAACTCTATGAATTGGATACAGAAGTTGAGGTATGTTAATATTCATTTTCATTTTGCATAAACTCTGAATTCGTTTGGCATTAAAATTACTTAAATATTTTAATGCAAACAACATAATATTCTACTGGACTAGATAATTATGTCACTTTAATCCGTGCTATGACATTTTCAAACTAGAATAGCCCATTGTCACGTCTATTGAAGTATATTTCCTGAACATTTCGTAAATTGGTTTTAAAATACTAAGTTATTCATACCAATACAATCTTTTAAAAATAGATTAGTTGCTTCATATGTAATTATGGAGCACTAATTGTTCGTAATTATTTCAAAATATTTGTAGCACTGATTATTACTAGCATTTTTGTTTGGATAAAATCTGCGAATAAGGACTAATTTAAATGCCATCACTTTTATTAGGTTCGAAATGGCATTTGCTTCCAAAATTCCTTGCATTTTATTGTTGGATGGATGTACAATCGGCAAGAATGTGTTACTTGAAAACTAGTAACTCTTATCGCTAAAATTATATTTCTGAAGTCAATTATGACAAGTCATAATATGACATATTTGAAAAAAAATCGCAATAACATATAGTAATTTTCCAACATCAATATCTATCGCGACCATGGTCCGCCTGATATGAAATCTTGTCCTTGTCGTGTATGTTTCGATATCGCACAAACATTTTTTGCACATGAAGATAAATAATAATAATACTAGATTTTTATGGAATTAAAAAAAATCTGAGAAGATATATATACTGATTTTCATATATATGTTTTAATTTGATGTGCACTTGATCTGCACTTCAGAATCCTGATATCAGGTGTACATTGACACTGTTCATCATTATCCTAATATGAAAAACAAGTGTATTATTAAATGCGTTGTGCTGTGAATTTAAGTATCATTAGGTCAACTATCAGTTTTGATTTCTGGAAACATTTTTTTCATTTTGGATAAAAATATTTAAAATATATAAAAGCATATACTACTATAAGGAACTACGTTATTTTCAACCATCTCTTCAAGAACTACTCTGCTGTTCAAAAAAAAAAAAATTGCAACGCTCCTTAGTAAATATCTAGCGAAAATAATGAAGAAAATTTATTTTAAAGGGCGTTGAGTAGATGTTACCAGTATTTCTTCTTCTTTAAATATAAAATTAAAATGAGTAAGAGTAACAATAATTTTAGTAGAAAATAATAATGCAAATATAAAGATACTAGAGTAAATAAAAATTCAGATTCCAAAGAACTTGAAGATGGTGTCTTTTTTAATTTCTTTTTTTTTTTGAAAGTTAATAGTCAAAAGGTTTTGAGCCAATCGGTTGGGATGAGTTGTCTTTCTACATATCTGGTTACCAACCCTATAGTTCTTAGCACATTGGTGTCTTGATAATTTGATCTTGATCAAATTTAAGATGAAATCTTTGACTATTTGTATTTTTGCAAACTATTAATTCAAAATTCTAAAATTTGATTTACTCTCCTATATTTATATTTCCTTACCAAATCTGTTCGAGAACTTACAATAGAACTGATATTATTACCGGACATATCACGATTGAAATCTGTCAGGCACGTTTATCGGTACTACGATAATTTTTAAATCCATCATTATAGTAAATATTATTAGCATATGTGAGCAAACTTCGTATATTTAAAAAAAAGATAAATTTATAATCTGATATCATGTAAGATCACGAGTATTCATACGTCGTAAAAAATAAATTGAATATTTTAACATATATATATATATATATGTATATATATATATATATATTTATATATATATATATGTGTGTGTATGTGTGTGTATTGTACAAATTCCAAAAACAAATTTCGTTTGAACATAATTTATAATCGCTGTGATCTATAATTTCTTTATCAGTTTTTTTATGTACCTTTTTATTCCATATGATTATTTTATTGAAAGTAAAACGATTTATTGGCTACAAAGTATATTTAAGCATATAACGCCTAATTGTAAGTAAATTTTCAATTCACAAAATTTCTAAATATCTAAAGCATTATGTTTATTCAGAAAAATTTTAACTATCTACTCTTATTCATATGAAAATATATTCTTTTACATTTGAAAATCTCACTACTAATCATAACTCTAATTAAAAATAATAATACTCCATGGAAAAATATTATTTGGAATCTACATAAACATACTTTTTATCCTAAAAATAACGTTTTGTTAGTTCTTTAAAAATAAATAAAAGCATAATTTAATCAATATAATCAATTATAGTTATTTTGATGTTTACTCTTATTTCAAAATAAATTCAATTACGCGAAATATACTTTAATTTGTTTGATGTTGATATATATTCTTGATATTTTTGCAAGCAAATTGTCGAAATGGAAAACGATACATTTTTATTTATTTTGTCGTTTTGATATTGTATGTGTGTCATCATTTCAGAAAAAACAGTTCCAAATAATTTGCAATAATTAGAACAAAATTTATAAAAAATACAGTATAATTTTATAAAAAGCTACAAATATTCTATGAATAAATTATACTATATATATTTTTTTTTATTTTTGCTTAATTATATATATTAATAACACAACAATGTTTCTTTTTCTGGTATGGTGTGCATATTATTAGTAAGATATTTTTGTAAAAATATGTTTAACTTGTTAAACTATTTCTTAGAGCTGCTAAATGATGACATGCATACAGTATCGAAACGTATATATTATATATATATATATATATATATATATATATATATAAATAATTGAATGAATAGTTTAAGTTTTCATCATTTCTTAAATCGACAATTTGGCTGCATAAATCACAATCGTTAATTGCAAACAAAATATTTTTTCTTTTAATTTAAAGAACCAGCGCAATTTATAAATTTATATTATACATATACCAAATTACCATTACTATACTATTTATTATATACCAAAATAATATATAAATATATTTTGTTTTGAATAGATTGCCATCTAGAATTTTAGCTTGCTCTATATATTATATTTTATTTAAAAGGAGAGAGATGACAAATTTGAAACATTTAACATGTTTATGTAAATTTTGAATACTAAGTTTTTTATGAACTATTATAATTAAAATATTAAATTTTCAATTTCAATCATAATTTTAATATTTCAAAATTATTATTAATATTTTATAGGATTATTACATGAGAACCTTCAAAAACTAGTATGCATTAATTGTGTTACTTGTTAATAATTTACTAGTCCTTTAAACTGTTCAAATAATTTGTTGACGTCGTATTTGTTTTCCTTATTAAGATCATTACATCTCATCTCGAAGCTGTCGCCGCAAACCAATGTTGATACAATACTTGAAATTTACAAAAACTGTAAACGCTTATTAGAAATTTAATTGCCGAAACTGGAAAAACTACTAATCTTAACAATGATAATACTATAAACTAATTATTAAATTTATATGCCATGTAATTTTTAAATGACAGATATTAACAGATTTAGCTGTATTATTAAAATAAACTTAGGTAGCAACTTTTTTAGTACTAATACTTTTTCTGAATTTTTTTTAACCTACTACATTTATATTATTTTTTATAATGCGAAATTTAAAATACATGTAACACTGAATTTTTACCCTCAACTCAGCAGTAACTTTTTTCTAAATTCAGTTAACATTGTTAAAGATCCAAAAATTTGTTCGATTGTAAATATGTTTCCTGAAATTTAAAAATCGTGTCAATTTCTTAGGATATTGAAAATAAAAATCTTCTGCTTCTTGGGATAAAAAATATATCATATATTATTTTAAAATGGTTAGTAACCATTGGTTATCGACATAGCTTGTTCTACAATTACAACAAATAATTCACATCCAGAATAATTTAAATTATTCTTTAATAATAAGCCATAAACATCTAAAAAATATTAAATGTGGATAATATTTTCTTAATTTCTATAAGTTCACATATGGTTCATATAAAGTTTTTAAATCTGTACTTATAGTACAAGTATCAGATTAAAAAAAATAAAATCATTAGATATATTATTTAAACAAAAGGTACAGAAATTGAGCAATTAATAGCCGAAGAATACATAATTCAACTTTCAAAATTTCAGTTTAATAGAATTTTATCTATAAAATGATCTTTGACATCAGAATATCGAAAATTTAAAATACCAGAAAATTCTCACGTTTATGAAAATGGTCAACCACCAATTACATAAAACCTTAGTAAACGTCATAAAATGATCATATTTTTAATCAAAGTATCAAATTTTATTTTATAAATCATAATGCCACATGGTTGGTTTACAGCATTTAACAACTTTTTGTGATTTGTCTAGAATTTTGGAAATCGATTTAAGCTGTCAGTTTAT
>NW_020537324.1:15932406-16058339 GCF_003426905.1 Ctenocephalides felis | reverse complement strand
TTAAATTTAATTTAATTTATTATATTTGTGTAGGATTATTCAAAAAATATATGAAGGTGCATCTGAAATGCAAAAGCTACTGAATAAATGAAAAAGTATATTTCAAGTTCAATATTCTAGGAAGATGGATTAGAGTCGGAATTCAACGAATTCTTGGGTGTTCTTTTGTTTACATATCATCTGTCACGAGCAAAATAAGATATTATCTGTAGTAAACCGCACAACAATTGTTAGTACACAAAAATATAACTTACGATGAATAAATATATCGGTTATATATCTACATAATCGGAATCTTATCACAAAATACAATAACATTTCATTCTACACAAAAAAATACATATTTCTTAACTCACCTAATAATTTCATTACTTCATTTCGATTTAAGTATACGTCAAAATTGGCATAACACCATCTTATCGACACTATCACAAGTATTTTAATTATAATCAAATATTTAAAAATTTCCATGTTATAAATAATTTTATACTAAATTGTCAATCACAACTATACATAATGTCATTTTATTTACTTCACCCACGCGCAAGAAGCTTCAGACACAATAAACACAGGTACTTATAGAAACAAACGCACATTTTCACTTGAAATACTAATTATTAGGCAGTGGCGATTAATACATAAATTAATTTGTTTTCTGTAATTAATTCAAATGGTAAGCATAATAATTTAATTACTATCTACATTGTTCTGTTTCATATCAAATAAATATACGCGTTTTGACACGCCACTACCTACAAGCCAGACTTATTTTCTCTTTCTGAAACTTTCAATGCACGAACACAACCCACAGACGTCTTTTTGTTTGGTTTTACGAGTGCGCACGATCATTGACGAAGCTTAGTGAAAGGACATGAGCACGCAACTCGTGGGCTTAAAACTTAAGAAAAATAAACTATCCCTGCAAAATGGCCGCCTATTTTATTTCATATAATTTATCGTTTCATTTATTCAGAGCTTTGTCCCTACATTAATAACTAATTCATATAAAAAAACATTAAGCTTCCTTATATTACTTTATAAAAGCGTTTTCGTAATGACGCCTCTTATTATATCAAGCAAATAGTTTAGGAACGTCTTGATGCCATTGAAACAATTAACAATATATAATCATGCTGATTTAATACATGCAAAGCTCAGTAATGATATGATCATTTACTCCAACATCTACTAGAGTTTTATGTACATATTTTGGCCTTAAGTTACTTATTATCTAAAATATACTTCCATGATTCATATATATTTGCTTTTACATGAAAATCTGTATGTAACCATCAAACCTAGGAATCTAAATTGAAATGATCATATACCTATAATCTGAAATGATCATATAACTATAGTCCAGAATATACATAATAGCCTATTCGTAGAATTAAAAAATATGTATCTTTATCAGATACAGCATTGAGCCTTTTTTAATTTGACGAATTGAATGCTTTATATATTTAATTTCTGTCAACGTCTCAAAAAATCTGTATATATACACATATTTATATTTATAAAAAATATAAATTATACTTTATATTGATTTAGCACCCGATCTTTATACCTAACTAATATATATTTATATTATGTAAATAATATAAATATATATATTTTCTACATTACATATAATTGTTAATGTACATAATTTACACACACACACTGATTGATCTGTGCATGTGTATGAACAAGAGTAAACGTAAGACTATAAATAACCAAGCTATGATGAAAATATTTATACATGAACATATAGAAATAAAAAGAATTTAGTTCTAAATATATAAAGTTACAAGAATACAGCCTAAAACAAAATTTGATTCTTAATGTATAAAATCAATTTTTTAAAAATGCAAAATCATCATAGCTGAAATAAAACTATTATATTTGGTCAAAATCTTATTATTAGTTTATCCATTATGTAATATGCTACATAATCTGGAAATTTATAGTAAATGTAATAAATAGCTAAAATATTTCATGTTCCTTAAAAAAGAAACTTGTTTGTTAAAATGTTATGTTAAAACACAATTGCGTAAGTAATACATCAGGAAATTATATTTTACAATTTTTTATATTATTACATAGTCATTAAAATTAAAAGAATATAAAAATAAATCAAAAAATAAAAGTTAAACATTATAGAAAAATCAATTCTTGTAAAATAAATTAAGTGCAGATATTGATCTTGGAATCACTTTATTTCTTAACCAATGTAAATTACTTTTATTACAAACTACATATGTTATCTGAAATAAGTTTCCCAGAATGCTAGATCAATTTTACATAAAGAATGTTTCGTGGAGTATAATTATGTAATATATTAAAGTTAATGCCTTGATCTATGATCTTCACCACGTCGGTCGCGTTCTCTATCACGTTCAATATCTCTGCGACCATCGCGTTCTCGTTCGCGGTAACGGTCGTCATAATAACCTCCACCCCTTTTCGGAGGCTCTGACACGGGACCGACATCCACTACGTCACCTGGTGATTTGTTAGCCATAGCACGCCCTGAACGACTTGAACTTCCTTCCCTTGATTCTCGATAATGATCATGGCGTTCCCTGTCCCTACTTCTAGATCTGTCTCTATAACTCTCACTGTAATAGCGATCTCGCTCTCTCTCGCTCCTCTCACGATCGCGATCTCTATCGCGTTCTCTATACCTGGACGGCGAACGTTCACGCCTTGGCCTTCTGTGAGACCTTTCACGAGATCTGGATCGTTCCCTTCTTGAAGAACCGTAACTCTTAGTCTCTACCCCATGCAATGTATCTTGCAAGGAGCTGATCAAGATTTTGCATCGATCATCATTAGATACCTTTGACTGTTTAATTAATGAAATAGCTGTTACTAGGGTTTCTATTGCACTGGCATATTCTCCAGCAGCTGCATCAGACACAGCACGTGCAATGGCGGAACTACTAACAGTACGGTTTCTGCCCATGATCTCTTCAAACTCTTTTTCACTGACAGGAGGACTAGATTCTACGACAGGACCAGGGTAAGGAGCTTGTGCTGGTTTGCCAGGCCATGGAGCACGAGGTGGCATTCCACCACCAGCTTGTGGAAAATGTTGTTGTTGAACATGCGGAGGAGCACCAGGGTGCTGTGGAGGACCACCATGTTGAGGACCATGAGGTGGACCAATAGGCGGGCCATGCTGAACAGGGACATGAGGCGGACCTGCTGGTCTAGGTTGGTTGAAGAATGCAGGATTTACATGTGGGGCTGGACCACCTTGCATTTGAGGCGGACCTGAAATGAAATATAATTCTTATTACTTATAAGTTTACTAATGTACATTTTGGTAACACTATCCTATAATAATTCAGTTAGTACATTTTCTTTAAATCTTATAATACAATGATTTCCATACGAAGTATGATTCAATGTATTTAAATAATACCTGTATTTAATAATTACTAAAACTATAAAATAAATCATTAAATACCTTGTGGAGGCCCTTGTGGTGGTCCATTTGGTGGCATATGAGGACCAGGCTGTGGTGGTTGACCAAATTGTCCAGGATGACCTGGAGGCACACCCATATGAGGAGGTCTCTGCCATTCAGGTCGTGGCCCCCGCATGTCCATTTGACCGGGCATACGTGGAGGACCCTGAGAACCTGGTGGACCGCCTTGGAACATAGGTCTCATCTGTTGAGGAGGTCCCTGAGGTGGCCGCTGCATCATTGGTTGCCGAGGAGGTCCATTACCACCACCATTTGGCCGTAATTGCGGATTCCACTGGCCCTGCTGTTGTTGGAACTGCACTGGCGGACCTTGCTGTGGTGGCCTATGCATTGGTGGCCCTATAAGCAAGTATTGCATATAAGTATTGTTATTGAATAATATAAAATCTCTCCTACAGCCACTTGTTTAATATATAAAAGTTAACAGTTTTGAAACAAATATATCATTTTGATCAAACTAAAAAGTTTTTAAATGATATATACAATATATACTGAACTGAAAAAAATTATGGCTACACAGATAAAATAGTGTACTCATACTACCTTGCATTCTCATTGGAGGTCCCTGAGGTCCCATTCCAGGTGGTCCCATGGGCCTCTGTTGGTGCATCATATGCTGAGGTCCCATAGGTCCAGACTGCATATGTTGTTGTGGTGAAGCCCCTGGATGAGGACCTTTAGGTCCAGCATTTGAAGAAGGTGTCGGCCTGCTTTTTGACTGGCTTTCAAATTGATTTAGAGCTTGCTTGGTAGGTAAAGTAACTACTGGATTTTGCCCATGAAGTTCTTTTTTTGGCAACCTGTCCATACACAGTCGCATTGAAGGTTCTGAGCCAAGACTGATCATGCAGAAGCCTTTAGATAAACCATTGGCTCGATTTTCAAAGAATTTGACATCTGCAAAATCTTTTACTCCGATTTCTTGAACGGCTGCTGCTATATCTTGATCAGTTGTCCACCACGTGAGATTTCCAATATATAATTGGTGTTTTCGACCATGGCTTATACCTATATTGTTTCCAGTATGGTGTGTTGCAGTTCCATTAGTGTCTTCAGGTGCATGATGTATTCCACTTTGCACTGCTGTTGCAGCTCCTTCTGTTGGTGGAATGTCATGAGGACCTGTAGGTGCAGCCACTACATCATCATATAAGTCAACATTTTCATTGCCGAATTCATCTTCGGCAAAATCTGGATCAATATCATCCGCATAAAGATCGATATCTCCAACATCACCCATGTTGGAAATTTATATTTAAATTAAAATGATGAACTTTAAGCTATCTCCTTTTTAGTTATGAATGTTACTTAGGCAGTATGGATAAACATCATTTCCTTTACAAAAGTTCCTATAAAACAAAAGTTAATGATATAGCTTATTACAGTAACCATGAATTATTCTCTAAATACTCATACCTTAACTTTAGAATAAATCATTTCTTATAATTATGTGTTCATTAAATATACTGTATGAGCAAAATTCAATAGGAAGGAAATATAGGAAAAAATCATATGCAGAAGTTCTAATGAAATTATTTATTTCTTTCATTTAATAAATTTTTAACATTTTTTGTTTACATAGCTCTTTTGTATAGTAAGAAAAATGTACAAATGTACTTCATATTTTTAATCAAATGCAATAATTTAACCTATTAAAATAGGAATTAATAAAGGTAAATTGGAAAATTACAATAAAATATGATAAAAATGTATTTATGACAGCTGAGATATTTAGGTGTTAAACTATTAAATTTAATAAAGACATAATATCTAAACCAACATACAGATGAATTGAATATTAATCAAAAAAGAAATAATAACAGTTTTTAAAAACAAATTAAATA
This sequence comes from Ctenocephalides felis, assembly GCF_003426905.1. Taxonomy (NCBI): domain Eukaryota; kingdom Metazoa; phylum Arthropoda; class Insecta; order Siphonaptera; family Pulicidae; genus Ctenocephalides; species Ctenocephalides felis. The sequence continues at coordinate 16,053,020 of NW_020537324.1, read as the reverse complement.
CCTAATTCCCGTATTAACATCTATTTGGGAAACATTTTCATGAATTCCCTCTTAAAATAACAGCATACTGTTTCGATGGTGATATGATGATTACATTTATATAAAAGTATGCACATCTAGCTCATACTTGAGCAGATACAATGTTATGTATAAAAGGTAATATGTACATAAGTTTTATATTATAGAAATATATTAATATATTTTATCATATAAAACAATTGTTGCAAATGTTTCCAAATCAATACACCAAGTTATACTAAAATATATAGTTTATATAAAACAAGCGCAAATGTAATATAATATATGTACGTATCAAAGAATAATTGTACATGTCAAGTTATTTGTATGCGCAAAATTCTTTAATACACATATGAATATATATACTTCGTATATTGAAAGTACACAATATTGAAATTATAAATATGGTTATTAAATGTATGCTGATATGAGTAATTAAAGGCAATGCAGGCTTTTGATTACACATAAAGCAATAATATACATATCATGGCGAAATTACAAGGCACATTAGATTTTTTAACATTTTCAAAAATATTCAGTCATCAATTTTATGAAGAAATATCTATAGAAAACTAATACATATTTATAACCGAATATAACATAGTCTATAACCGCATATAAATAACCAGTAACGTCATATTTTTGCACAGTGCAATTAACAAATTTATACCAGAATATTAAATATATGTATAAATTAATTATTAGAAATTGTAAAATATTACAATCAAAATCAAATAGAATAGATAATGCTAAATTTGAAATACAATATCTCGAAAACAATACCAAATTTGCTTAAATATTTTACATGAAGTCATATATCATATACAAGATTACATAAAGCAGCCATTACAGTCGAAATGGAAGCGAGTCGTCGGAAGCGTCAGAAATTGACTGATACATAAATGCCTCAAAAACTCTCAAAATAATGTACCATTGTATATTCTACTAACAAACAAGTTTTGGCATATTAATATAAGACTACTTTTGTAATATAATAGAAAAAACAGTAATAGTACAATTAAAAACTAGCTAACCTCACTTGCGCTTCTAGCCTTTTTTCTTGCTTTTACACAATTATCTTTGTACATACGTGTATAATTCTATGAGCTAAATACACTGAATGCAAAATCGTCATGTAATATTAGAACATGCTGCATACAACACCAATAATTTATTACAATAACACGCGTTTAACACTTCTAAAAACACAACGCCGCAAAAAAGCTTCGCTGTAATGCATTTTCCTTTACACCATAGAGACACGATCGTTTACATTTAACTTCGGGATTAGCCGCTCAGTCTTATATTTACTCTCTGCTCACTCTACGACGGACGCAGCAGTAGTGACATCTTTGAACATAAATACGAACAATTTGGTCAGTTATGTACTACAATAGAAGGCACCATTGATAAATAAACAAGAACTATTTATATATAATGTATTTATTGAGACATTTTAAAACAAAATATGTTATTTGTATTATATTCTTTAGAATTAAATAATTTTGTATAATCAATAAATGTATATATCAGGTGTTATTTAATTTTGTTATATGCTCAAACGTCCCACATAAATTGAGTTGTTTTTTTGTAACTTCACAAATAAAGGCGCAATAATCTCGAAATGAAACGTTTTTTACTTATAAAATCACAATTATACATAATTTTTTAAAGATGACTTCAAAATTATAAAGATTAGGGTTTTAGGAACCTCATCTCTGTCAAATATTAAGCTTTTCATATTGTATTTCATATTCATATGTAATTTGTTTCACGTCTGTTCAATAAAATTTATCATACACAATTATTAAAAAATATAATATATTGAATTATAAGTGTAAATGGTTTGTGAATATTGAAAGACAAAAAGTTTTGTTTATGATTAAGTAATGTAAGACTTTCCTATTGAAGATATACATTAATTTATAGTCAGTTTTTTTTTAATTTTTTAACAAGTTTTTTTTTAACAACGAATTGAAAAGTATTGATCACCATGAAGCACAAAGAAAGAGTTCAATCAGTTTTATATTATTTTTATACATGTAATACATTATTATTTAAATGCTTTTTTCTTAACTTGTATATTTAAGTTTTACGAATTTAATATATATTAGTAAATAATAATGTTGATAATTAACTTTCCGTAGGGTATGTACGTAATGGGCCGTTTTGAAGGTTTCTGAACATTTTGGCATACCTCAGAAAAAATGTGTGTGTGTGTGTATGTATGTATGGATACAAATTTCCAGTCACGTTTTCGGGCGCACGCAAAACATCAAACGATATGAATTATTCAAAAAACATTCGATTCCTATTGATAGGGAGATGAGCTGATTAGTTTTTGGCAAAGGCAGGCCCAGCCATTTTGAAGATACGGAGCTAATGTGTAAAAAATGGCAGTTTTTGAGAGATCTAAGCATCCGATTTAAGTGCTTCAAAGAACTTTCTGCTTGTCTTAACAAAATAATTGATTTTGGAAAAAAAAAGGTTTCAACTTTTTTTTTTTTCAAAATTTTTTTTTGTATATCGAAAATAATTCAGATTTTATAATTCTTATAAATATTAGACAATGTTACAATATTCATAATAATCTATTTGAAAACATTCAGTATTCCTCGAACATTTTGTTATGGTACGGGAACTTCCAGCAATTTGCCTTAAGGCACGATGCCATACACCCCACTAGTTTTAATTTTCAATCGAATGTTTAATTAAAAAAAAAACAATTCCTAGTCGTTGAAGAAGAGAACATTATCTCCAAAACGTAGAATTACAAAATGAAAAAAAATATATAAATAATTGTTAGAAGAAAAAGGAGGCTTTTAGTTCAGAAAATTAAAAGCAAATATATGTGCACATACACACACACACACCATATATATATATATATATATATATATATATATATATTGCTTCTTTTTTCTTTTTCTTCGACGTTTTGGGGATACAGAGGATGTTCCCTTCTTTAGAAGCTTAATAAATAAACATGTGAAAAATCGAATATATCTTGACTCCACACTTTATAATATTTGAGTTTTATTTTATTTGTATATAAAAATTTGTATAGAGTTTGTTCAAAACTAATTCCATATTTTAACAAATTTTCAATATTTATCATTAATATTAAATCTTTATCGAGAAAACTGCGTCCAAATGAAACTTGTCTTAAAAAATCTCTATCCTGAGTTGTAGGTGTTACTATGTTCTTAATTAGCTAGTAATTAGTGAGAGTACAAACGTATCCATATATGCACGTTTCTCACGTTTTCAACTAAAAATAGTGAATCTATTTGATCGGCCGTTTGTTCGTACATCTCGAAATCAGTGGACACGTTGACGATAGACGGTATAATGTCCAGTCCGGTTTTGCACATATGATGTTTGTACTTGTGTATATATATCGCATTGTATTGAAGCCAGTGCATTATCGACATCAGAACCGCGACGATACATAATTTCAAACTCATACTAACGGTCAAAATCATTGGACACCAAGTTGGTTGTTTCAGAAATGTGTGAACCATACAATTATAAAACCAAGTTTATTTCGAATTGACATAAAAACGCGAGTGATTTGTTAAGATATGCATGTGAAAGACAATTATTGAATCATATGATGGCTAAGAAAGTTTTACAAAACACAACTCTAGTTCCAAATTTACAAGACATACTCCTGCTGCTTCTTCTTAGAATGGACTTACCCGATATCAAGCCAGGACACATTTCATGATATTAACAATTCTCACTATTTATAAATTTTATGTTTTAAGTACAAACATTGCGACGTTGATTTATGAAATTTTCGTTTTTATTGACTTTCGACAATTCGTGAGCTTCGTTAAATAATACTGTAAACAATTCCGTCCGAATTGCGGATTCCCGCAAAGTTGTGTAGTTTGAAAAGCGAAGATGTCGTTGAAACAGTGGTTGGCATTGTTGAGTTTTTACGTGACATACCTTTTTTTGGGAGCGAGCATCTTCTACCATATCGAAAGTCGACTAGAATTGGCCAGGAGACAACAAGACCGGATCGATCGCTATGAAATCCATGGTAGGAAATAAAATTTACAGAGTATTAAAAAAACTAAGTAAAAATTCATTATTTATTCAAAAAATATCATTTTGTCTTCACATTATTAAAAGTACTTACTATACCAAAGACAAAATTCAATATTTTAATTAATGATATCGCTAACATTGGAGTATTTGGTTCTTAGGGTGAGTGCATCACAAATTAATGTTTAACTTTCTTCTCTTGTTTATTATTTTCACTACCAATTTATTCACATTTTATACACTTTCACACATTTTCTTCGAACTTTCTGTTTTTATGCTTCCGGGTCTGTGCTTCGGCTTTCAGTTCTCTGTATTTTCTTTTTTGCGTAGGTCATCAATCATCTGCATTCTTCTTCTTCCCAATCTCTTTAGTCCTTCTATTTTATCTACAACGACGTAGGAAGCACTCTTTTTGCAAATTTTTACCTCCGTATATAGAGTAAAAACAACCAGGTTACATTAAACAGCGTTAAAAACACACTTCTACAATGGTGAATTTTGTAAGTTTTACTGAACATAGTCAGATAGTTGTTCGTTTGATATGTGGTGTTTGTTGTGTCGTAATTGGCTTGGCAGAATGTGTACCTCCGTCTATGGAATAAAAAACACCAGGTTAAAATTTTTGAAAAACAGTGTTAAAAACGCATTTCTACAATAATGTTCATCAATTAGCAAGTTTTTCTGAACATAGTCAAATAGTTGTTCGTTTGATATGTTGTATTTGTTGTGTTGTAATTGGTTTGGCAGAATGTGTACCTCCGTCTATGGAGTAAAAAGGATCAGGATGCAAATTTTTGAAAAACAGTGTTAAAAACACAGTTCTACAATGGTGAATTTTGGAAGTTTTACTGAACATAGTCAGATAGTTGTTCGTTTGATATGTGGTATTTGTTGTGTTGTAATTGGTTTGGCAGAATGTGTACCTCCGTCTATGGAGTAAAAAAGACCAGGTTAAAATTTTTGAAAAACAGTGTTAAAAACACATTTCTATAATGATGATGATCAGTTAGCAGAATTTTGGAAGTTTTACTGAACACAGTCAGATAATTGTTCGTTTGTAATGTGGTATTTGTTGTGTTGTAATTGGTTTGGCAGAATGTGTACCTCCGTCTATGGAGTAAAAAAGACCAGGTTAAAATTTTTGAAAAACAGTGTTAAAAACACATTTCTATAATGATGATGATCAGTTAGCAGAATTTTGGAAGTTTTACTGAACACAGTCAGATAATTGTTCGTTTGTAATGTGGTATTTGTTGTGTTGTAATTGGTTTGGCAGAATGTGTATCTCCGTCTATAGAGTAAAAAGAACCAGGTTAAAATTTTTGAAAAACAGTGTTAAAAACACATTTCTATAATGATGATCATCAGTTAGCAGAATTTTGGAAGTTTTATTGAACATAGTCAGATAGTTGTTCATTTGATATGTTGTATTTGTTGTGTTCTAATTGGTTTGGTTTTTACAATATAATTGTTCAAAGTCAAATTGGACCTTTGTGGCCCTCCCTACCCTATATAAATATATATATATTTATAATTATTTATTTAGATATTTCAATTATTAATTTAAAGTGAATGTAATTATCTTGCCGAAGTAATTTGATTCAGGTGTTTGTATTTTGCACAAGAATAATGTAACCTGAATCCATGTAATCAATAATATCTAATGAAATCAATAATATTTAATTTCAAGCGATTGTTAATAATAAGATACAATGAATATTTCTATTTGTAACATTATACACAATTGTCATTAAAATACTGTTAATCTCAGTTGAATTTGAGATGTTAAAATAATACAAAAGCATGTATGTTTATTTTTCAAAACTACTATCAAATTTTATAAAAATATTCGTTTTAATTATAATTTAAATTTCTGACATTTTATCCAAAACTTGCTTAAAGAGATCAGTTAAATATTAATATCAGCCCATGACTTATTAATTTTGTTTACAATTTAATTCACAAATATTTATAATAGCTACTACTTTATAAATTCTGCATATGGCATGCACTTCGGTATTTAAATCAATTAATATAAATTGACTTAAGTTAACCGATTATATTTTCAAATCCGTTGTTTACAATAATATTTACAATTACAATTGCTCTAAATCATATTGTTTATAAATGAAAAAACAAACAAGTGATTCAATTCAGTAGTTGAAATTTGTATCAAATATAATCGTGCATGTGTTTATAATAACGATTAACAAAGACGAGTGTGAATATAAATGAATAAATAAAATCATTGAAAACAAAATTAATTATAAACTAAATTATAAATAATAGTTTTATTTTTAGTGCTCTCTCCTCGATTGCTCCTGTATTTAATATCAGTTACAAGATTACAAATAAATATTTCAAAATAATTCCTTTTTGAGGTCAATAAAAATTTGTGCTACATTTTAATTTTTATTCAATACCACAGCTTATCAGTATTTTGAATATTATTTCAAAGAATCTTGTTTAAATCTAGTTTCGTGCGTCAAAATCTAATCCCATGGATTAAATTTTCAATCATATCATTTAATAATCTTTTACTAATCAGCTATATAATCTTGAAATATAATAAAACGCGGAACAATAATCTTATTTACAATAGACGTTGGAAAAATCACTTTTATTTATCAGATGATTTTAAATCACTTGGTTTCTAAGTTAGAATATTTCTTATATTGATGTTGGTACTCATGAAATGATAAGATGTACTGATATGATAATAATAATATATGTTAAGTTTATTCTTTTCGCTGTATTTAATGAAAGAAAAAATGATCTAGTACTAACAATAAGACTTATTAAGATGGATAAAGTATAATTGCATATTCATATCTATTATACGTTTTAATCAAATTATTAGAGCGCTTGTATAGTTGTAAAGGCATTAAAACTTGTTACACAATATGATAATTTACATGTATGTATATATAAATATATATATACAGGTGTAAACAAAGTTTTTCGAAAAGCGTCCATATAGTTATTAAAATTACTAAATTTTCAAAAAGACATCTAAATGGTTCAAATCCGACCTTCTACCCCTAGAATTGATAATATAATGAATATTTAAATTTATAAAATAATCAATCAATAATTTGAAACAGAAAGTTTTTATTTTATTAGTTTCTTCATTGATTTTCATGTATTTTTCTGTAGTTTTATTATTATAGCAAAAGCATCAAACTGGGTCTCTCTATTTTCATTTTTAATAATTGGACTGTTAATTTTTCTTCTTGTTTATAATTTTATATAACATATTTATGGACCATCTTTAATTTATGGGTATTTAAAAATTATGATTTAAAAACTTAATAGACACATTTTAAAAATAAACTTAATTTTTTAAAATCGATGATGAAATCTTAAAAACAATATTTTCTATAGTTACTAAGTATAGTCAGTATAATTTGGAATATATATTATAGGAGAAAATAATTTTTTAAAATCGATGAAAACTTAACAATTTTTTAAAATCGATGATGAATTCTCAAAAACAATACTTTGTATAGTTACCAAGTGTAGTCAGTTTAATTTTGGAATATGTATTAATGAAGAGATCTCATTTAGAAAGATTAAGATTAGGTTTTAGAGATAATTCAACTGAGATAATAACTATGAACAAATAAATTTAATAACATTATCAAATGAGGCCGTTTATGTACAAATGATTAATTACTAACACGTTTGAATCGTAAATTTGGTATAAAATTTAATTTGATACAATCTTCATTAATAAATTTTTACTGCTTCGTAAATATGAAGATGAGATTTGATTTCCAATAACTGCTTTCGCGTTTGTATATATATATATATATATATATATAATATATATATATATTATATATATATATATATAATATCATCAATACCTGTTAGTTTAAGAAATAGTTTCAAGTCCTCCCTGTAACTTTAAAATTGATGTCTGTTTTCCTGAAATTTAAAAAGTATGTATATACATATTCATTCTAAATTAGACGCAATAAAATTAAGAATACAAATAATTTTTTTTTAAATTTATCTCAGTAAAATCAGACGCTTTGATATGACCAATCACACAGAGAGCATGTGTTTAATTACAATTTTATCAAATTTCCAACAATTTAAATTTGGTGATTATGATAAAATTGAGATGCATATCATGTATATTCGACCAGGTTCACGTAAAATCCAGTCCAAATAATATGATTAACTTCAAATAATCAAATGCTTTATTTTAGCATATTTGACAAAATTATTTTTTAAAAGCACTATGAAAATTAAACAAGATAATATTGTACTATTTTAATACAATTTTGAAATATAGAAAAGCCTATAATTTTTTATTTATTTAAACAAATGGTGAATAAAAGGTGTGAAAATTTAGGAATTTTGAACTGGTTTAAATCTAGTTTAAAGTCTAAAATCATCTCTGAGTCATTCATAAAATTAACGATAGCTTATCAATTAATGAGACATAAAAAATATGTAAATTGAAATACTATAAGTCTATATTCATAGATAATTTTGAGTTATTTCTATTAGAAACAAAACTAGATTTTCAAGTACCTATTGTATGAATACATACTTAAACATGAGTACAAAGATATGTAAAGATATGTAAAATATATTTTTATTTATACATGGTTCTTCATATTTTATATGTATTACGTTTTAAAAATATTAAATAAATTAAATTATATAGAACTATTTAGATATCTGAACGGCATATTCCACAATATCTTGTTAAAATTCTCGATTATAAACATAAATAATAAAAAAAATTTTTAAACACTCTTATTGAAATTTAATAATTATAGATTTGAAACTCTATAAGATCATAATCATTTTTTTTAAATATGTGTGTCTTTTGGACACACACATGTGTGTATTTTGGATTCTCCAAAATACATTTTGGACTTTAATTATGCTCTACTTTAGATTTAAGTTTGAAGAAAAAAACACATTATTGTGTGTTATATAATTTAATTTTTTAAAAAAAAAAAACAAATTGTTGTATAAAATTGATAGACAAACAACTAACCAACATCTTTAAAGTTGGAGAAGTTCTTGAAAAACTTTTCAGTCGTAACAACTAATATATTTGTAGTATAAAGTATAAAACAAGCATATAGATAAAAACATGTGTTAATGATACTTTCCCAGAATTGCTGCATCAAATAAAAAATCATTAGAAATTGAAAAAAACAATAGTAAATAAATCAATCAACAATATATAGGCAAACCTTTGGGTTGTCTTCTAAAAAATCACGTGGTTAAGAAGTATTATCACACTAGCCAATAGAACCCTCAAGTTCTGATTCTAAGAACAGAAAAAAAAAAAAACGTACATAATATTATATAAGTGGGTACATAGTTTGAATATTCACAATGAATCTCTATAGTAAAATTCCTAGATTACCTTTTATACACTTATTGTTAACATCAATCAGAATTTGAGAGTAATCCTATGAGATTGCTGTAATGACTTCTAATACTGCGGCTTTAGGTGGCAACCCAATGGTCGGCATAGCTCTTTTTGATCTCTAATACTGATGAATCTCTAGAGTAACATTCGTAGATTACTTTTTTCATACATATATTATTAACAGTAACCAGAATTTAATAATCCTATGAGATTCTTGTAATGACTTCTTATACTGCGGATTTTGGTGGTAACCCAATGGTTGGCATAGTTCTTTTTGATCTCTAATACTGATGAATCTCTACAGTATCATTCGTAGATTGCTTTTTTCATACATATATTATTAACAGCAACCAGAATTTAAAAATCCTATGAGATTATTGTAACGACTTCTAATACTGCAGCTTTAGGTGGCAACCCAATGGTTGGCATAGCTTTTTTCGATCTCTAATACTGATGACTGATTATAATTTACGGTTTAAGATAACCATAGAATGCCTATATTAAAATGTTGAACATTTGTAAAAACAAAAATGTTCGTTCGAAATGTTTCTTCCATTCATTCGGTCCTGGTTCAGTTGATTGCCGCCCGCGACCTTTACCCAAGGAACAGAGCGAAAATTGCCATATCAGCTAAATTTGCAAGTTGACAGTTATGAATATTAAAGTGGTTCGTTCATTGAGTATTTCCTATTCCTATGAAGAATCAGTGTTGATGGGTCAGTTCCTGTTTTATGCTTAAATGGATAATGTATTAACTGCTGCACGCTGTTAGATGACCACGTTTATTCTGGTTCCGAGACCGAATTCTCCGTTGACAATTTTAATTTAACACCGCCGACATAACACTAATTGTGATTTGTGACGGTATGCTAATGGGATGTTAATAGATTGTGTTAAATAAAATAGAAACTGGTCTATTGTTTTGAGCATATGTACCGAAAACACTAAATGTATGGATAAAGTATGCTTATAACGGGACAAATTTCTTGTCTTTGTGAATAGTACATGGTGCGCCATTTATATGTGGCCAATGGAAATGTTGAATAACTTGATTAATTTTCAATGAATTTTGATAATCTTTATTTCATTACCAAATTTAAAGGAAAAAAATGTAAGGCTTTAAATTTGATAATAAAAAAGTTTATTAAAATTCATTGAAAGTTGTTCAAGTTATTCAAAACCCTGGTAGGTATATTACAAAAGACACTCATCATTAATGAAATGATAAAAGAAAGGAGCAAAAAAATACCACAAAAACTTACCAGGTCACACAAAAAAAAATTTAAAAGAATTAAGCGAGGAATCTCCTACTCGAAGATTGAAAAAGAAATGGCCATACGATCTTAAATGAAATGTCAAAAAAATAAAAAAAGAGATATCTCATAAGAGATAATCTCTTTAAATGCATTTACACCCAGCATATTGTCTTAAAAAATTATTTTGTTGGGAAATAAATCTATGCAAATAAAAAAAAAAGTTATTCAACATTTCCATTAGCTACATATAAATGGCGCACCCTGTACTATTTTGGTATTTACATTTAAGCTATGAAATATACAGCAATCTTGTATGTAAATGAATAAAACTATTACACTTTAAGACAATTTTTTTAAATTATGTTTTTTTTCTTCTTCATTATGATTTTATTTCATAAAATCGTCAACCAAAATATAAAATTAATCTATCAGAAAGTGCGCTGATAAAATTTTTGCTCAACAGAAAACTATGTCTATTTTCAAGAACCAAAAAATAAATATTATTACTAATTATGGCATTCTTACGAATAAATATATATATATATATATATATATATATATATAAATATAAATTACTGATTTAATTTACACATAAAATCGATTGTCGACATGTTATTTTTTATCGCAAACAATTGTATTTATAAGGTTGTTCTTTTATTGTTATCAAAATATAGGAATTGAACTTGAGTTCAGTAAAATAACAGAAATCATTCATTTACAATCATGATTTTTCATATCAACATAGAAAATCCGCATATATTGTTTTCTGAATGAAATTGGCAAATAAAATCACTTTACATACAAAGATGTAAACAACTACAGCAATCCGGAATAAATGAATCGAATTAAAATAAATAATCCATTAATCAAGACGCTAATGAAAGGATTGAAGATGCAATTGCATTCATATAAAGCGACATTTTGATATAATTAAATAAAAATTATGACGTAAGTTTTTTATATTCTCAAGGATGTCGGATAACAACAATAAGCTATACAATCAATAATAGATTGTTGTTATTAAAACAATTGAAAAAAGTTTTATTATTCGAGGATTTGGATTGATGTAGTATAATTATGTGATTAATTGCTTTATTAGCAGGTAGTTATTTATTCTTGGAAATAAATTTCATTTATGGCATGCGGGTATAATTTAAACAGGTAATTTTATCAGGTAACATCGCTATTTATGAACAGGTTGGGTTTGGAAAATAATTTCTAATTTGATATCCAATACAGATAAAGATATTTGTAAAGTATATATATATATATATATATATATATATATATATATCTTCTCTGCTCAAAATCAATCCGTTATATTAGGTATTATTATTATTAGGTATTCACGGTATGTATTTCAAAAATATTTAGTTTACGGTTTGTCTTTATAATCAATAATCAGTCAGTCAATTATTATTATATTTTTTACCACTTGTTAAAGCATTCATTCTTATTTCAATATCTTTTGAAATACCTGAAGAATTGAGTTGTCAATATCAATTATCGTCGTAATATTGATGTTGCCCTCTACATTTTATTTGTCTTATTTATTATTATCATTTAGTGTGCTTATCATCTTGAATGTCTTCATTGTCTCGAAAACCAATATGATTAATTTCACATATATTAAGTAAACGTTTTTGCATTACCAAAGTCATACATGAATTGGACGTTTGTCCATCAAAATATAAACTGACAGCTTAAATCGATTTCCAAATTTCTAGACAAATCACAAAAAGTTGTTAAATGCTGTAAACCAACCATGCGCATTATGATTTTATAAAATAAAATTTGATACTTTGATTAAAAATATGATCATTTTATGACGTTTACTAAGGTTTTATGTAATTGGTGATTGACCATTTTCATAAACGTGAGAATTTTCTGGTATTTTAAATTTTCGATATTCTAAACAATCAGTAATGTCAAAGATCATTTTATAGATAAAATTCTATTAAACTGAAATTTTGAAAGTTGAATTATATATTCTTCGGCTATTAATTGCTCAATTTCTGTACCTTTTGTTTAAATAATATATCTAATGATTTTATTTTTTTTAATCTGATACTTGTACTATAAGTACAGATTTAAAAACTTTATATGAACCATATGTGAACTTATAGATAATTAAGAAAAATATTATCCACATTTAATATTTTTTTAGATGTTTATGGCTTATTATTAAAGAATAATTTAAATTATTCTGGATGTGAATTATTTGTTGTAATTGTAGAACAAGCTATGTCGATAACCAATGGTTACTAACCATTTTAAAATAATATATGATATATTTTTTATCCCAAGAAGCAGAAGATTTTTATTTTCAATATCCTAAGAAATTGACACGATTTTTAAATTTCAGGAAACATATTTACAATCGAACAAATTTTTGGATCTTTAACAATGTTAACTGAATTTAGAAAAAAGTTACTGCTGAGTTGAGGGTAAAAATTCAGTGTTACATGTATTTTAAATTTCGCATTATAAAAAAATAATATAAATGTAGTAGGTTAAAAAAAATTCAGAAAAATTATTAGTACTAAAAAGTTGCTACCTAAGTTTATTTTAATAATACAGCTAAATCTGTTAATATCTGTCATTTAAAAATTACATGGCATATAAATTTAATAATTAGTTTATAGTATTATCATTGTTAATATTAGTAGTTTTTCCAGTTTCGGCAATTAAATTTCTAATAAGAGTTTACAGTTTTTGTAAATTTCAAGTATTGTATCAACATTGGTTTGCGGCGACAGCTTCGAGATGAGATGTAATGATCTTAATAAGGAAAACAAATACGACGTCAACAAATTATTTGAACAGTTTAAAGGACTAGTAAATTATTAACAAGTAACACAATTAATGCATACTAGTTTTTGAAGGTTCTCGTGTAATAATCCTATAAAATATTAATAATACATTTGAAATATTAAAATTATGATTGAAATTGAAAATTTAATATTTTAATTATAATAGTTCATAAAAAACTTAGTATTCGAAATTTACATAAACATGTTAAATGTTTCAAATTTGTCATCTCTCTCCTTTTAAATAAAATATAATATATAGAGCAAGCTAAAATTCTAGATGGCAATCTATTCAAAACAAAATATATTTATACATTATTTTGGTATATAATAAATAGTATAGTAATGGTAATTTGGTATATGTATAATATAAATTTATAAATTTGCGCTGGTTCTTTAAATTAAAAGAAAAATATTTTTGTTTGCAATTAACCATTGTGATTTATGCAGCCAAATTGTCGATTTAAGAAATGATGAAAACTTAAACTATTCATTCAATTATTATATATATATATATATATATATATATATATATATATATACGTTTCGATACTGTATGCATGTCATCATTTAGCAGCTCTAAGAAATAGTTTAACAAGTTAAACATATTTTTACAAAAATATCTTACTAATAATATGCACACCATACCAGAAAAAGAAACATTGTTGTGTTATTAATATATATAATTAAGCAAAAATAAAAAAAAATATATAGTATAATTTATTCAAAGAATATTATGTAGCTTTTTATAAAATTATACTGTATTTTTTATAAATTTTGTTCTAATTACTGCACATTTTTTGGAACTGTTTTTTCTGAAATGATGACACACATACAATATCAAAACGACAAAATAAATAAAAATGTATCGTTTTCCATTTCGACAATTTGCTTGCAAAAATATCAAGAATATATATCAACATCAAACAAATTAAAGTATATTTCGCGTAATTGAATTTATTTTGAAATAAGAGTAAACATCAAAATAACTATAATTGATTATATTGATTAAATTATGCTTTATTTATTTTTAAAGAACTAACAAAACGTTATTTTTAGGATAAAAAGTATGTTTATGTAGATTCCAAATAATATTTTTCCATGGAGTATTATTATTTTTAATTAGAGTTATGATTAGTAGTGAGATTTTCAAATGTAAAAGAATATATTTTCATATGAATAAGAGTAGATAGTTAAAATTTTTCTGAATAAACATAATGCTTTAGATATTTAGAAATTTTGTGAATTGAAAATTTACTTACAATTAGGCGTTATATGCTTAAATATACTTTGTAGCCAATAAATCGTTTTACTTTCAATAAAATAATCATATGGAATAAAAAGGTACATAAAAAAACTGATAAAGAAATTATAGATCACAGCGATTATAAATTATGTTCAAACGAAATTTGTTTTGAAATTTGTACAATACACACACACATACACACACACACACACACACATATATATATATATATATATATATATGTATGTTAAAATATTCAATTTATTTTTTACGACGTATGAATACTCGTGATCTTACATGATATCAGATTATAAATTTATCTTTTTTTAAATATACGAAGTTTGCTCACATATGCTAATAATATTTACTATAATGATGGATTTAAAAATTATCGTAGTACCGATAAACGTGCCTGACAGATTTCAATCGTGATATGTCCGGTAATAATATCAGTTCTATTGTAAGTTCTCGAACAGATTTGGTAAGGAAATATAAACATAGGAGAGTTATATATCAAATATTAGAATTTTGAATTAATAATTTGCAAAAATACCATTAGTCAAAGATTTTATCTCGAATTTGTGCCTTCATCAAGGCACCAATATGCTAGAAATTATAGGGTTGGAAGTCAGGTACGAGGAAAGACAACCCCATCCCAACTTTTTGGCCCAAAACCTTTTGACTATTAACTTTGAAAAAGAAAAAAACTTGAAAAACACACTTTCTTAAAAATCTCTGGTAACTGTATTATTATCAACTATGGCATCTTCATATTTGTATCATTTTTTATATAGAAACTTATTTTTACTCTTACTCATTTCAATTTTATATTTAGAGTAGAATTAATACTGATAATATCTACTCATTGTCCTTTAATTATCTATTTTCTTCATAATTTTTGCTAGATATTTACTGAGGAGAGTTATAAATTATATGGTAAATATTTTTTTCGAACAGCAGAGTAGTCCTTGATGATATGGTTGAAAATAACGTAGGTCCTTATAGTAGTATGTTATAGTAATATGTTATATATTCTTATCCAAAATGATGAATTGTTTTCAAAAATCAAAACTGATGGTTGACCTAATGATACTACAATTCACAGCACAACGCATTTAATAAAACACATGTTTTTCATATTAGGATAATGATGAACAGTGTCAATGTACACCTGATATCAGAATTCTGAAGTGCAGATCAAGTGCACATCAAATTAAAACATATATACGAAAATCAGTATAAATATCTTCTCAGAATTTTCTTTGATTCCATAAAAATCTAGTATTATTATTATTTATCTTCATGTGCAAAAAATGTTTGTGCGATATCGAAACATACACGACAAGGACAAGATTTCATATCAGGCGGACCATGGTCGCGATAGATATTGATGTTGGAAAATTACTATATGTTATTGCGATTTTTTTTCAAATATGTCATATTATGACTTGTCATAATTGTCTTCAGAAATGTAATTATAGCGATAAGAGTTACTAGTTTTCAAGTAACACATTCTTGTCGATTTTAAATCCATTCAACAATAAGCAAATGCCATTTCAAACCTAATAAAAGTGATAGTAGTTAAATTAGTTCTTATTCGCAGATTTTATCCAAACAAAAATGCTAGTAATAATCAGTGTTACAAATATTTCGAAATAATTACGAACAATTAGTGCTTCATAATTACATATGAAGCAACTAATCTATTTTTAAAAGATTGTATTGGTATGAATAACTTAGTATTTTAAAACCAATTCACGAAATGTTCAGGAAATACACTTCAATAGACGTGACAATGGGCTATTCTAATTTGAAAATGTCATAGCACGGATTAAAGTGACATAATGATCTAGTTTGGGAGAATATTATGTTGTTGCATTAAAATCTTTAAGTATTTTTAATGCCAAACGAATTTAGAGTTTATGCAAAATGAAAATGAATATTAACATACCTCAACTTCTGGATCCAAATCATAGAGTTTTTAAATCTGCGATATATATGTATATATATGAAGAAGCATGAAACACGAAACCCTGAAACCAATCATGAAATTAAATGTTAATCACTCATTGTTCATTTAATTTTCTTAATAATATATAAAATAAATATAATAATTGTGATAACTACAAAAATTTATTTGTATAACTTTCTTTATTTACTCATCTTAAATAATTTCAATAAATTGTATTATATATTATGAGTAAAGCATTATTTATCCATACAATTATAAAGAAAATAAATAAGTTAGTGAACTATGACCAGTTGGTCATAAAATTTTCCCCACACTAAAATTTTCTAAAATTTATGATTCCGAGGAAACAAATAATATTATCAATTTCACATTTCATATTTGAGAAGGCATTTATAATAAAAAAATAGACAAGCAAAACAAAAATTTCTATAAAAGTATTTGTATATGTTTGGTGATTACAAAAAAATATGGCTTCTAGTAAAAACAATAAAAATGCATATGTTTGAGTATAATATGTGCAGTGAGCAAGATTTTATAATATATTTATTTTGGCAGTAATTAGAACATTTAATAAGCTGTTGTATAATATAGTTTAATTCTATCAACCTTAACAACTAAATGGTTGTCCTTCTCTTCATAAGAAATTTTTTACTTTTACTATTGCTTACTACAACGCTACGAACCCCACCCAGACAAAATCGCTAATTTATCATAAAAATATATGTAATATAAAACTTAATTCAAATTTAGTCGGTTTTATTTCATTTATCACATGTTTTACATAATATTTACCATTTATTTAGTGGTCCACAACAATTGAACAATTGCATCCATCGCTCTATAAAGGGCGTGCCACTGTAGCGATTAATCCATTCATTCGATTTTGACCTTAGAAAAACTTTGTGTAAATAATACGTAAGGTCAATGTTACTAAATTTCTAAAACGGTATTGGCATAATTCAATTTTTCAATTAAGCAAATATAAAATATAAAATTACCAGGTTGCCCAAAAAATATTTAAACGAAATGAGCGAATGATCTCTTACTCTAATGAAAATCGTCTTTCGTGGGTATAGCTGCATATATATAATAAAAATATCAACAAATACTTTGAGTATAGTTAATTAATCATAATTGGATTGGACAACTACTGGGTCGCCATCGATTCAAAAATCCATATAATAAAAGTCAAAACAATCATAAATTCCACAATTTCTCCCAGAAAACCGTTTTTTAAACTATCAAACTCTATTTGAAACTATAATGTCTATTATTATTAAAAATAATTTTAGGTAAAATTTTCATTTCAGGCAGTGTGTCTCACGTGTTGATATCTGTAGTCACGTTGTCGTATTTTTTATGGACAGTTTTTCGTCAATTGATATACACACAGTAGTATAGACCGAAAAGAGTTGTATCATTATTATTCATACTATAATCAGAGTAGTTGACTCATTTATCAAACAAATTGGAGCACGATTTCTATTTTTGGCAAACTGTTCTAACAAGTTCACTAAACATATTTAAAAATATGTATATGTATCAGATCAATAAATTGTATTATATATTCTATTTAAAAATAAATAAGAGTACATTTATTTATTTGTCTAGTTAGTGTAATTTATACACATATTGGTAAAGTTTGCGTTTTCGATAAATCCATTTTGTATTGTACACTTACCATAGAATCTTATTTAGCAGTAATGAAAATTTGCAAGAGCCAAGCGCATTTGAATGATTTTATGAATTGAATGTATGAGTATTTTTATTATTTTCAGCCCTGTTCTCCAAATATAATTTTCCTGATGATCCATCTGCCCAGTACACAATATTGTCCAAGTTGACGGATTTTTGCGGAAGATCTGTTTTCAACTATACAGAAGCAGATGACCGAGCTCCATTTGTTTGGGACTTCTACCATTCTTTTTTCTTTTCGTTTACGGTTTCCAGTACTGTAGGCAAGTTAAACATTATAAAGTAAACAAAGTAGAAAAGTAGATATAATAGTAGATATAAACAAATTTGAATTATTTTATAAACGTAGTACATTTTATGAATAACTTTGTTGTAATGCCCGTCGTGCTATAACGGTTAAGTACGTGAACCGTCACAAATTAGTTCCGGGTTTGTATCAAATCTCGGCTAGTTTGATATCAGGCAGTATGATATCAAATTTTCACTTGGGATTATACATTACAAATATAATCTCAAGTGAAATTAGCCTTTCATGGGTATTGCTGCTCAAAAAATATGATAGGACTTCTAGGATAAGACAACTACTAGGTTGCCTTCAATCTTAATAAGTCCAAATGTCATAATATGACATAATATAAGTTACTAAATGTTTGTAATATGAAGAAATTGTAAAATGAATAAAATAAATCTAAAAAAACTTTGTTTCTCATACGGAATATGCTAATTACGTGAGAAATATTAATTACACAATTACATTTTTTTTAAAATTGAAGTTTTTTAAACTGTTATTTGTATTTTTGTACCAATTTTGGGTAAAGGTAATTTTGTATTTCAAGCACAATAATGATAAATGCATTTTGACGAGGTTTCTTACGCATAAAACCCAAAAAATGTAAATCCGCGATGAGAAATACTAAAATATTTTGTTTAAAAATTATAATTACGTATGAGTAAGTATATAAGCGCCAAATTAAATGAGTACCAATAAATGTTATTATCTGAAAAAATATTTATCAAACAATTATCTTAAAAACATTCGATTAATAATGACGTTGTTTTAAATTAAATAGTTAAAATAATGGTTAAATAGTTATACATCGCAAACCTATTTTTAATAAATTGCTAAACTTCATAGGCATATTTTAGAAAAATAAATTATTTAAAAAATGTATTTGCAGATTTTGCAAAGTTAATCACAATAATAACAATAAAAAAGCTTAATAATTATTATACTAAGTATATATAGTAGTAAAATTTTTACTATAATTTTATTACACAAATAATTTGTTATTAGACTAACTGCCCCCATTTTTTATTTTGACTATAGTATTTTATTCATATCAATTGATACAACCTTAGGTACTAGATTATCCGAATGAAGATAATGATATACATGTATACTTTTGAGAAAATTTACATTAACATTCTAAAAAGTCTCCACAATTTAAAATATGACAATGGTTCATGTTGACATTCGTCTCATATAGGTGCTACAAATTATTAACTACATATGTCGCTAATTGAATCACGTGCTAAATAATTTGTCCGTGATGTCGATGTCGAATACACGTCGGAAGAATACAATATTAATATAGGGTGCTTCGGTATAAAAAACACAAATCCTTTTAAATTAAATAAAAATAATCATATGAAATATTTCAAAAGAATACTAAAAAATTCCTAATAATACCGCACTTGAATCAGGTGCTATGATGGTAGCTGTATTACACTAATGTTCGTGGTTATTTGCCTAGAACAAATAATAATTATAAATAATTAATAATATTTTAACCGTAAATAGTAGTCCATGGTTTTAACTAGATATTATTTCCAAATTTAGTAAAAATATTTTTTATTTAAGGTTATGGAAACTTGGCACCTAACAGTACCTTAGGTAGGATGATCATGATATTCTATGCCTTATTTGGCATGCCTGTTCATGGTATCCTATTGACACAGCTTTCAAATTATTTTGGAAGAACGGTAAGATAATACGAATTGATATAATATAAAAATCATCTTATTTATATCTATAATAAAGTATCTATATATATTTATATAGTATATATCTATAATATTTTTAATCTGACACCCTCCGTTTTAATTTAACCCAAGCCATGCATCCCTAGTCTTCGATGAATGTATAGATTCGTAATTAGTTGTAATTATTTTAGAAGTAAACTAATGCAGATATAACCAGTTTTACCTACATTATACTTTTCAGTTTACCAAGCTGTACAAAAAATACAAAGCGCACAAATCTGCGACAAATTCAAACTACGAAGTTCTAAGACTCGGTTTAGCTGGACAAGTTCTTCTGTACCTTATTCCTGGTGTAACGTTCTTCATCTTCATACCAGCTTGCTTGTTCGTTTTATTTGAAGATTGGGATTATGACATCGCAGTTTATTATGCTTTTGTTACTTTGACAACCATTGGATTCGGAGACTATGTTGCTGGCATGCAGGTAAAAGAATTCTGGAAAGATAATAATAATAAAATTGTTGGTATAAATTAAAATAATTATTTATATTTTATTACTCAGGATAAAGGATACGGTGCCTATTTTGTTATGTACAAAATATTCTTAATATTTTGGATGACATTTGGACTTGGATATATTTTGATGTGCATGGGTTTCATATTGAGAGGACTTAAATCGAAGCGACTTGCACGCCTGGAACATAAACTTGCCAATAATCTTAAAATAACACAGGAACGTATTTGGAATGGTGTTACGAGGGATGTCGGATATCTGAGAAGAATATTGAATGAATTATATTTAGTTAATTTTAAGGTAAAAATATAAAATTGAATTTTTAATATACATTTTGGAAATTCTCATTATCCAAATTAAACCATATTAAATGTTGTCTTATAAAGTGTTAGTTACCTTTACCTATAAACTTCATTATTCTTGCAGCCAGTCTACAAGGATAATCTGTCTATAGCAATGTTAGCACATGGTCGCAGCCAAAGTTGTCCAGATTTAACCATGTATTCAGAACCTTGCTCTCTGCCATGTAGAAGACGTGCAAATTCTGAGAGCCAGTACAGCGACCTAGATACAGTATTGCCTGACCTAGTGCGGGTTCAGTCCGACTCTGAACTAGACCGAGTTGACAAGAATCGCACTTTCGGCCACCGCGGATCAATTGTGCAACCTTCGGAGCTATTGGCTTGCGTGGTCGGTGCTCTTGGAGATCTCGCCGAGAGAGAAGAAAGTGCTGGTATCCATGGATTTGATGATGAGGACATATTGGCTTCAGAAAGAACTGACAGCTTATGGAGCATGGAGCCTAAAATTCAAAGAAATCGTGCAGCGAGTGAATATCGCATCAGAGTACAACGTCCAGAGTACGTCGATCCTTGCAACGAATGGACATGGTCTGGCCCTGCTGCTAATGCTAAGCTGAAAGAATTGCTGCAACTACGAAATTCAGGAAGAGGTTCCATTTCGTTCCCTATCCCCGAAAAGAAGGTCGCACCACAAGTACCTCCAGAACCGCCCACAAAAAATCTCTTATCCCGCCTCAATCCTTTCAAATCCCGCCGCGGAAGCTGTATACCCGCTATTACGGATGCTGAAGCAGGAGGATTTGACGCTGTTAAATATATACAAAACACACAGAAAGGCAGACCCAGTTTATTCTCTTTGCCTCCGGATGAAGGTAAAAGATCACTTCTCGAAGAGACTTCAATTGCAGATTTATTACGAGCACTTAATACACTGCACGAACAAGACGGTAAATATATATTACAAAGAAGTAATATATATGTTACTAACATTGATGTTTGTGTATTCATGTTGCACATTATACAACACTAGCTTTTACTAACAATTTGAATGTGATAAATATTAAAATGTTGAATTTACTCACG
Source organism: Ctenocephalides felis (assembly GCF_003426905.1). Classification (NCBI taxonomy): domain Eukaryota; kingdom Metazoa; phylum Arthropoda; class Insecta; order Siphonaptera; family Pulicidae; genus Ctenocephalides; species Ctenocephalides felis. Next base: position 16,030,681 of record NW_020537324.1, on the reverse strand, counting down.
AAGCTAATTATTTCATTCACGTGCTAATAACAAACCACTTATTACAATTATTTTATAAACCAAATTCGATTTACATTTTTGTCAAAAATACTAACACAATCAAATATCATAATGAAAATGAACCATATCAATCTTGTATTAATAACGTAGTTTGAAATACACCTAAGTCTCTTTTTACACGGTAGATTGGTTCCAGAAGAATCCGTGTAAAAAGAAAACGTGTAAAAAAAGACATTGATCTTATACAAAAATGGGTGATTTGTTCCTAATCTCTTAAACCTATTAAAATTAGTGAAAATCAAGAATTTTTAAGAACAAGAATTCATGTTTATTTTAGTTAGTGCTATTCACATTTGCTTTGACCAGTAAAAATTGTTTGTACGCGCTAAAGGGGAATTCACTTAAATCTTTAAGCTAGTGTTCGCAAACTATCGATACTATCGATGGTTTCAGACTTTTTTCTTTCATAAATACTTTTTTGTGATATGAACATACTTCGCAAAAATTAAATTTGACAAAAAAAAATTTAAGCACATAAAATTTCAAATCGTGCTAAATGGAATAAAATCGTGTAAAAAAGTTAAAAATATTCAATTTTCAAACCGTGTTATATCAAAACCGTGTACAAAAAGACCGTGTAAAAACAGACTTAGGTGTATATACAAAATATTTTTAAGATAAATTATCAAAAAATTAAATCATAAAATATACATTAAGAAACTATTTCAGTGACTATTAAATTACAATAATCATCAAACGATCAGAGTTGCTTTTGGTTACTAATATCATACATGTATCGTGCTAAAACAAGTGTCTTGATAACCTTTATGTAATACATGTAAATAATTTAAAATTAATTTACTTAAAAAATATATCTTTATTTTAATCTATTACCTTACCTTTTAGGTAATTTTGAGCCAAAACGCAAACTTGGTACGGCAAGTATGACCCCACCTGAGATGCCTATGCAACCAAGACCTCGACGTTTCTCCTTACGTCCAGCTGGCTTTATAACGGCACCAACAACTTCAACAAGTCGTCGGCCATCGGTTGGTCTCAGCCCCTTGCAAGTTCGCAGAAACAGCCTTCTTCCACCACCGCCATACATAGAAGATCCATGGTCCAGAACCCCAAGGCGATACTCCGTTCGTTTGGACGAACCAATAATGAGATCCGAAAGAAGAGCTTCATCCCGGTTTGAAGATTCTTTACTACGAACAACTGGCAGGTCTTCCATGCGTTTTGAAGACTTACTAGAAAGGAGCCCTCGAAGATCTTCTATCCGTTTCGACGATCCTTTAGAACGAACTGCAAGAAGATCATCAATAAGATTTGATCAGCCTTTAGAAAGATCATCTAGAAGATCATCTATAAGATTTGATGAACCTTTAGATAGAACATCCAGAAGAGCTTCTATACGATTAGAGGAACCAGCTTTTAACCGATCAACTAAACGATTTTCCGTTCGTCTTGCTCCAGAGGTGAGAAGATCATCTTTGCGGCAAACGCCTTCTCCATTTATTGCTGCTAGATTGGAAGGTAGAAGATCGTCTTTAAGACCGTCTACTCAAATTACGGGTCCAGTACAAAGGTCTTTAAATGCTCGATTGAGATTGAAAAGTACCAACGATGAAGACACTTCTGAAAAGAAAGAGTAAGCAAATTAGTGATATATAAAAATTATGTTTTGTGACAGCAAAATTCTATGAATTTTATGCCAATTGAGGAACATAATTTGTTAAGCCATTGCATTGCATGCAATATATGACAAACTGAAAAATGTGTCTAAATACCTTATTGAGCTTGTAAATAAATAAGTTATGTATTATAAGTTAAAAATTTAATGACATTGATAATCAATTTCTAGTAAATATTAATTATTATATAAAATGAAATATGAACAAAGAGAAGCGAATAATTAACAAATGCTCCATATATGTAAATATAGATAAGAAATAGTTTAGAAAGAGAATGCATGATGGAAAACAGTGAAATAAGATAATAAATATGTTATTTATCTTTCACTCATTCGTTATTCATTTTCATTAACTAATTATAGAAACAAAACTTTTTATCGAAACAATTTTCCTGTAAGTGTGATATCAAAATGATACGTCTTTAAATGAAAGACGTTTATAAGATTAACTGTTTTGGATACAGTTAAAAATCTACATTTATTAAATAATATAGTTATGTACAACTCATTTATATATTAACATAATATTTTAAATACACATACTAAAACTACAATAAGCATGTAATATCAAATTTAACGAATTCATTGCGTAGATTTATCGCTTCGAACGCGCTTTACAAAATAAACGCGAAGCACAGATTTATGTATATGATATTTTTACACTACAATATATTTTTAATCAAAAGCTGGAAGCTGAAACTGGTATGTATATACAAAATATATTATCCATATTTGTTGATTTACACTTTTTCTAAATAATCTTATGTAATATTTTACACTATATCATAGATATAATTTTTATATTTTATTTATAGTTTAAGTAGTAAACTGAATATCAAACTATTATAAATATTAAAGGATTTAGTGTCCCTTCGACTTAGATTTTTTTCCTTTTTATATTTTGAAGATTTTTTCAATTACAAATGTGTAGGTCATAATAAACTATGGGGCCAATTCTCTGGTGAAATAGACCATAATGCCATAACAACATATGTTATGTATTTGCAGCACAGTCAGGTTTTTTAGATATAAAACCTAGCTTAAGAAAAATAAATTTGTTTTTCCTTGTGCAAAATGGTCTCGTATCAGAGAAGGTGAATTCTATACAAATAAATTAAAAGGGTTAGTAAAACAATTTCTGATGTTGTTGTTCCAAAAGAGTTATATGAAAAAGTTACAAGCTTTTATGGCTATTTATTTACAACTGGCCATAAAAATTATATAGAATTGATAGAATTATACAAAAAGAAGATTAATAAAAACGTTTAATTCATCAGATCACTTCTGATAAATAATAAACTCAGTGATAAAATCTTATGAGACATATTCACTTATAAAATAAAATATATTTATATGCAAAACTTTATAAAAATAATTGCAATGTTTGTGAAACATTGAAGATTGTTAGAAATTATGTTTTTGTTTATTATTGCCATGTCTATTATGTTTTCAATTATGATAAATTGCTTAGAAAGTAGATCGATTTGTAAATTTCCTTCAGTAAATATATATCAATGTTTAAAATAATCAGTACAAAAAATCAAAATATTGTACCATGGATTTGAATTAAACTATATATCTTTCCATATTCTTGTTTGCAAATATCATTGGTTTCATTTCTGTAAACACAAGAACAAATTAATAATTAAGGATAAAAATGGTTTAAAAAAACAATTTTACCATAATGGCTTCTATCTGATGTGTCATTGATAACACATACGTGAAATTAGGTTTCATATGTAAAACGCCTGACTTTGCACAGGAAATACATAGCATTTTGGTAGTTTTTACAATTGTAACTACCAATTCATATAAAGGCTAGACAGTAACATAGCGTTACCATATCATTTCTATTTTAATGGAGAATTGGCCCCTATATTAAATTTCGGTTCATCTCCAAAATAAAAAGGGTTTTAGTTTCTCCAAGTAGAAGAGGAACTAAAATTCCTGCCGCCATCTAGAACGGCTCAGCGTCTTTTCTATCAGAGATTATCTGATATTATATTATTTATTTTACTTACTAACATTTTCTTAAATTACAATGGTAATATGATTATAAATACCTTAATTGGCTAATGTAAATCATTATATTCTTTCAAGCTTTGTTATAATATAGAGATAAAATATTTAAACAAAGTAAAAAACAATAAAATATCTTTGAACTATATGTTCATGATAAACAATTATAAAAAAACGCGAAAATTTACACAAATTATTTAAATATTTCATTGTTATATGGCACGATTAAAATTATTTTTATTATTTTCATGATTCAAAATCATAAAGTTAATTTAATTATTTATCCAGTAATTTGCATATAAAAGATTTGATTTAAGAAACAAATTAGTGCTATCACACCCTATAATATTTTTTTTTAATTATGACATCAATACTTAAGTAATCTATAAGTATTTTTATATAATTTCAAATCTATATACAAAACACTATTCAATACTTAGAGTAGCGATAATATTTTTTATATATGAATAAATACAATTTGTCAACGTGATAATTAGTAACATGAGATATGTATGATTAGATAATGATAATTTAAGTTATAAATTTATAAACAGCAAACATTTTGTTTTAAAAATAACATTGATGCAAATAAAATGCCAGAACAATATTTTTTAAAATATCCATAATAATTTGGATAAATTCTACAGATATGTCAATATAAAACATTTACTTTTTATGAACATGGTTTTGGTCCGTATTTATCTATTTGCAAAATATATTCCGTAAGGTCATAAAAAAGAAAACAAAAAAATGTGACTTACCCCTTAAGGACCATAATGCCAAAAAAATATAAATATCATTGATACATATCGATCTATTTAATTAATATTAAATCTTTGGTATATTTAAGGTGAGGCCGACTTTTTCTGGGCATCAGGTACTGGAAGTGATCAATCCACGGGACTAAGTTTTCCATTTGTTAGTGAACCATTTTGCTGCAACTGAAAAAATAGATAATTATATACAAATTCTTATTTTGGAAGAATAGCTTGAATTTTTTCAAACTTTCAACTTCTATTATTTCTAAAGTTATGCCTAATTTAATATAAAACATATGTTACATTACAAGTTGGCGTTGGTTTTGAGAGAGATTGTAAAAACAAGAAGGACATCTGATTATCATTAAAAATTATATTTTTTAGATTTCTATAAATTTATTCAATTATATTTGGTTGAAGTGCGGACTATCTTAAAGTGTATATTAAGAGCTAAAACTTTCAAAGAATTTTTTTTTGTCAATTTGGAAGCATTTGAGCCTTTGGGAGCAAAGAAATTAGAAAATATCCACATTCCACATTACCACAATTTGGCAAATATGTAAATTATAATAATAATTACCATGATAGTCTCCTTTACTTCAGGTGAAGTTTCTCTGATTTGCTGGCTTTCGGACTTTGGAGAAGAACCAGAGCCATTAATGTAGATTTCTTGGGTGGGCGAAACTCGTTCGCAGGGACTGTTCTGGGGTTCCTGTAATAAATAGATTATCAAAATGATTAAATAAATATTCAATAATACATTAATTTTAAGAAATCTTACAGAGGCATCTTGATACGCCTCTAATATTACAACTCATAACAGTTAGAAGCAATACTCAATACAGAATCATTAAATGAGATACTAAAATCAGATTTCAATGTGCAACAGAATTAAAAAATTTTGGTTTATAGACCTGCATCAGCCTTCATTCGAAAATTACTTTTTTTCTTAAATACTAGCTTTATTTTATTCTTATCATAATAAGGTATAATAATTTTATTATTTTGATAGTTATTTATAATATAAATGAAAAAATGACTAAATATTAAATTAAAATTGATAAAAAAAATACATCATAAACTATATAATCAGATTTTTAGGGTAAGCATCAATACAGTTAACACAAAACATAATAATTAAAATATCAATTTTATCCTTAACCAACAAGGTTCGAAACTATAATCACCAGGTTCAAAACTTATACATCTTAATAAAATATATTTATTTTTAAATTAAACTGAAATTTAACACCACAATAAAATTATTAAAAGGAAAAGAATTCTTAGTACAAAATAAATATATTTTATTAAGATGTATAAGTTTGAATCTGGTGATTACTGAATGATGACACACATGAAGTGTTGAAACTTAACCATAAAGAGAATAATTGTTTCTTAATTTATTTTTTTATTTTGACGAATGGGCTGTTAAAAATATTATCTTATATATATATATATATATATATATATATATATATATTAGTCGAAAAATAAGTTATTCACAATTCTCTTCAGATATAAAATGTAATAGATAACAAATCATTTTTTCCCATGTAAGTGCTTTCCACTGATAATCTAATTCACCGTTTGATGAAACTGCTTGAAGATAATATTATACTTGCTACGAATTAGTCATTTTGTCAAACCTCTACTTGATTAAACGTATGTAAATGATTCATCACTTCAGCTTTGTTATCTTACACGAAATATCTCAAAAGCCTCAGGTTTGATGGGTCGACACCTTAGACTACCTCGGGTTAAGACCGATCGGTCTTCACGAACCGGATACTTTGCACCGAGATACTTAATTAAGAATTAATGCCCCACACTATTTTACAATGACGTGGGTGATAAAGTAACGATCCTGATTTCAGGATCCAGTTTTTGTGTTAAACAACATACTTCGAATATTAGAAATTATAGAAGAAAAATATAACATAAGTTTTGATTTAATTGGTTAATTTTTAATAGATGTACAATCAATAAAGTTACTTCATGTTGATGTGAATGAATTGCCTCATCCTGTCTTGAGATCAGTGGTAGCTATGAAATTAGTAAATTTTGAATATGGAGTCTTTGTCAATGACATTTTCTTACACAAATTAAAAGTCAAGTAGGAATAAGTCTTAATAATGATAGTTATTTTTTTCAAATTTATTTGAAATTTCAGTGCAACGTTGTATGTATATGATATTAGAAAAAGCTATATAAGATTGTTAGTTTTTGAAAGGCAGTAGAGAAATATTTTCATATTTATATTTAGAAAATCGATAAAGTGTCTTTTATAAATAACATATAAAATTGGCTTTAAAAATTTTCAATCCTTTAGTATAATTTGAATCGTAATTTCCATTTAAATTTGAGAATAATTTAATTACGTCAGAGACCGCATCTAATTTTATCTATATTAAGAAATAACAAACAAATTTTTTAATTGTTAGATAGATTTATGATATTCATGATATTTTCTGATATGCTTAAGTTAATTTAGTTCAGATTTAATATTAATAATTCGTTCAAGGTTCATTCAAGCAATAGTTTTTTTTATTGATTTACATCAAATGTTAAATTTTTGAGTCTAAAATATAAGAAATGACCTCTTCTTATTTTTTCAAGTAATTTGGATTTCTTTTGAATTTAATATATTTTAGAAGAAAAGGTCAAACCAAACGAATTTCTTGAAAGATGTAGATTTTTATAGATGTGTACAGTAAACAATATCTCAAAAATGGATAAAATTTAAGGTAATGTTTTATATGGTAAATTTTTTTCAAATATCAGTAAATTTACAGTTATATTTATAAGGTATTGTGAAAAATATTTGTTAAAATAGTATAGAAAACAATATGGTAAATTTCTTTCAAATATCAGTAAATTTACAGTTATATTTATAAGGTATTGTAGAAAATATTTGTTAAAATAGTATAGAAAACGATATTTTAGTTTAAATATTATATTTTATATATTTTAGATATTAATAATTTAGAATTCACTCCATTAATCCAGAAGTCTTTTGTTTTATTGTTTAGTTTGAATATAATAATTTTGTTTCAAGAAATATTTGATTCTATTTTGAATTTCATAATAACATTTTAGCATTTTCCAATGAGCAAATTATATATTCTTATATAATAATATATTTATCTAGTAAGTTTTAAAAGTGCAATCAAAATAATAAAGACCTGAATCAAGAAATCGTATTTTAACGCGTAACACAAATAAAGATTATGAATTATTACAATTTGATATTTTTAATACTTAATTTCAATCAAATAATGTCGGATGTATTATCCAAAAATATATGTTATTAAAGTAAAACAATCTATTATTATCCTATTAATTTATTTATTTTTACTCGGTGTCGTTTTTTATTCAATTATGACTGTCTTTTTTATATTATTTATTTTTGTACCTCTCAACAATTTTGTTAATAAGACTGTTACAGTTTTGGAAAAAAAATAGATAAATTAAAATTAGATCATAAGCAACTTATGCATAAATAATATTTATTCAATCTTGTCAAGTAAATAATGTATAGTTTAATTTAAAATTTTTGTTTTTATCTTTAATAATTTAAATGATAATTTAGTTAAATAGTTAAATTGTTATTAATATCTGAGAAACATTTTCTTTCGACTTGTTCGCAACTCATACACGAAACCATCCCCAACCACTTCGACAAAACTTGGATCTCGCGCATGAGTGACTTAAGTAAACCTTTTGATAATTAAATTACAAAATGTCTACATCAATATAATACAAACAAACACGTGCATAACTACCCATACAACTGGTTCGTTAATATTTTCTTGAACGTTACGTCTAAGACATTCTAAAACTTCGGAAACCTCAGACCACGAGCAATGTAACGATGATGGATCACTATGCCCGGCCGCGAAAAGTCTCCTTCAATTAATCCTAATCAACGCACGAGTTTTCCTTTCCCCTCGCTTGGCACCTTTCCGCGGTGAAAATTCCGAGACGCCCCTTTCCCCAAGTAAATTTTCCATACTGCGGAATAGTAGGCCAATTAGCGGCACCTAAATTCACATTAAAGAATTTCCCAGTGCTGGAAGCTGTTTTTCCTCTTGCATGGTAATGTGATTTATGATGGACCCGCAGCCGCACGCTTTCGGTTTTGCGAATGTTTTATTATTTCTTTTATTTTCATTTTTGCCGGACTACGTTATTAGATAAAGGGTTGGAAGAAGAAGAAAACTTTCACAAGTAAAATATTATTTTTACACTGGCTTTCAAACAATTCAGGGTATTTAATTTTAGTAATGATATTATATTTTTATATTTTTGTTTTTTGTTTTTTTTTATTTATTGTTTTGTCAATCAAGACTTAAAAAGTCTTATAATACAAAATTGCTTATTTAGGTAATAAAGAGAACAATAATATAAAGTAAACAGTATACATAATAAGAAATAATAATTAAGAAACTAAAGGAAAATTATAAAGTGAAGTAAGAAATAAAAATATAAATTAAACAAAAATGGCGTGGTGAAAGGTGTTGCCGACTTAAATTCGCCGGAACACGCATTTGTTCATTGCAGCGGTAGATCGACGGGCCATTTCCTTTTCAGGCGTCTAGTGGGTCTGGGCAACATTTTGATGGTTGGATTTGCGTGGACTTGTAGTTTGTTGTTGTAGGCTAAGCTTCTTGATATTATTTGTTCATGAACTGTTCTGATATTTAAATCCTTATGTAGGCAGAAGTTGGTGATATACCACGGTGCATTTGTCAGTAAACGTAAGATTTTGTTTTGACACCTCTGGATGATGTTGATGTTGGATTTACTGGCACATCCCCAAAGTTCTATGCCAAAAGTCCAGATGGGGATGATAGCCGTTTTGTAGATGAGGATTTTATTCTCAAGTGATAAATTACTTCTTCTGCCTACCAGCCAATACAGATCTTTTATTCTCAGTTGAATTTGTTTTTTCTTGTTGAGTATATGCTCCCTCCAGTTTAATTTAGTGTCGAGGTGCATACCTAAATATTTTACACTGCTGCAATTCGGAATTATTGAATTATTGAGGAGGACAGGAGGACTATTGTGCTTTCTCAAAGAAAAAATAATGTGTTGAGATTTGTCGGTGTTGATCGAGATCTTCCATTTGTGGAGCCAGGATTCTAGTGAAGTAAGGTAATTTTGGATTTTATCAGTGGCAATTGCAATGTCCATGTTGTTCGAGATTATTGCTACGTCATCGGCGTATGTGCAAATCATCAAATCTTCATCAGTAGGTAAATCTCTTGTGTAAAGAATGTAAAGTAGTGGACTCAGGACGCTGCCCTGTGGAACACCACATTCTATGTGGCGTGTGCTTGAATAGTCACCTTTAACTCTTACGCGAAATTTTCTATTACACAAAAAGGAGTATAGAATGTTGAAGTAATTGGGAAAAGTAGTTTGTATTTTAGAAAGGAGTCCTGTGTGTGATACTTTGTCGAAAGCTTGACTTACGTCAAGAAATACTGCTACTGCATGTTTTTTATGATTCAAAGCATCCAGAATATAGGTGACTGTTCTATTACATTGTTGGGTTGTTGAGTGGTCCTTTCTGAATCCAAATTGGTGGTTTGGGATCCATTTTTCACCTGGATGATCTTCGCCTAGTCTGAGTAAAATTAGTCTTTCGAGAATCTTGGATAAAACTGGTAAAAGACTAATTGGTCGGTACGAACTGGCATGATGCGGATCTTTATTTTTCTTAGGAATCATTATTATTTCTCCAGTTTTCCAAGCTGTAGGCCAATAGTTGAATTCAAGAATTGCATTGTAAATATTGGTTAAAAATATTATAGAGTTTTTTGGCAATTCTTTTAGCATTTTTGGAGTGATATTGTCGATGCCAGGGGAAGACTTGTTTTTTAATTTTTTGATTGTGCAAGCAACATCATTTGGAGAAAAATGTTTTATTCGTTTTATTGAGTCGATATTTGATTGCCACGAATTATTGCAGACTGGACCTAGGGACAGATTTGTGTCGGTAAAAATATTTTGCAAGTGATCTGCAAAAGCTTCAGCTTTCTCCGTATTTCTTTTTGTCCATGTATATCCATTCAGAGATCGAATCTTCAGTGGAGGGTTCGTTAGTGTTGGTTTCCCTTTGATTTTGATAGGCCTCCAAATGGAGTTGTCAAACCTGTTGAGTTGCAATAGATATGTCTTGAAAGCGTCGTTTTTCCAAACCTTTACTTTATTCTGTAATGTCCTAGTGAGTTGGTTTAACTTAGTTTTATCTTGAGGCTTGTGTGATAGTTGCCATATCCTTCTTGCTATCCTTTCTGCGAAATTAGTTTTTTAATTTCGGAAGGAATAATAGGTGTGGAATTTTTCGTGCGACAGGTTGGAGTAACTAACTTTGAGGATTCTTTTAAAACTGTTGTGAATTTATTTATCTTGTAGTCAATGTCGGCTGAACTTTTCGGTCTGGAATGTGGAAAAATTTTTGAATCCAGTAAAGCCCTGAATTGATCCCAATTTGTAAATTTGTTGTGGAGGATAGCTGAAGGTTGTTCATTTACAGGAATTGAGCTGAATGTTAACACAATTGCAGAATGATCTGACGAAAGATCATAGCTGTTCTCTATGTCAAAATTATTTAAGGAGATACCTTTAATTATGAAAAAATCCAGAAGATCTGGTACTTTGTCTGGATCAGAGGGCCAATAGGTAGGACTGCCTGTTGAAATATGGAGGAGATTGTTATTTGATATTGCCATGTGAAGTTCTTTTCCTTTCGAAGTTGTCAGCCTGGAGCCCCAAGCTGTGTGTTTACAATTATAGTCACCTCCTAATATAAATTTGGATCCTAGTTGTTCAAAAAAGGACGAATAGTCATTAGCTGAAATTTTGAACCTAGGAGGGCAATATATCGCAGAAATGGTTATCTCAAATGATCTTGTTTCTAATAGGATTTGTGTTGCTTGCATGGATTCTTGTTGGACATTCGGAAGTGCAAAATGTTTTAAGCTGCTTTTGATTAATAATGCTGATCCACCACGAGCGCTACCACTTGGATGGTTTGAATTATAAGTGATATAATTTTGAATTTTAAAATATGTTTTTTCAGTAAAGTGGGTTTCCGAAATGAGGAGAATGTCGATATGATTTAGTTTCAGGAAACACTCCACTTCATATTTGTGAGGAATTAAACCATTAGCGTTCCATTGAGCGATTTTAATTAAGTTTGCCATTATTCAATTTATTAATTAGAGTGGTTAACATGTTGATAACGAGGCTATTTTGTTGCATAAGTTGACTGAAAAAAGTCTTGAATTCTGAGAGAAAAGACGATAAAGTGGTAGAATCGGAGTCCGTGATTGGATTCGAGGAAGTACGTTGCTGATTTCTTGTGGCGTTTGCATAGGAAACTGAGGGGTTAATTGGATTAGGAATTGTGTTGAATTTATGCGAATTGATTTTAGTTGTGATTGAAGGAGTGGGATATGGGGCGTTATTTGTTTCTTTATATAGATTTCTATTTCTTGGCTCGATATTTTCTTTGTAGAAGCTACATCCTCTGTAATTAGCAGTATGCGCACCGTCACAGTGATAACAGTGGGCTGGAGTATTAGGGTCTTTAGTACAATCTTTTGTTCTGTGATTTTCACCACATTTTAAGCAAATAAAAGGTCTGTTGCAGTAAGCCTTAGTATGATTATACATTTGGCAACGTGTGCATTGCACAATGTTGCTGGATTTGCGCGGTGGTTCTACCCTGATTATATTATTTGATATTTTATAAACATTGTATATATTTTTATTGTTTTTATTGGGCTCTAGGTCCACAAAAAACATGTTCAACGGCTCTTTAGTTAACCTATGCCTTATATTGAGAATATTTCTCACGACATGACCCTGTTTTAATAATTCTGATTTTATCAGCTCCGTGTCTGTAGAGAAATGAACATTCCTGAGTACAACCCTGTATGCTTTTTCTTGTTTTAGTTGATAAGTGTGATAAACTACGTTAGTTTGTTTTAAATATTTCGAGAGTTCACGAAAATTATCAACAGTTTGGCATATTATTTTAAAGGTGTTATTGGCGAGGCTTCGAAGATAGTACTGACTTGGCGGAACTATTTTGTTAAACGTGTTTAACATGTCCGCGGGATCTTCAACTCCGTAAATAAATATTGGTGGAGGTTATTAACGGTTGTTACAGCAGGGGTTTTGTCTTCTACATTTATTGATGATAACGCAAAAATCTATTATTAGTCGATATATTAATTTGTAAAGGAACATAAGAAGTTTTTCGTTTTTTTGGCGTGAATACTTGCCAAGGGTTAGGATTAGAATCAGTAGTTGGTTGTTCCGAAGAATGTGAATCGTCTTCCATATTGTTAAGATTTTCCGATGTTTGCTCCAAGTTTTCCGAGTTCTCTTCTGATGAATGAATAGATCGGTTAACGTCAAATTTATTAAGATCTTTGTTGTTATCAGTAGAATTTGAAGAATTCACATGAGATGAACGTGATGAAATAGCTATACTTTTGTGGTTTTTTATTGAAATCTGTTTTCTGAAATCACTTTGTCTTGAAGAGTAATTTTCACTTAATTGGTGAGTAATTATTGCATTATTTTGTATAGGTTGTGAAATCAAACCTGATCCGCTTGCTAAAGGTATTTCTTCACTTGGATCTGCAGAAATATCCATATCATTCAAAACATTAAACGATTGAACAATAGGTATGACCGGTTCTTTGTCCCCTCCGATGGGGACCATGTTGCGTAACTCCAAACTACACTCACTGATAAGAGTCTTTTATTTGAACACTCACAGGTAAAAAGGTAAACTGCACTGAAATAATGTTTTTATTTAGAATAGAACACGATGTGCACCGTACGGCTGTCGGCGTTGGAATGATCAATATTATATGAAAACAAAATAGCTTAGGATGTTTTTCAATCCGATCTGTTATGAATTCTTAACCAATACCATGATTGCTTCCCCAGAAATGTTTTATAAATATTTCTGCAAAAGATTTAAACAATAAGCAATGACTGTATGGAATTTCTTGTATATACATAAACCATTTATTTATCAAAAAGTGAAATGTAAATATTATGCGAATGTAATAACCTGCTCTATAATATAATATCAGATTATACTATATATTATAATATATGACATTTGGTATTTCAAATTAGAAATTCTTTAGTTCAGTTGATACTTTTTTCTATCGTGTATTTTTACAAAAATAAAACGATAATATTTGGTTCCTTAGCCATGGTGTGCCGACTCAAAATTTCCTAATTCGAATTATTCAAATCAGAAAAAAATTAATTCGAATCAACTCAAATCAACTCTATATATGGACAATTGAAATCTAAACGTAATCAAAATTTATGATTTTGAAAAAATTGTTGAGTTCAACATATTGTATCACAGTTAATATTCCTCGGCTTGATACAAGATTCGAATCAGCTTAATATGGTCTTGATTCGAATGATTCGAAATGCAAACTAAAACAGTTCAATAGTATATCATAGTCATATCATAAAATATTCTAAAATTTCAAAGCAATTTGTAAATGATACCTAACTATTTCGCTATGAACATCGTCCATAGACGGCATCTAATCAAGAGGACTTGTGTGCTTTGCATGCTTTGCTTGAATATTGAAATTTATCAGAATTCTACTTTATTGTTATTGTTTACCGTTTTTCAGGAGCATATGGCTTAATTTTTGCTTATAATTGGAAAATTTGAAAATATTTTGTGTAACAAATACTGGGGCGTATTACTGGCAGCGTCATTCTTGCAGAAAATACTCAAGTAGAGGAAGAGTTAAAGGCAAAAATGCTTAAATTTTAACTCGTTTAAATTTATACAATGCAATTTATTTAAAAATATTGGAGAAATATATATTTATATGAAAATGAAATATTGGTTTATTATATTTATTAATATGTCAATAATATATTTGTTAGACTCATTGATTTGAAAAAGGGTAGTGATTAATAACTATGTTTCAGAAGAATAATAATTTTGTTGATAATTAGTAACTCTATATTGAGAATATTTAATATATTTTAATGTTTTTAATATATAACTATTACTAATTCTATAATAAAATTTAAAAAGTATTCCTATTCCTACTAGCCCTCAATTTTTCGCCCCTTTTATTTCGTTCAGCAGAGCGTGCGTTCGACCACTATGAATAATCTCATACAGAGGATATGGATATTTATGTCAGATTTCGCAATCGTATTATATTTCAATGTGTTCATAAAGCTAATTTAGTACAATTATAATAACTGAGCTATTGCTCGAGCTTAATAACTCTTTATGCTATTTTATTTGTCTATTATTTCTTGTTTTAATAATTGAAATTCATGTGCGGTTGCCTATGTTCGTGAAAGGACAAAGAAGTAATATAGATTTGCCTGGTGATAGTTATAGTGATATAATATTCCTAATAAAAAAAATATGGAGAAGTTCAAAAAGGATATATTAGATATTCTGTAGATTTAATTATTTATATTATATGATTTAATATAAATATATGGTACTTAAAGCCAGTGTATTTAAGTCAGTAAATTTATTTAGTTAGATGAGTAGCGAAAACAGTAACAAATGACATATTTAAAATATGACAAAATCAGTGTCAAACCAGTTAGAGAGACCAGTTTCAATTAATAAGAAATTTAAAAAAAATATTTTCAAACTCTAATATTGATATTTTTATATTGGCATTAATTCATACTATATTTGCATGTAATAGTTTATTAAAATAAATTAATTAGGGAAATTCAAAATTTATATTTTATATACATGTGCTTTTAATTAATACACTGATAAAGTCGACTTAACTATAACTATTCCAACTAAAGTATTTAAGATTCGATACACATGCAATCAATATTAATTACTAGAAACGGTGTCTATTAAAATTTTAGCTTTAATTATATCTGTAACTTCCAGGAGAGTTTTGGCGGAATTTCAGCATAACGATCCGTCTCTCAAGAAATGTGTGTTATTCGGAACAGAATTTCATATTTCATACGACAATTTCCACATCCTATATTGAAATTTGAATTAGTGCGAGTTTATCGCATAGCTTTCTATATGTGTTTATTTAATGCCTTCACTGTATTCTAATTATTATTACTATAATTATAGCAAGTGTGGTGTAATTCGCGAACCGTCGCCGATCGAAATAAATTGTACGTGCATTCCGTTGCATAATGGATTAACGTACTTCGCATTTTAGGATCTGGCGTTGCAGATTCGCAATGTGTACTAGAATTTCGCATTAAAGTAATTATATCATCTCTAATCTCTGACTTTCCAAATGAGATATTTTATATTAACATTGTTTTCTCGAACTTCACTCAGTGGAATATCCGAATAACCAGGAGCATTATTCAGTATTTAAATTTAAAATAGAGTTCTCTAATTGGATACGCACGTCATCTTCAATTATATTCTGTATATTTTTACATATAGGGAAAATGAAGCATTGCGACGCTATAAATGTTTGAGTTTCACAAATAATTGGTTCAACTTTGTTTTGCGATTCATTTATGACGAACCTTTCATTAGAAAAGCTCTGAATTTTTGTTTATCATTTAAACAATGATAAACAAATATAGATTGAACTTGAAAACAAAATAAATTGAAATTCATAGATAAACTACCCTGTGTCAAAATGCCGACATATAATTTTCGATCCTATTATTTTATCTCAACTATCAATGCACAATAATTTAAATAGAAAATATTAGATTCTATTTGTGAAATTATTTTATTAGTATTTATCAGTATTTTATAATATTACTTAATTGGATGATTAAAATCGTAAGTAAAATTAATTAAGATCACTCTATTAAAGAGAATGAACGTATCATTTGGATACATTTATATCATTTTAGTGTTATGTATTTAAAGGGTATTTAAAATGATATTGAGCTTATACTTCATCAACTATGTTTGCTATTTTAAATTACTTAGAATTCTTTTAACTCATAAATATTTGTGTGGGAACTAAGCCACGACACTACCAGGGTAAGATTAGAAAAACAATTCAACTTATAGTAAAATATGTCAATTTTTAAAATCTTAGACAATGATCAGAAGATTTTGTATTTATAAATCATTTTGCAAGTTAGATTCAACAGGTGTTTTTACATACCCTCTATAAAAGCTTACATGTGGATGGGGTAAAAAGGACTAACTGAAATGACAAAATGCACGATCAAGGTTATATACGGTGTTATCTTTGTAAAAATGTGTCTATGAAATTTATATTTTGCATTGGTGGAAAATTCTAGCTATTATTTGGTAAAATCTCTTTCTAATTAAATATGCCATTGAATATGTTCGCCTACTGACTGTCCATTGAATTTAGTTCATTTGAATTACCAATTAATTTCTAACTATAGAAATAATAGTAATTTTTCACAATTTTTCTAAAATTTTACACCATAGGGTGAGTAAGAAACCCTATGGAGTAAAAATTGACAGTTATATTTAAAGTAAAAAAACACATTTCTATAATTAGAAATTGATTAGTAGTTTAACTGAACAAAGTGGTTGTTTGATACGTATTATGTGTTGTAATACAGATCATATGGTTTAATTACAGTATAATTACATAAAGTCGAATTGGACTACCCTTTTATAAAATTCCTTTTAATTATACTATCATAAAATTCTTCGAACTTCTTACTATCGAAAATTCTTCTTGCAACATCTTGGTATTGTATCAGAACACTTATTGGGTTAAAAACTTTAAATACTTGATTACTTATTGCTTAACACTTAACACTTATTGCTTTTTTGATAATTCATAAGCACATTTGTAACAATATTTACATTTTTTATAAAATTTCTTGAATACTATTGGTTCAGTTAAAAATACAAATTACTTTATCATTTTTTCAACTATTTCATTCATCAAAGTATGATTTCTGAAAGTCGCGTAGTTCGCACTATCCTCAATTTCCACTTACATGTCCAAACTCCGTAAGTTGATAACAATATATCGCAACTATAAAACCCAGCTGGTTTTAATTAATCAAGCAAACTTTAGCCCATTCGTGAATTAACTGAAAATTGAATTCAAACTAATCCTGCATCCATCTTCGATATCGAAGTATGTATGTACTGGTACATATACGTACATTTCGTTGAATTACATGTTTAGTGCAATACGTTGTCTGTGTCAAGACGGGTTGCGTTAAATCACAAATTGGTGCTTCGTCGGCTTCGCCGTAGTGTCGAGCAAAGTGGATTGGCGCACATGTGACACCTGCACACACCTTTACCTTCGGCTACCGAGCCGATATCCCATTGTATGAAGTCGAATGAAAATCATTCGCTCACTCACGACAGACTATAAGAATAATCTCATTGTCGAACGTTATTCGCGAACGACATCCTGAGAATTCATAGACTTACAGCTAGTTGCGGATAACCAGTTGTATTTACTTTATTACAGAGAAAAAAGCATTCATAAATTTATGCATTTAAATATCGAACAAACTTCAGTTTTTTATTAAACTGCAATCAGAACTTCTCTTGAGCAACCAGAAATTCCTATAAGCAATTATTCCCAGTAATCACCGAGTGATGTGAGCGTCGGCAGCAACCTGAAATCCACTAGCGTGCCACAGACCTGTGACACCCATGTATGATCAATGTGGATTTCAAATTGCTACCGCCGCTCGGTGTTTACTGGGTTGTGTTAGATTTTTAGAGAGCAATCTAACGGGTGGTTTATTTACGTTTTATTATTGATATATGTTTATTGCTAGAATTTCTCTAATATCAATGAAATTTTTGTCTGATGTAGCAATCAATACCTGGAAAGTTTTTTGCCAAGTTCTACTTCAAAACATACAATTTTTCCATCTACATTTCTGGTTCGTGAGCTAAAAAACTCTGCATGATGATCTGAAGGTGCTATATATTAAGAACTTCATAAAAACAAAATTGACTAATCATCATCTAACATTAAATAATAGCCCTAATTCACTCTATGCTCCGTTGCTCTATACACCAAAATCGAGAAAACTAAAAAAATTATGGCCAAGTAACTTGATCCAGTAAAATTACATCGAATATTACATACCCTGGAGTAACTGCTATCTAAAACTATATATCATTAAAGTCAAAATTTCTCATAGGTTATAACTAATGTTAATAAAAAAATCTATATATCCAAGTGAAAACTGTTCGAACAGGTATCGAACCTGGAATTCCACTTGGAAAGTCAAAGACGAAACTACTAAGCAACGGGAAAGCCAGTTTGAACAAAATTATGTTACTTGTAATCGATAAAATACCGTCAACTAATTCGAATATAGAATACAAGTATTAATATTTCATTGCATTTTGTATTAACTATAAAGCGAAATAATGTTAATATGCTAAAAGCGATATGAGAATGCATAGACTTTAGCAAGTTGTAGACCGCTATTTGATAGCAAATATAGAGAAACAAGCATTTTTTCATTTTCATTTTATAGCATTTTATATTAAACATAGATCCTTTTACAAAATTATGAAAAATGTGATCAAATGTATGAACAAAGTAATGTGTAAAACACATAAAATTACAGCTAGTTAAAGACATTTACATTGACTATATTACAATTAAATGTTTTTTTTCTTCAGGATTTACCAATTTTTTATAGGGTTATTAAAATGGCCAAATTAGAGGGTAAGCATCAAAAATATCTTAAAGCTCAATGATGATATATATATATGATCGGAAATCCATTTTTATATTTAAATAGTGAGGAAGAGTACATGTTCAAAAATTTGTCGAAAGTTCCAACATTTAATGTTGAATGGAAAAATAAATTCATTCAACAAAAAAAAAATGATGAACACTGGCTCGTGATAATAAAGTTGAGTAAGAAAAATATTTTAGTAGTAGCTGAAATTAGCTTATGGAACAGAACAAAACCAAGTTCCGAAATACAATATTTAAGACCATTTATATTAAAATGTACTCTATGAATTAAATTAAAAACTATTAGTCAATAAAATAAAAATCCACTTTCTTTACTAAATTAAGCACCATTATATCAGAAACGAATTCCAATTAATAATTTTTTACCGTAGCCAGTTAGACATAGAAATGTTATTACCGACTCTTTTCCTACATATATTTGTGCCTTCTCATCGCATGTGTGTCAAGTGGGCGATGGGTGCACTTCACTGTGAAATATTTCCAGTGATAGGATATATATCTGAGGGAATATTATGCGTAAACTCTGATTCAAATTGTTTGTGAAAAGATATTATATTTTTACAAGACTTGCGCCTCGAGCGCTCCATCGAAACGAATACAGAAATTTAAGAGACTTGAATGTATTAAATGATAGAAAAAAGGCATTATACAGTTATACATAAAAATCAAAAGTTTATACAAAATATTTCTTTCGTATTATGATTTAATGGAAATATTTATCTAGGTCACTTGCCATTGTTTTATTCGTAGATTATTATAAACAGTATCATCAAGAAAATTTCGCCGTCGATTATCACACTAATATTTATATAATCTCTTTTTGTCATAAAACTATCAATACAGTTTTTAAATTATTTTAAACAAATCATACACAGTAACCAACTTTCGCAAATAATAATAAAAATGATTTTTTAAAGGCGCGATACATGTTTGAACTGAGTACTTGGACTGTGACAATGACGCTCAACATCTGACAGGATTGCGATTGTAGATTTTTTCATGTTATACAGTCGCGGAAACGTTACTAAATCTACCCAATTTTTAAATAAGTATAATTTTATCCATGTAAACAATTTTGTCTGTATTTCCCCTATATTAAGTAAAGTGAATTTGCAATTTAAATTCAATTGATCTTAATTAATCTTAATATTATTTCCATTAAATACTCGCCGGTATATATCTATATAATATAGCAATCGCTTCATTTCTGCCAATGAACCTTTTTATCGATATCTAAGTTTTGTTTACAATTCAATAAAAGCTAAGGTCAATATACATTCCGTGTTTACTCATGGCGAGTATAATTGCTTGCCATGATTGTTCAGTCAATACGATCCGGTTTAATGATCACATAATTGCTTTATTTGTATTTACCCACGGTAATCGAATCAAACCTAGATTCTGCTCGCTATCGATATATTTTGAAATTATTTTATCATTATTTACAGAAATATATTCGACGTATTTTGTGTTTCGATACGCCAGCAGTTAATTATCATGTCAATCTCTGCGTTGTTAGGTTTTATCACCTAATAATGAGATTTAATCATCAATCAATAATTAATTGTCATTTAATAAGAAATTATCGATGATCAATTTTATAAATTTTTTGCTATCAACGCAAAATTTTATTTGTTCCAGTTTTTATCGAATGGAATTTTTTAAATGATAAGTTAGTTTAGATTTAATGCGGATATTCCAAAATAATATGAATTTTGAAAATTCAAGTTCTAAATTATTTATTAATTTATACTAATTGATTTCACGATATTTGCATTATTTTAATTTTCATATTATAAATTGGAATAAAGCATATATTATATTATATTAAAACTTGAGGCAATGGGCAGCAATATAGATATCTTAATTAACCTATTTGAAATATGAGATTTATACGATTTAATTGTGATATAATTTATTATTCATTATCACTTAATTTTTTCTATCGCATTTTTTATAATTATCTGATTTTAATTGAATTTTTATGCAATTTAAAATTTTTTATATCACTATTCGAAAAATTATAAGTATGTTATAAATTATTGTAGAATTTTTAATTTTTTCTATTACATTTTTACAAATTTATAAATTGTTAACAAATTTTTATTATTATTTTTTTTATAACATTTTTGAAAATTTATAAGTTTATATGAATCTATAAATACTTTTCATGAGAATAATTTATTTTTATGAGGTTGTTATTTTATTACTTTCTACTTTTATATGCTTTTGTCCACAGCTTTCAACATTTTCTATATATGAACCACTATTCATAATCATATTAACTTATATGGCCTGAATTTATCATATTACTTTATTTTTTATTAACTTATATGGCCTCAATTACCAAAAATTTGATTCAAAATAATCGTGTTGATAAGTCTCTATTTATACGCTGCAAATTATAAGAAAAAAAAACATCAATTATCCTAATCAATTAGCTGTAGAATTATATAATAATATAATTTTATGAGTACTAAGACACTACCAGGATAAGATTAGAAAAGAAATTCAAGTTATAGAAGTATTTTTTTTAAATTTTTGACAATGGCCAGAAAATTTTGTATTTATGAAGTTATTTTTTAAATAAATTCAACAGGTTTTTATATAACCTCTATAAAAGCTTACGTGTGGATGAGGTAAATGACAAAATACACGATCAAAGTTATATACCGTGTTATCTTTGTAAAAATGTGGCCATGAAATTTATATTGTGCATTGGTGGAAAATTTTAGCTATTATATCGTGAAATCTCTTTGAAATTAAATATGCCATTGAACATGTTTTTTGTAGAATTATATAACCCTTCCAAAGAAGTTTTGGACACTATCCAGAAAATTTAGGGAAACAAAAAATCGGTAAAAATGAACCAAGAAACTTCTATTTAAACCAACATTTTGGTCTTATCGAACTATGTGTACTCATAGCGACATATTTGTTTTGTATATGAAAATGTTATTTCAGATTGAAAACCATACCAAAGGTCATAAATATTAATATTGGTTATCTAGACAATGTTATATAATTTCGATCCATCAATCATCTCACAAAAAACCTAATTTTTCAGTAAAATATCGAAAAAATTTGAATGTGTCTTGGAGTTGAGCAGGCCCGTAACTGAATAATTACTTTTAGCTGGATAATACTCATTTTCTAAAATTTTCTTCATAATTTATAACTCTTCACACGTTGTTCATTGATAAAGGTATACTACAGGCAGTGGTGTTGTGCTAATATTTTTTTTGCCGGAACGCTAAAATTTAAAATCCGGTTCATAAACCGGTTCAAAAAATTTGATATATTTCGATAAGAACTCACAAATCTAATATATTGACTTTTTATATAATTAACTCTATTATACACAGCTAGTACATTAAATTGTACAAGTATGAGGGAATCATTGAGTACATAATTTATATTCTTCAATGACATTAATCATATTTATTCTGGTATTATTTGTATTCATTAATACCTACAGGTATTTATTATGATATAAAAGTACTCAAGATTGATTACAATACTTTATAAGACTTAACCTAATAATATGATAGATAACCTATTACCTATCATACTATATTATATTATTGTATATCATCGATAGATATCTATTATCTATCATACCGTGAGATACTTATACCGTCATTAACTTATTATATACCTACAGACCTTTTACTTCTTATAAATACTACTGTCTAATTTATATATTCACCTATATTATATAGGTTTACCTTACGCCCTATGTATTATCTCTACCTATCTATTGCCTATACCGGGAATTGAACCCGGGACCTCCGCGTGGAAGTCGCGCACCTTAACCACTACCCTATCGGATACCCCCACCAATAATATAATATGGGACGTACTGTTGTTTCCGCGGGTCATTTTCTAATTAAATAGATAATTAATACTAAGGTGGCGCGACGACACGCGAAAAAAGACGATTGATTGTAGCGTTACGGTGGTGTAGTGGATAAGGTCGTCGCGTGCCACGCGGCGGACCCGGGTTCTATTCTCGGTAGGGTTAATGTAGCGTGTAAGGGAAATTATAGGTAATAGGATATATAGTAGATATAGGTTGGGTGTATTCGGTATACAATGTAGGGATTTGAGAGTATATAATGAAATATAGCGTATGGTACAGATGTAAGGCGTGTAGTATAGAATGCAACGTATAGGCACACGTAAGGCTATAAAAATACATGAATAGGAACCTATGATGTAGATGTTAGCGTATAAGAAATGCGAATGAATGTAAGATTTAATTTAGAAATATTATTTTTTCTATAAGAAGTTCATACACCTCAATTTGTTAGTAAATTAAAAACGACTTTGATAAAACCAGTGGTTTTGTGCGAATATTTTTTTGCCGGAACGCTAAAATTTAAAAACCGGTTCTAAAACCGGTTTTCATGTTTTTCCAGTTCCGTTCGAAAAGGAAAGAAACAAAAAAATTATTACAAAACCCATTTTGTGCACATGTATGTATGTTTATTACAATAATAACATTTAATAAAAATTAGTTGAATAATAACGTATAAAATTTACTTATTAAATCATTTTCTGTATGTAGCGATGTTTTTATATTTTTTCTTGCCGGAACGCGTTCCGGCTCAAAAATGATTTGCCGGAACGACGTTCCGGCGCGTTCCGGCTCGACAACACCACTGACTACAGGGTAGGCTTTTATAAGTCATTATAATCAAACGTATAATTCCAATTATTACATGCCTAATACAAGACAAATTGCAATTTGTATTCGAAAAGAAAAATAAAACAGCCTCTATATCAATTTACGTTTCACCTATATCGATCAAATTATTTTATCATATCCCCAATCAGAACTTCCACCTGCCGGCAGCTTGTTTGTCACTTAACACATGCTATTGTGTTTATATTTTGAATCAACGTTGTTTGCTCTTGTCGCGAAAGTCAGATCCAGATCATAGTTTTCCCTCGAGCGCGGAATAGTTTTCCCCGGTGCCGTCGGCTTTCCGCGAAAGTCTCCCGTCGCGCTGTGTTGACACGCCGCGCCATTTATCTGAATTAACTTCATTTAAAAGCCCCAGGGCCGACGTAGAATAAAAGTGCTCCGCGCGTAATGCGAACCACTCAACAGAACCCAACAAATTCTTATATATGTCCTTCGCAATACATTAGGCATTGTCTGCGAACTATGCGACGGAATAACATTGTAATGTACAAGGGTAGATTTGTATATAAAATAAAGGTGATATTTCACATAAGATGAAGAAGAAGTTATATACACTACTGCAAACAAAAAAAACGTTCATTCGGATAGAAACTCATTTACTTTTAGCCACCTTTCCATAGTTGGATTCAGTAAGTTGTATTTGCTCTCGTATAGGTACATAGGGTCCCACAACGGTCCAAATTGACTTTCAGTAATTGTCTAAACCAACTGAACTACATCACAAAAATAACAAATATCAAAGGAACAACTATCGAACTACGTTTGGTAAAATTTTCAGTTGGATCTTTATTTTAGATATATGTTCATTTACAACCTCTCATAAAACAATTAAATAACGTATACTTATATTCAGGTATCATAAACTACAGGGAAATACAGGGAACCGAAAGTCGAAGCACAGGATCAAGAAGCATGGAAGGAAAAGTTTGGAAAGGAATATACATAAAAAAATGGGAAAGAGAAATAGTGGTAATAGGTTAAAGGGTAAGGGAAATTATTTGTGGTGGCTCTCACACCATGAACCTGCCTTCGGGCAGACTACAATTTATTATTGTTTATCATAAACTAAATAGAAGTTCAAAACCGAAAAAAACTACCAACGTAAGTGACTATCATGAATTTATTTTTTTCTATTATGTAATGCAGTTAGACAATTAAAAGCTTCTAAATATAAAGCTTTGACCAAACTGCATTTTTTCTTATTATTTTGGTCAATTTTCATCATTTTTGTTCATTTAAACTTTGGTATCGCAATTCTATATAATATTACTAAGACCATAGTGAAAATTAATGACTAAACCACCCCTAATTTAATGACTAAACTACGACTAAAAAGTTTTATGAAATTAAGTCTATTTATTAAAATCACAGAATTTGTCAACTTGCAAGGCTATTCTTTAAGAAAATACTCTACAAATTAAATAAACAAAAATAGTAAAAATTAACAACAATAACCGAAACTTAGTCACAGATTTTACTTAAAAACCCTTACTAAAATTTTCGAACAGCATGAGATAGATTTTTTTTCTATTTTTTTCATGCTCAGAAATTAATATTTCTTAAAAAACATTTGCTGATTCATAAAAAAATAATAAAAAATATTCAGTAGTTTAAATGAGAACACAACTAAAGCAAAAAATATAGGATTAGCATAGAATAAAGAGTTTAAAATAAGCGAAATGTTTTAAAATAAATAAAAATAAGACGAAAATAAAAATCAATAATATAAATTATTTTTATTAAACGACAATATGTTATCGGTAGCTTATTTCTCTATACAGATTTGTCTTACATAATAAAGTTGATATATATATATATATATATATATATTTATATATAAGATCTTTGTATATTATTTGCTAAATACATTTAATCTTAATATTATTTGTCACGCTTAGAGAATCCTCAAGTTTTATATTTGAACAACAATTAGAGCTTAAGAGGTGAAGTATTGTGAAAACGCTTTTTAACAAAGTAGTTTATTAGAAGACAACCCATTGCTTAGATTGGTTGCCCTATCTATATTTGATGATCTACGTCTATCTTGATATCTATATTTGATTTGAATAGAAATTAAAACTTAAGAGCTGAAGTATTGTGAAAGTTGTTAACAATGCAGCTTATTAGAAGACAATTAAAATTTCTCTAATACTGAGATTACATTTTAAGTTTTATATAATTTCATGTTTAATATAATGTTATCTAGAAATATTCAAAATAAAACAGTCGCCGCAAAGCACACATACGGTTGAAGATCAAAAACTCCCAAGGGTGACCTAATGATATAAAAAGTAAATATAATAAACCGTATACACAACACTCGCCCGACGCGAAGTAATAAAATACGACCGCTAAAAGATAGCCGTGTACAAAGGCCTAACCTAATTCAGACAAATTATTCCCTTCTATTAATACAAAGTGATTACTTTTAACGGAGCTTTAAGACACCTGTAATCCGGGCTTTATTATTTTTTTATTGAATAATACAGCGCTCGCGACTCTGATAACGGCTGAACCCTCGTGCCGGGAATTGTTACGCAGACGATTCTTTGTGCCCCTGACATAGAAGGGAGAGGAGTCGTCTTACTCGAACCATTAAAGCCAAGGCAATTTTGAATCGACTAATACAATTCTATCCGACTAGCCTACAAGTTGAATATTTTATAAAGTTCGAAACTTGATGATAGATGAAAAAAATCTATGAATATGCGAGTCAAAGTTATCTACTGAGGGTTTTTAGTAAACACTTTAGTCGCACCTCGAAAATATTCTAGTACATATTTATTATTAAATTCCCGAAGGAGAAGTTTATGTTTTCATCAAAAAATCCGAATCGCTAATTTATGTTTTCTCGACGTTTCGAGCCATTCTGAATCGAATGAGACCAAATTTGGAAAAAGTATGTGTGTGTGTGTGTGTGTGTGTGTGTGTGTATGTGTGTGTGTGTGTGTGTGAACAGATTTTTTGCCGTAAATCGACGTTTTCTCCAAAACGGTTGGACCGATTTCAAACATTTAAAAGCCATTTGATGTATCTCGATGAGGACTATCGTCTCTGAGTTTTGTGCGTCGATCGGCCGAGCCGTTTCTTTGTAAATTGCAGAAAAGTGAAAAAATTTTCGTCCACGTTTTAGCCCGCAATTCTGAATCGATTCTGAAAATTCAAAAACCGTTCGATAGATATTGGTTGGGAATCGTGCTGATTAGTTTTTGGTATAGATCGGCCGGGCCGTTTTCTTGTAATA
This sequence comes from Ctenocephalides felis, assembly GCF_003426905.1. Classification (NCBI taxonomy): domain Eukaryota; kingdom Metazoa; phylum Arthropoda; class Insecta; order Siphonaptera; family Pulicidae; genus Ctenocephalides; species Ctenocephalides felis. Next base: position 16,003,530 of record NW_020537324.1, on the reverse strand, counting down.
AAGTTTTTAAAAAAAAAATTTTGACGATTTTTATGATTATTTTTTGACGAAAGATACCATAGTTTTCTAGGTCATACTAAAATATTACGGCCCTACGACAACTGGTTCAGCTTTAAAAATTCGTCAAAGTTTGCAAAAATCAGTATGGTCTTTTTGGCATTTGTCAAAATTAGACTTTGATCGACGTTTTCTCAAAACGCCTGAACCTCAAAACGCCTGAACCGATTTTAGAAATTTAAAAGCCATTTGATGTATTTTGGTGAGGACTATCGTTTGTCAGTTTTGTGCAACGATCTGCCAAGCCGTTTCTTCGTAATTTGAAAAAAAGTGTTGAACTTTTCGTCCACATTTAAGCTCATCCTACCGAACCGATTTTAAAAAATCGAAAACTGTTCGAAAGATATTAGTTGGGAATGATGCTGATTAATTTTAGGTGAAAATCTACCGAGCCGTTTTCTTGTAATTAACTGTTGAAAAAAAGTGTTAAATTTTCGTCACATTTAAGCTCATCCTACCGAACCGATTTCAAAAAATCAAAAACTGTTCGAAAGATATCATTTGGGAATGATGCTGATTAATTTTAGGTGAAAATCTACCGAGCCGTTTTCTTGTAATTAACTGTTGAAAAAAAGTGTTAAATTTTCGTCCACATTTAAGCTAATCCTACCGAACCGATTTTAAAAATCAAAAACTGTTCGAAAGATATCATTTGGGAATGATGCTGATTAATTTTAGGTGAAAATCTACCGAGCCGTTTTCTTGTAATTAAATGTTGAAAAAAAGTGTTAAATTTTCGTCCACATCTAAGCTCATCCTACGGAACCGATTTTGAAAAATCAAAAACTGTTCGAAAGATATCATTTGGGAATGATGCTGATTAATTTTAGGTGAAAATCTACCGAGCCGTTTTCTTGTAAATAACTGTTGAAAAAAAGTGTTAAATTTCGTCCACATTTAAGCTCATCCTACCGAACCGATTTTGAAAAATCAAAAACTGTTCGAAAGATATCATTTGGGAATGATGCTGATTAATTTTAGGTGAAAATCTACCGAGCCGTTTTCTTGTAATTAAATGTTGAAAAAAAGTGTTAAATTTTCGTCCACATTTAAGCTCATCCTACCGAACCGATTTGAAAAATCAAAACTGTTCGAAAGATATTAGATGGGAATGTACTGCTTAATTTTAGGTGAAAATCTACCGAGCCGTTTTCTTGTAATTAACTGTTAAAAAAAATTTAAGCCGTTTTTCATGGAACTTTTTTTGGCGATATACATCATGGTCTTACAGAACTTACTGTAATATTACGGCATTACGACAAGTAGTTTAATTTTAAAAATTCGTCAAACTTTGCTAAAATTATTATCGTTTTTTTTTTAAGTAGGATTGATGAAGTATATTATTTACACATTTTTTTGATCAAGTCGATTATTTACACATTTCGGGAAGTTCATGTAATTTGCCTCAAGGCTAAATACCAAACCAACTAGTTTTTGATTTTTTTATTTAGGAATAGACTACTACTAAAACTGAATAATTTCAAAAACAAATGGAATGTAAAGATCGGAGTTTTTAGATAAAAGGCTTGGCTATGAATTAATTATGAATTATTTGATTATGAAAAAAATTGTCTTACAAGATATAATACTAATATTTGTTATTTTGTAAAAATGATAATTTTTATTGAAGGTAAAACATTTATTATTCACAAATTTTATATGTTTATTTTTCAATTATATTATTTGCTTTTATTTTTATACTCTATTTTATTTATATTTATGTTGGAACAGTTGTAGCAGCTGTAACAGATATTGTAATTAAAAAAAATTATTACAAAATTGATTCTTATTTTTATATTATATGGTGCAGATTTGAAGATATTGACTTTGTGAATTTTTTTAACATTGGCCAATTTTAGTTAGTATAGTCTTATTCGTAAGCTAATTTTACTAAAAATTATAATTTTTTTAATTTTATTAGTTTAATCCTCGTTTTTAAATATTAATCTATCAAAAATCCATGAAGATTACGATAATTTCATTTTCTATAAAATTTACCACAATTTTTTAATTTATTAAATGTCTTCAAAACGAAAGAAAAATAAAAGTAATTACATTTTTTCATACTATATAAGATGATATAATTAGGATTTATGATTACAGAAAGTTTGAAACTTTTCATTGCGTTTATATAATATGTCGGTTTTCACTCAATGAAGATAAATATCAACTTTTCTACGTAGTTTTCATTATTACTTACTTAAGATCATAAAAGAGATTTTTAAACGAATTCGAGTAAAAAATATTAATTAGAATAAAATACTGAATAACTATTATAGTAACTTTTATTTTAAAACCATCTAATGCCTATATGTTATTTTAATCATTCTATTTTACTATTTTAAAATGATTTCGATTAATATTTGCATCACTAGGGCAGTAATGGAACCGACTTGCTTTTAGACCTATTCTTCCACGGAAATTCGGGTTGGGGCGAAAATGACTTGGTAGCTGCGGAAGAATCCTTTACAAGGTTCAGAGGGTGCGATTTAACCAAAACGGGTAAGATACATCACGACATTCTTTGTAAAAACAGGGTCACATTATATAATATCATGAAGGTAAAATAAACTCTGTAAAATAGTGTGGAAAATGGAGTATTGTTATTAAGAATCACAATGTAATTATGAGTCACAATAGTTGGATGATGAATTGAATTCTAACACACCACATATATTTTTCTAACAAATCCAATATCAGTATTTTTAATTTTTAATTTCATGCATTTTATTTCAAATTAGGATAAATCAAGTCTTCGACATATTAATTTCCCTTACCATCATATAGCTAATAGTTCATCAATTGTAGGTGTATTTATTTTAATTTTAATTTATTGTTAAAATATAAGACTTGAATAAAATAATTTTAGTTCGAATATTTCTTTTTGTTCGATCAGTTTTTATTACTGTTTTATTACTTTTATTATTACCTATATTAGTAGAAGCAATTATTTTACTATTAACAGATTAAAATTTTAATAGTTAATTTTGAGACAGAGTTTTGAGAAGTTTATGTTTTGTCCTAAAAATTTGCAAATTTTATGATTTTTATTCGTTACAAGTTATTCTGAATCGGTTGAGACCAAAATTAGTAAGTCTATGAGGTCAATCGTCGACGTTTTTTAAAAATGACTGCACCGATTTCAAAAATTAAAAAGCCATTTTTTGGAACTCTCTTAAGATTCGCGTTGATTACTTTTTGCGAAAATCGGTCAAGCCGTTTCTTTGCAATAAGTAGAAAAGTGCATAATATCATTCGAAATATATCACATAATTGTAAAACGTGCTGATCAGTTTTTAGTGAAAATCGGCCGAGCCCTTTCTTCATATTAAAATTGTCAAAATTGGTAAAAAAAATTATGAAGATCTAGGTATATATACATAGTATAATGTTGGAGGTCAAAGTCTTAACGAACATTTTTTGATACTAATAATGTTAAATATCTAATGCATTAAAATGATTATGGTAAAACTAATTAAAAAATCAATGTACATAATTATTTTCTATTAAAATAAACTAGAACAAAGTATGTATTGAAGGACATAGTTTATATCTGTAGCATTTAAAAACAAAGTTTAGAATGTCGTTAAACAAAAGTATTTTTTTTTAATATTTTAAACTTTGACAATAGATATATAACTGTAAAATGAAGTAAACATGCATATGGTAGGTAAGTAAGGTAGAAGATAGGTCCAAGATTCCACTTCCCATCTGTACTGGGTTTAAGATTTTTCCGAACAATTGCATTTACCGAACGTGTAACGAAGTTACTGAAAATGGAAACGTGCAAAACACACCCTGGCGGATTTTACAAATATGCATGTTTATTGTCGTCGTAAATCATTTCTTGTGCATGCGAGGCGTACACGTGCGCTGACACCATATATGCTCACAAATTAAAAAAGCAAAAGGTGTGTAAAAATAATTGAGAGGCTGTATTATGTATTTATACTTTATGGATGGATATTAATTCAAGATCATTATAACAATGAAAAAATATTTACAGTAACGCCACAAGATTTGCAACACATAACTTATGCTGCTGGTTTCTTTACTTTAGATTATCTCGAAAATCTACTATAAAGCACATTTTGCAAAGACTTACGAAGAGCTTTGCGAATTTGAAAATATTTGGTTGCCGCAAAGTGGATTGAACAACATTTTAAATCTTGTAAATTTTTACATAAAGGATTTATTTGCGTTGTGTTGTGTGCGGAGATTTCAAAACATACGAAATTTAGATGAAAGTGTCACGTATTTTGAACGCTATGTGGAATGAATTTATAACTCTTTTGTTATTTGAATATAGTATCATTTTATACGTGTATATATACATACATATAATTTTTCGGTTTTTATTTTTTTACTCAAATTTTTTATTATGAAACTCAAGTATTTTACCAATCATGATTACTTGAACCAAAATTTGATGAAACTTGCTAACACAGTTAGTACAATTTTAAAGTAAGGGGCCTCACAAATTAGACTGATTTTAAAAATTTTAAATTTAGAGTTCCAAATCAGTATCATTATGCATACTATATTCGTAAAAGTGTTCTGAATGATAAAATATAAGTATGTTTTTCTTTTACTCAGATGATTAGATTTATTCAGCAATAAATCATTTAAAAGCTGTGATGTACCCCACGCCATTAAAATACAATAAAGTTTAGTGTGAATTAAAAAACACATTTATAAAACTCATAAAAAGATCATAAATTACCAATTAAGGATGTATTTAACGATATTGCGGCCTCTAAGACGGTGTATTAATATTCATTAGATGCAAAGAACGCAAACAATGCCGAAACGGCTGGCGTTCGGACTGTCGAAAATAATATTTGGTAATTCATTACCCAAGTAATGAGGGAGCAAGATAAAGCACCCCTCAGGGTTTAAGTGTTCTTTCGTGCCTTACTGCAGTCGTTTTGTTTTGGGGCGAAAAAAGTCAGCACGGAAAGTTCGGAGGTTTTTCACTCATTGTATTCTTTGACTGATTGTCTCAATTCATTAACTCGTTATTACCATAGATGCTACGACGTAGAATAAAAAGCTGCGATGTATCTACATCGTTCGCAATTTAATGCCTTTTATTCCCATGAAAATTTAAGTTTTATGACCGTTTTATATTGTTTCGCGGCGTTTGCGAACTTCGGATTATTGTTAACAATGTAAAGCAATTTTATTTTAGTTACATAGAAACGAAGTTAACGTAGGTGATATAAATCTGTGAGGCTAATGATTTTTATATTGAAAGTTATCGAAAATACATACTTTTATAAAATATCAAAATAAAAATTGTAATATTCAATTTAATTTGCGGTCAGTAGAAAATTCAGCAAGGTAAGAATATTGACAAACATTTTGTTTTTAAATTGGTTATTATGTTCGAAATGTAATCAAATACCATTTATAAGGCCAGATTAATTATCATATTTTAATTGATATATATATATATATATATATATATATATATATATTCAACCGGTTCAAAAAATTTGATAAATTTCGATAAGAACTCACAAATGTAATATATTGACTTATTATATAATTAACTCTATTATATACAGCTAGTCTATACATTAAATTGTACAAGTATGAGGGAATCATTGAGTATATAATTTATATTCTTCAATGACATTAATTATATATATTCTGGTATTATTTGTATTCATTAGTACCTACATGTATTTATTATGATATAAACGTACTCAAGATTTATTACAATACTTTAAAAGACTTATCTTAATAATATGATAGATAACCTATTACCTATCATACTATACTATTATATATTATTGTATATCATATATAGATATCTATTATCTATCATACCGTGAGATACCTATACCGTCATTAACTTATTATATACCCTACATACCTTTTACTTCTTATAAATACTACGGTCTAATTTATATATTCTATTAATAATATGATAGATAACCTATTACCTATCATACTATACTATATTATTGTATGTCATAGATAGATACCTATTATCTATCATACCGTGAGATATCTATACCGTCATTAACTTTTTATATACCCTACATACCTTTTACTTCTTATAAATACTACGGTCTAATTTATATATTCTATTAATAATATGATAGATAACCTATTACCTATCATACTATACTATATTATTGTATATCATAGATAGATACCTATTATCTATCATACCGTGAGATACCTATACCGTCATTAACTTATTATATACCCTACATATACATATCTTTTACTTCTTATAAATACTACTGTCTAATTTATATATTCACCTAAATTATATAGGTTTACCTTACGCCCTATGTATTATCTCTACCTATCTATTGCCTATACCGGGAATTGAACCCGGGACCTCCGCGTGGAAGTCGCGCACCTTAGCCACTACTCTATCGGGTACCCCCATTAATAATATAATATTATATATATATATATATATTAATAATATAATAGTATACAATGTAGGGATTTGAGAGTATGTGATGAAATATAGCGCATGGTATATAGATGTAAGGCATGTAGTATAGAATGCAACGTATAGGCATACGTAAGGCTATAGAAATACACGAATAGAACCTATGATGTAGGTGTTAGCGTATAAGAAATGCGAATTTATATAAGATTTAATTTATAAATATTATTTTTTCTATAAGAAATTTTATCTCGATATTAAATATCTAAAATATCCGTTAAGGCGTCGATTACACCTTACTGCTGCCTTTGCCGTTAACACTTCATAAAAAATTAATTACTTGTTTTTTTAAACGATTGTGTGCACTATGCGACAATAGACATAGAACTATAAATTTTATTAAATGCTTGAGTAACTTGTGCGAGCTGAATTTTTTAAGGGGGTATTCTACTGTAGAATTTTGAAAAAATCGAAAAAAAGTTTTTTTCATATTTTCAAAGTTTAGTTATTCAGAAATACGTCATTAAAAGAATTTTTCAAAATCACTATTATTTCCTGAGTTATATCCGTTTAAGTGACGTGGACTCGGTTTGGGTCCGACCGAGTCTCAAAACTTTGAACGCGTTTTTCTCGGAACTACTTTTTTCGAGCTGGCGGTAAGGATATCTCGAGTTCTAATGAACCGATTTTCTTCAAATTTGGAGAGGATCTTCTCTATACATCGCTTTATCGCATGGACCTTTCCCAAAACTATAACTTTTCATTTAGTATTTTTAGAAAATTCGGAATTGTTAAAAAAAAACATGAAAAAAAATTTTTTTTTTCAAACTGTCGCCATTCAAACAAAAATTTTTTTTTAACTTATCCAGATTCATACGATAGCGGCATCTATAATAATTAAGAATCCATCTATTTTTTATGTTTCGGATCACCAGGAGGTGATCCATGCACCATGCACCCCAGGACGCCCTCTTTTTTTTGAGCCCCCACTTTGACTGCTCATAATTTTGTGAATTCTATTTTTTTTTTTAAATTTTTTTTATGTAATAATAAAATATCAATAAACAAATCATAAAAAATCGATAGTAAAAATATTATTTGTTTCCTTTATACAACGCTTCAAAAACCGGCCAAAATTCATGCTTCTACAGTAGAATACCCCCTTAAGGTGTTCTTAGTCTCGCAACTTACTGAATTCTAAAAATTCTAAATTTAAAAATATAATATAAAAATTATTATACCGCTGTTTGGGAGGTATGGCAATTTATAAATATACAGACTAATATATACAGAATTTGGAATTTTTCTATAATCCGTAATATTGAGAAAGTTTGCATTAGACCTAAAAAGGGATCCGTATTTACCTAAGCTATGGAAATATATATGGAAAAATTGATCATAATATGTTTAACAAATTTTTAACAGTATTTACAAATTATATTCAAATCACCCAAAGCAAGTGGGTTAAAGTCGTGTAATTTTTTAATTTGCCTCCCCCCTCTAATTTAAAAATGGATTTTTTCTGTGGGGCGTGCGCCCACGTTGGGAATTACTAGTCTAGGAGTACAATTTTTTAATCTATCAAAATAATCGAGTGATCATCAATTCCACAGAACCTTCATCAGATTTTCAAAAGATCAAAGTTTTTATGAATATGCATACAAATCTCAAATTGTAGGCCGAAATTGAGACGATAAGTCTATTAAATATCGGGGTAACTCTTTTGCTATAAATTGTCAACTAATTTACCACTAAATAAATGTCAATAAAACAATGATTAAAAAAATTACCAATAGATCTTGGATTGTAAAAATTTACAAGCGATCGAACGGCTTATATTTTTGCCTTAGATGGCAAAAAATTCATCGAATTATTAAAATATTATTTTTTTTAAATTTAATTAAAAGCAAAAGAGTTCTTATGCTTTTGTATTTATAGAATTGCTTTTTTCGCTACAATCAATTTCCATTATATGAATATCTTAAATTATTTATTTTATTCGACTAACGCCCGCTATGTTCGAAACAAGTCCAACTTATATCCGCAATATTAGGGTGTCAGACACTTTTCGGTCTTAAAGTAACATATGTGAAATTTGAAATACACTACTGGATTGTAATTAATATTTCAGTTCATACACCTCAATTTGTTACTAAATTAAAAACGACTTTGATAAAACCAGTGGTGTTGTGCTAATATTTTTTGCCGGAACGCTAAAATTTAAAAACCGGTTCTAAAACAAGTTTTTATGTTTTTTCCGGTTCCGTTCGAAAAGGAAAGAAACAAAAATTATTACAAAACTCATTTTGTGCACATGTATGTATGTTTATTACAATAATAACATTTAATAAAAATTAGTTGAATAATAACGTATAAAATTTACTTATTAAATCATTTTCTGTATGTAGCGATTTTTTTATATTTTTTCTTGCCGGAACGCATTCCGCCTGAAAATGATTTGCTGGAACGACGTTTATTACAATAATAAGAACATTTAATAAAAATTAGTTGAATAATAATTTATAAAATATACTTATTAAATTATTTTCTGTATGTAGCGATTTTTTTATATCTTTTTTTGCCGGAACGCGTTCCGCCCCAAAAATGATTTGCCGGAACGACGTTCCGGCGCGTTCCGGCTCGACAACACCATATATATATATATATATATATATATATATACTGTAAATGCTATAGCATCTACGTCAAGAAATACCCTTCTTTTTTACGCAATTTGCTTGCCCAAGCATATTAGTGACTATGGGAAAAGGTAAGATAATACGAAAATACCCAAAGAATCAGTTATAATAATTATATAAACGTAAAATTATATAAAGTTAAATTCAAAATAATTGACTTCAAATTTCAATGTGTTACATTGTGGTGCACAATGACATGAATGCAATAAATTTATGTCATTAGCACCACAATGTAAATGAATGCTATAACACTCACGTCCACGAACGTGATAATAAATTATATGTAATTTTATTGGTTTTTGATTATATTTAAGTATATTGTGAAAGATTTCTAAGTCAAAACTTGTACAAAAAAAACTTTATGAATTAATCATCTACGTTAAATTAATTCTATTCTCAGAAGCGCGCCCAACCAGGCTAAAACGAAAAATTCTCAATGATCTCATAAATAGCCATTTGTAAACGCGTAATTTAATATTATCATTATTATTATTATTATTATTATCATTATTACATTATTTATTATTATCTCATTATTTCTAATATTGTTATTTTGTGATATTTATTATTATCTAGCACTTATTGTTTTAATTCCACTTTTTTATTTATTTTATTTATTAATTTTATTTTTATTATTATTTGCTTTCATTTTATATTAAATCATCATACTACGGATATCATCTTAATGTAATTCTATCCTTTGTACTCTTATTTATTTAAATTTATGTTATTGTTTATTATTATCACTAGATGTTGAATTATTTAAAGTTGTATTAAATATTGTAATTAAAAAAAAGAAAAAAATCTGCATTAACGAGCTACAAAAATAAAAAATTCTATATTGATCTTTCCTGGGGTATTTTATATACATTCAAAATTAAACAAAATCATTTCGGCAAATCTTGTACAACGTAAAAATAAAGTGTAAAACCGATTTCTCAATATAAGTATTTAATTTCTGAGTTGGTAATCAATATTGATGTAGAATAGAGATGTATTTTATTTCAAACTAAATAATTTATACCAACGCTATATTTTATTTTGTTTATAATTTTTTATCTGCTGAAGTTTATGGGTGTTTTATATAAAAAATAGATTTTCAAAAAAATATTTCAAAATGACGCTCGTATAAAATTCAGCAAAAGTCATAATAATCGGCTAAAGCCATCAACTGGAAATGCAGCGATATACCGTCCATCAAAATTCAGACCACCTAGTTATAAACGGGATCGGTAAATGCACTTTCGGTCGAGTAGTTGTCATAGTGATGTCGTTTTCATGAATGCATATGGCGGTCGTATGAGCGACGACACCACATATGGCGGTTATTTGTGATGCTTTGCAACCGTCTTTTGGTCCTAGGCAGCGTTTCTAGTGCGATAAAACCGCCGCCTCGTTCCCTTTGTGTGCCGTTGTTATCAACCGGTTGCGCGGCGAAATTTGTGGACCCGCTGCGCGATCTTGGCAAATCCAGACTTCTTGCGGCATGTGGGCATGGTAGTACGTGACAATTAGTCCGCAAATTATGCCTCTTCGGATTACAAGTACCGATAAGAGTTAACAAGAGGAATAGGGCAAAAAATGACTAATTTTACCCATTATATTTTACGAGTACATCGACTATGTATATTGCTATGTATAATAGCGATAATGGTAGCTATTACTTAGAAATAATATATAAGATGTGATTAATATTAATTCAGTAATTAGACTGTTAATGCTATGATTCACGTCACATTAAGTTAAATGTTTCAAATAGTTGCCATTTATTAATATAACTTTTAATCATTTCATTTAAGAAAAATCCTATATATTCTATGAGAAAAGACTTGAGTGCTAGGGGTAGGGACAGGGGCGTAACGTGCCTTGGCGGGGCCCCGTATCAAAATCGGTTTGGGGCCCCCCCTAAAGATTTTTCATAATTCAAAGAAACATAAAAAGATTAATAAATTCATTTAAGAAAATTAAAAGAACATTTATTTATCAAATTTTCAAATATACGTCGAATATTATTTTTAATATTTTACAAGTAACTATAATTAAATATTCACTCTCCTTGCCTTTTTATCAGCAAACTGATTTATTAAGTCATTTATAGCTGATGATGTTTTTATTTTTTCTAATGTTTCTGCCTCTATGGACAATAGAGACATGTCTGATAGACGTTCCTGTTTTATTGATGTTCTGAGGTAATTTTTGATTAATTTTAATTTTGAAAAACTCCTTTCAGCAGTTGCGGCTGTAACTGGAAGGGTCAAGAATAAAATGCAAGCTGTTATTACATCCGGAAAACTGGATGCAATACTATTACATTTTATTAATAATAATTCAGCGAGTTCTTTAATAGAATGAATATTTTCGATTTCTAATTTTAAGCATGCTTTTAGAGCTATCAATTGATCGCAAAGATTACCTGATAGATCTTTGCAGTATTTTGTCGTCAGTTTTCCGGAAGCAATTATTATTTCTTCATTTGAAGAAGACGTGAGTTTTTCCGGTTGCAATATTCTGAACATACTATTTACGTCACAAAGGTTTTGAAACCTTTGTTTTGTTTGAGAAATTAAAATATCTAAACAGCAATAGTACACGTTTACTTTAAAATATGATTCAGGGTCTAAAATTCTCTCGTCTTGTGATAACTCATCGAAAAATCGCTTTGTTATCTTCCGCCTCTTGTTTTTAAAAATTGTTTTTATATTTCAATTCTTTGCTAAATCCTTAGTATTCCTTAACAAAATAAGGAATGAATTTTTATGCCTCAATTCGCGCAGACTCTTTAAAAGATTTCCTAATAGTATGCTAGTTCGTTGTAAGTCATTACTCACATCCTGTAGAGCTTTCGAAATTGGATTAATAATTTGAAACAATAAAGAAAAAAATGTTACGAGCACTAAAATATCATAGCTTTCTAAAAGGTTAATTAAATTCTTACATTCTTCACGTTCATCTTTTTTTTAGAAATTAAATTTAATTTATACAGAATTTTCACTATTAATAAATAGTTTTTGCTTATTGCTAATAAGGCGTCGTTCCTTGAAAACCATCTGGTAGGGCATACCCTTTTAAGTGTTACTAAATATTCCTCGGAAGAATCTTGATTTAGCATTGACCAGCGTTATTGTATGCTATTGCCAAAAAACGTGTATATTTTTTCGATTTAAGAAATTTTTGGCATTTTTTATGACTTCATCTTTTTTCTGTTTAATTTTTCGTTTTCTTTTTACTCATTGTTTTCTTTAAATCACCACTAACACTTTTCTACAAATCATCACTAAACCAAAACACTAGTGGTTTGTATTGTAATACAAAATAATTCACAATCACTGAAATATGTAAATAACCCCCGCTGTCTTTCAATATATAAACCCTTCGACTAACTCTGGCAATTATCATATGATTGTATTTTTTCTAACGTCTTTAGTTCTGTACCAAATGTTGTACTTCTTGTCCATTTTGAGTCAGTTGGAAAAAATATTACTTATTAAAAGAAATCCCTGCCGTTCGTTCGTCGCTTGTCAACATATCATTGTATTTTGGGTACGCATAACTGTACATTGTTTATTGAGGGTTTTACATTGATTATTGAGGGATAAACGGGGAAACTCCGTAGGCCAAACATGCCGACAATCGATGTAAGTTGTCCCGACAATAAAAAGAAATTAATTTTTTTGACTTTGTCGTTTGTGAAATAAATAAAAAGTTTTTCTCAATTTCTGTTAACGCTCGTTGGGGGCCCCCTGGGACCGGGGGCCCCGTATCATTGATACGGCTGATACGGCGGTAGTTACGCCCCTGGGTAGGGACATGTAGCTTAGATAGATTTTTGTATTATAAAATATTTGGCACAAAAATTCGCAGTTTGAAGCTATTGTAGGGTAGGTCGGAAAAAATTCAATATGACTGTAAGCAATTGTAAAAGCTAATCCAATTATATCACAACAAATAACATATATCAAACAAACAACTATCTGACTATGTCCAGTAAAACTCCCAGCTAATTCATCATTGTAGAAATGTGATGTTTTGCAGTTTTCCAAAAAATTAATCCTTCTTCCCCTTAGGCGGGGAAAACAGGCCCGATGTCTTATTTTAATATTTAAAACTTTTTTTTTTGGGCTCGCCCGTAGGTAAGCGGTTAAGAGCGATGGGACTTGTTTCAGAGGTCCCGGGTTCAATACCCACTTCGAGCAGCCTGTTGTCAGGCAACAGTGACAACGATTTTTACTTGGAAATATAAATAGCAATATGTTTCCAAGTGAAAATAGCCCTCACCCGGCATTGTTGCACCATACTTGCCCTATTACAGAGATTGTAATAAAAAAATTATCATACAGAGATGTGACAACTGTTTGGGTTGCCATCTGTAATAAAACAAACGTAGTTTGTAAGATATTAATCACAACAGTTCATAGAACCCATAAGTTCTGATCGCTGTTCAAATAAAATTATAAAAAAAAACTTTTTTATTAAGTAATAGCTACATTATTCAACGAATGCAAAATATAAATTTTATGGGTACTTTCTTTACAGAGATAACACTATATACAAACTTCTTGTGATATTTCGTCAGAAATATTTATCAGCAGAGTAGACATAAATATTTATTTAACTTATTTATCTCTTATAACATTGCACTTTTTAAATTTAATTTGCCTTTTTATTTACCATTCTGTATTGTTTACACCTTTGCCAGTGTAAAGGTTCAGTTCTTCCTTTTTAGCCCACCCACGTGTATGCCTTTATAGACGTTATACAAATGTAAATTAGACGTTCGACGAATCGAACGTAAAATTAACAACACAAAATATAAAATAATAAAATAGCGTGTGCTTTGAATTATCTTAAGGTCTCGTAATAAAGTCTCACAACCAAAAAAAACTAACAACAAAAGAAAATAATTATGGATTTTCAAACAATGCTATCTTCTGATGGCAACGTCATAAGGTGATGACTGGTTATACATCTTTTTCCCTCTCTTTTCAAATATTGTTGTTAAAAAATTAAAATAAAATATTATTGAAGTAAAAAAATAATATCACTTACCTCTGCACATTCAGAAGGCGGCGCAGTATCAGGAGCAGCAAGTTCGTAGATGTTAACAAGATGTGCAGCCTGCACGTGGACCATTAGTTCCCAAGCGCTGCTGAAGTGGTCTTTGCAAATGACACACAAAAGGTCTGCACCACCTAAATTAATAAATAGTTGAATAATTTTTATTAGAAACTATTCGCTTTTATACCTGAAAGATACATAAAACAAAATTCTGCAAAAAAAATAATAATATTTAATGATAATACATGTCTTTTCCGTAAATAAGAAACAAAACAATTTTCATTTAACGTCGAAGCATTTGGAATGAAACATCAGAGATGAAACCAAATACAATATCTAATATATTTATTTTGCATATGACTGAAATAATGATCATGATTATATTATAACAATTTATTCTGAAATAGAGAAAAAGCTCCACCAAAACACATTTATAAAGCAAATTGACAGGATATCGCGCCAGTCCGGAAAAACTTTGTCATATGAAAGAGTGTTCCCAGGTGTCTGTTATCGTTTTACATCATGATGTATAAATTCATTCGTTATAGAGATGTTATTGAAAAATAACATTGTCATTCTTGCAAATGAAGTGAATTTTTATCTGTGACTTTTTTCTGTATTAACAAGACTAATTTATATGTCTCTTGTCACCGATTTTAATAAAAGCTGACAATGTAAAGTTACGAATCAATATCGTCAATAACAATGTTAGAATACGAATATTGAGATAGAGCATCTATTGGGAAATATTTCTTTTTATTAGTAATATAATATGTAAAAGCAAATGTAGTAAATGTAGTAATAATTGAGTAAATTATAAACAAAAACCTACATTTCTTTGTTCAAAATTATTTAACTATAATAACATGCAAAAAATGCAATATTTTAAACAATTCTGAATGTTTATAACTAGATAATATTAAATTTTCTAGAATATGCTAAGAAATCAATTATTAGCGATAACGCCATAAAAATATTAATGGGTAAGTACTCTCAACCGGGTCATAAAAACTATATTTCAGATTCTATATTCTCTTGATTATCTCGAATTATTTTTTAAATCATTATTTAATATACTTACTATTATATTCATCTCCCTGTGGTCTGCATTTACATGTAAAACGTAACTTGCAATACGACTTTTTGTGTTGTAAGAGATCAAGGAGTTCAGTGAACATCTCACGGCAGTTTCCACAGATTAATATATCAGGATTACCTGAAACCATTTTGGTATTAATATTTAGCTAAAAATTATAGAATATTGTGAATTTTAAGGTTTGAATCACAAAATATTATATGTGTTATAATTTGTTGCACCAGATAAAATGTTATAGTAAGTGTTGTGCTATTTATTGCTATTTTGATGAATTGTATTATTTTTTTCAAAAATATAAAATTTATTTCAAATACTCAAGTCTAGTAATCTCAACATGTTAATCATTATAATTGAGAAAAATGAAGCATTTTTCTTTGGATGTCCAAAGTCGCCGAAAGCTGATCTGGACACACCTGTATGAGCGGGTCTACGTTTCTATTAGAGCATTTTCTACGTTGGACAGGAAAAAAGGAACAGAATGTAAAGAACAGCACATACTTTATTCCGAGAATCGAGTTCAGTTAGCTATAAATCTAAGTCTTACGTCCCCGTTACAAGCTTTGTGCTCTCTACAATTTCACTGGTATAATTTTTACTATATCGGGATAGAGTCGAACTTTTGCATATTTTTATAAATAAATATAAAATTTTTGTATATACATGATTAATAATAGCTATCAGAACCTAACGAGTCCTATAGGCTGTCAAGTTGACTTCTTAAACCACTTGGTTTTTTATGAATGGCAACACATACGGTCCCATCTCCATGTAATGAATCCATTACTACAATTTTTGCAAATATGATAATTTTTATGTTTTTCCTACTTACTATATATTTTAAATTGGTGTGCTAAAGAAGATGGTCTCGGAGGGCTCTGGCATCTGTGCTGTGCGATGGGGGCCCATGCTTGCTGTTGTTGTTTTGTTGGAATCGCAGTGCGACTCTGGTGTCCACCTGACATCAGGCGCGGGCGCTTCACTTGCGGTGACAAGCGCACCGGGTTTGCAAACGCCGTAGAGGCGTAGTAGCTGTAAAAGAAATAAAATTCAATGAATAAAATTAATTTAAATTTGTATTTTAGATGAACAACTATATTATGAGTACATATAAATATATTATGAGTATTTCAATATGTTCGAATGTAAAAATATTAAAAAATGAATATGATTCTAATTTCATCTTTGGTTGAGATATATAACCTTCTCTATGAGAATACTATCAAACACAGGTATAAATGCCAAATGTTTTGCCAATTTAGTCCAGCTGTAAAACTACCGAACAATTGCTTCGTTTAAACTAAATATCGACCTACTCACAAAGTAATGAACATCCAGAACCCGCCAAACTCTGGTCTGTTTCCGTGCCTTTGCATTAATTAGTCATTGTCAAGTCTTATTTAGTATCGGAGAGTTTCCGATAGTGGACACGTACACAGCAAGAAACTTCCTGTCGTTATATCGCAGTTCTGTTCGTGTTTGTTTTGTATGTTTTGTGTTTGTTGTTATCGAAAAGTTCCACAATGTCCTCTTTCTGAGAGACATGTTATCTTTTGTTTGGAAAAATTCTACAAGAAATTCTGGCTTAACTTTGCCATTCAGCTGCCGTCTCATAGGGAGGACAATCTTGATTGTTATAGGGTATCGTTAAAGTGTATAAATTTTATTCATAATACGATTAACAAAAAATATGATGAAGTATGCGACTAACTTCCTTCAAATGGAAACCCTACATATGTTAATTTATATAACAATTATACCAGTACAAAAGAACTACTGCCATATTTGCACTTTTTGCACCGTATCTCCAAAACGGCTGAGTCTGCCATTGTCAAAAACTCTCTGGCACGTCTCTTAAAATTTACGTATCAATAGGAATCGACTGTTTTTCGAATCATTTAAATCGGTTGATCCATGTTCCCAAAATCGTCGACGAAAATTTGTATCCGCACATACACACATACATCCCTAAACACATCCATCCATTTTTTGCTAATTTTGTAAGGTGTGCTAAAATGTTCAGAAACCTTTGAAATGTAAAGATGTATGAAAACTGTCTTTTTCGATTTTTTTGCAATTACTATAACTTACCCTACGAGAAGTTAATATTTAAATTTTCATTAATTATGACTATTTTCAAATTAGTTTATAATAAATTAATGCATTTTTCTCAAATTACTAATACTACAATCTTTGAAATTTTTCACCAAAACTTCATATAACCTAAAGCATGTATTTGGCGATATCTCATAATACAATTTTTATATTTATTCTGACGATTCCAAATTATAGAGTATATATATAATTATATATGATATTAATAGTTTAGTTAAAATTATTCTATTTAATTAAATCCGATTGAAAAATAAGAAAAAATGGTGTGTCAATTCTATTTGATACGAAGGTCTTTATAATTATAAGACTGTAATTAAAAAAAACGATAGAAAGAAGTAAATAGAATTAATGATAGCTATCGTTTTTCAGATGTATACAGCAAGTTATTTGAAATAAATAAATACATTTATTGATATATTTAATAATAATTCATTTTGATTTTTTGTTAAATTATTCATTGCAAATAAAGATGCTAAACATATATTATTTACTAAAAACATACTGTGATTATTTGACATAAATTGATAAAAACTAGCATTTTTATATTATCCTCTTATTTGGTAATTTGTTTCTAATTCTTATCGCCTCGATTCCTATTAACATCAGTGGAAAATAATTTAATTTTTTTCCAAAAAATCATTAACACAAACTTCAAATACAATTTCCAAAGTGCAGTAGAATAAAATCAGTATCAGGTCGTGCCAAATACCGTAGAAGTTCAATTTCGTAAATTTTTCGGTGTGTTAGTGAACATTCCCACGGACTTTACACATGCGAATTCATGAAGTTATGTATGTTGGTATGTAAGGTGAAGTTTATAGGGCATTAGCCGGATTTTATTACTTTAAATTGGTTCCGAAGCATTTGACTCTATCTCTGTCTTAGAACTATCTTGGAAACTTCCTACAGGTAACACTGAAAATATATGGCCGAGCCAACGCAGCGAATCAATGGGAATTATAAATAAACCTACTGAATAACTTATGCGGAGAGAAGATGTTAAAATGTCTGAAATTTTTTAATCATTATTGACATTAGAAGAACAAGTGGAAAAGTCGATAAAAGTTAACTTCAGCAGGTAAGAATTATTAAGTTTATATAACACGGGGTGAAATTAACACGACAAATTATCAAGTATTAATATCTACAATACAATAATTTCTTTCATTGGTTGTTTTTTACATATTTTTATAGATGATAGGGTTAATTTCATTTATTTAAATAGATAATAACAATGTGAAGAATTATAATGGATAATAATGAGTACATTTTAGACAACATCACGTTAGTCAACTTTTGCTTCAAGATTTATCACTCTGAGCTGAATAATGGAGGATTCTAATTAATTATTGTGGTAAACACTCAGTGTTTTTTCATTTTAAATAGATTTTTATTGATATTAATTAGAAAACCTTAAAATATTTTTTTTAACATTTATGAGTGGTTTTCCGTCTCGTATAGCAGTGTCACTGCCGCGAAATGGTTAAATAATGTTCCCTGTGGGAGAATGTACCGTGATTTTTTATAAATTAATATTGTACTTCATTATAAGCGTATTTCACATAATTTTTGATAAGAAAATATATTTTATTTGTTGAAAATTTTATATTGTAGAAAGAAATCATTGCTTCTGATATTGATATTTTAATAAAGAAATAGAGTAAAAAAATAATGACTCATTTATTACTTTTTACATCGAATCTAAGTTCCAAACATTTCGTGTTAACAGCTGAAAAATATGTAAATATTATCGTGGTCGTATTTACTCGTTCTCCACGATAGCGTGGTCGCAACATTTTGTTTGAAATCACTTTTAGCCGGAAAGTTTGTCAACCCTTTCGTGTGGACTTTTCTTCCTGCTGAAGGGGATGTTTTTAAAAGTATTTTGATTTCTTTCATTACGGCGTCGCTATTACGATCCATGGAACAACTTCGAATATTCTAAGGGAAAAAGAGAAAAGAGAAAAGATATTTCGTGGGGCGGGCACGATATGCAAATAAACACTGTAGCTGAGAATTAGCATGCGACGTGCCGCAAGTTTAACGCCGAAAGCTTCTGCAAGTTTCCGAAATTTGAAAGTAAGATTATCATTTGTTACTAAGAAATATTATTTTTGGTTATCATATTTAGAGATCGTGCATTTTAATTTACAATGAAAATCAATTGTGGATTTGAAACACTTTACTAAATTGAACGTTTTATCATTTGGTTTGTTGCAATATTATTCAACAAAATATTGAGAATAGAATTGAATAGAATTTTTATTTTACAATATTATTCAAAATCTATAATTAACTATATATTTATTAAAAATCTTTTTACAATTTTGTCCACTATAAGTATATATATATATATATATATATATATATATTTATAAAAATAAAAAATCATTTAAAAAATGATGTGAATTATTGAAAAAATATTTATTATCACGATTTGTAGTATTATTTCTACTCAAAAAATATCTTGTAGTAGAACTTCGTACTGAATACAGTACGTGCATATATATTTATATAGGCTTAAAGGTTCGCATTTAAAAAGGTCCACCCCCATTATCTCAATTACCAGTAAATTGAAATTTTTTTTCCTTTACAATATTACACTAGTATTGATCTGCAATATTTGAATGTAGAGGGTAAAAGATGTGTAGCCAGCCTTCGTCTTAAATCGGGCGACTTCGCTACTATGACTTTAACAGACACTTTTCAATTTTGTGACAAAAGTATTTTTTATTGATCCTTTTTGTTTTTGAGCATGGTTGTTTAGTTTAGGTTACCTGAATAAAATTTCTAATATATTCTTTTTCCTTATGGAACAAGGTGTGATGTTATTTTTAAGCTAGAATCTATATTTTTTTATATAAAATCTAGAATAGCTTGCATATGGTTCGGCGTGAAAAACACCACCTAAACCTTTATTCTGGCAAGGTGTGAGCAAATAGAAACTAGTTAATAAGAATGTAAAATAAGTTAAAAAAGCAATTTTACACAAGATAAATTATTATTGATTATAAAAAATGTGCTCATAAAACATGTATTTTAAATAGAACTTGTGTTAATCTCGTTTGTGATTATTAAATTACAAGAAACAATAAAATTGATTATAATAAATTAAACAAAAATAACTACTAAATCGAGATTCATAAAGTAGTAACAGATGATAAAATGTTTAAAAGTGGGTATTTAAATTATGATTTTTAATTTTGTTGTTCAACCTGATAATTAAACAGCATCGCATTAATTCAATGATGTATTTATTATTTATTTAATAGCTTGCATATGGTGGTTGGCATGAAAAACACCACCTAAACCTTTATTCTGACAAGGTGTAAACAAATAGAAACTAGTTAATAAAAATGTAAAATAAGTTAAAAAAGCAATTTTACAAAAGATAAACTAAAATATTAGTTATTATAAAAATGTGCCCATAAAATATGTATTTTAAATAGGACTTGTGTTAATCTCATTTGTAATTATAGTATTTCAAGTAACAATAAGATTGATTATAATAAATTAAACAAAAATAACTACCAAAACGAGATTAGAAAGTAGTAATCAATAAAATTTTAAAAAATGAGTATTTGAATTATGATTTTTAACTCTGTTGTTCAACCTGATAATTAAACTGCATTGCATTAATTCAATGATGTATATATTATTCTATAACATATTTCTGAAATTAAAAATAAAATGTGGATCTTTTTGCCCTCTGGCGTAAGAAAACACTTAACAAATTTTTGAAAACAAGCAAAAAACATATTTTTACCATGATGGAATATCTGGGAGTTATGATGAACATAGTCAGATAGTTGTTTGTTTGGTATGTGTTGTTTATTGCGATGTAATTGGTTTGTTTTTCACCCAATAATTAAAGTCAAATTGGATTGCTGTGCCCCGCCCTACCATACATAATAAGCCGAATTATTTAAGTATTTCAATTAAAATATAATTTTCACTAACAACTTAAGATATACAGTGAAATAAAATACTAGAGATTACAAAGTATAAAATGCAGGTAGAAATATTAAATATGCATTAAAACGACAATTTTGGAATCTCAAGCGTGACGTGCGATATCGTACAGGAACTGAGAGTCGCAGTCCGGAAGCAGGAAACGTCACAGGCGGAAATTGTTTTTTTTTCTCGCGACTAGATTACACCGAACGTACCGTTTTCCGAAATACACTCCGCTTTTCGATAGGAAAATCTGCGAAGGAGGTGACAAGCGGGAAGTTGACTTATTTGCATAAGGACACGAATAATGACCTATCGCGCGTTCTTTAATAGCACGAACAAACTCATTTTGTCCGTGGACGGGGACACAATCGACGGGGGCGTCAGCCTTTGTGTACGGACTTATTGTTTCGTGACGATCGTAAAAAATCGGTTGCGAATGTTGAATTAGTTAAAGGGGGTTGTCAATGTCAATTTGATGTCGAATCCCTTACTACGCTAATTTATTATTTACAAGATTTTCTTTGTCACAATATCGGTGCGTCTCTTCGCCGTTTCGAAATTACCAAGCTCAGTATAAAACAAAAGCAAGGATAAATATATATTTATATAAAACTGAAAATAGATAATATTATTAGACTTGTTAAATATTTTATTGGACGTTAATCGAAAATCAATTTTCATCAAGTGGCAGACACAATTCATTGTATGTTGCGCATGCATATACAAAAATCAACATAATCGAAATTTACTCTTTCAAGTCAACCGATTGATTTTCAACATAAATTTAATACTAAGGTAGAGCGGGACTTAAAGGTCCACGGTTAATATGATCCAGCATCAATATCTCAAAAACAAGTTAAGAAATTTTTAACAGCAATATTTGAAATTAGACAAGAAAAAGATGCATGATCAGCCATCACTTTAATTCTTACTACGTTGCTTTCGAGAAAAAACTGCAATGTTTGAAAATACATAACTAAAAAATTTTTTTCGTTGTTAGTTTTTTTAGTTGTGGGCATTGTTGTTTAATTTACCCTCAAGATAATTTTTAAGTACACGTTATTCAATAGTTCTATAAGATGTATTGTTAGTTTTGAGTTAGATTTAACAGCTTTTTATACCTACAATGATGAATTAGTAAAACTACCAGAGTTTTAGTGAACATAGTTAGATAGTTATTTGCAGTGGTGTTGTGCTAATATTTTTTTTGCCGGAACGCTAAAATTTAAAATCCGGTTCATAAACCGGTTCAAAAAATTTGATATACATATTTCGATAAGAACTCACAAATCTAATATATTGACTTTTTATATAATTAACTCTATTATACACAGCTAGTCTATACATTAAATTGTACAAGTATGAGGGAATCATTGAGTACATAATTTATATTCTTCAATGACATTAATCATATTTATTCTGGTAAATAATAAATACCTACATGTATTTATTATGATATAAACGTACTCAAGATTTATTACAATACTTTATAAGACTTATCTTAGTAATATGATAGATAATCTATTACCTATCATACTATACTATTATATATTATTGTATATCATATATAGATATCTATTATCTATCATACCGTGAGATACCTATACCGTCATTAACTTATTATATACCCTACATACCTTTTACTTCTTATAAATACTACTGTCTAATTTATATATTCTATTAATAATATGATAGATAACCTATTACCTATCATATTATACTATATTATTGTATATCATATATAGATATCTATTATCTATCATACCGTGAGATATCTATACCGTCATTACTTATTATATACCTACAGACCTTTTACTTCTTACTTTATATATTCACCTATATTATATAGGTTTACCTTACGCCCTATGTATTATCTCTACCTATCTATTGCCTATACCGGGAATTGAACCCGGGACCTCCGCGTGGAAGTCGCGCACCTTAACCACTACCCTATCGGGTACCCCCACTAATAATATAATATGGGACGCACTGTTGTTTCCGCGGGTAATTTTCTAATTAATTAGGTAATTAATACTAAGGTGGCGCGACGACACGCGAAAAAAGACGGTTGATTGTAGCGTTACGGTGGTGTAGTGGATAAGGTCGTCGCGTGCCACGCGGCGGACCCGGGTTCGAATCTCGGTAGGGTTAATGTAGCGTGTAAGGGAAATTATAGGTAATAGGATATATAGTAGATATAGGTTAGGTGTATTCGGTATACAATGTAGGGATTTGAGAGTATATAATGAAATATAGCGTATGGTATAGATGTAAGGCGTGTAGTATAGAATGCAACGTATAGGCACACGTAAGGCTATAAAAATACATGAATAGAAACCTATGATGTAGATGTTAGCGTAGAAGAAATGCGAATGAATGTAAGATTTAATTTATAAATATTATTTTTTCTATAAGAAGTTCATACACCTCAATTTGTTACTAAATTAAAAACGACTTTGATAAAACCAGTGGTTTTGTGCTAATATTTTTTTGCTGGAACGCTAAAATTTAAAAACCGGTTCTAAAACCGATTTTCATGTTTTTCCAGTTCCGTTCAAAAAGGAAAGAAACAAAAATTATCACAAAACCCATTTTGTGCACATATATATATATGTTTATTACAATAATAACATTTAATAAAAATTAGTTGAATAATAACGTATAAAATTTTCTTATTAAATCATTTTCTGTATGTAGCGATGTTTTTATATTTTTTCTTGTCGGAACGCGTTCCGGCTCAAAAATGATTTGCCGGAACGACGTTCCGGCGCGTTCCGGCTCGACAACACCACTGATTATTTGTTTGATGTGTGTTATTTGCTATGATACAATTGGTTTGATTTTCACAATATAATTGCTAAAAATCAAATTGGACCTTTGAGCCCTTGAAAATTCAAAAACTGATCACAAGATATCAGATGGTAATTGTGCTGATTAGTATTGGTAAATATTGTTTTGATTAAACTTTATATAAATATAAAGTTTATTGTCTTAACAAAGATCTTAATTTGAATATAAAAGTTCATTAAAGTTTAAAATAATAATTTTAACCCAATTGCAGATATTAATCAGTCTATTTGAGAGATATTAGTTAAAAATTGCTTTGAAATGAAACCAAAAACAAAAATTTTAGGCAAATGAAAAATTTATTTAAATATTAATTGTTGGTGAAGTCCATTATCTGCCTTGCATAAAAGCAACATTTCACTTACACTAGTTTGTTATTCTTTTATAATATTATATTATTCTACATAATTTAATATTTCCCCAAATAAATCAAGAGTTAAAATTGCCATTCTCATTAAAAATAATTCTGCAACCACAAATAATTACCAGAAATAATATTTCGAAAATACGCTACTTCTAATCATTAACAAGTGCGCTTCATAGACAGCTGTCGATTTCCAAAACAAAGGTTCAATCATGATCAAAGGCTTCGCGAGCAAACAACGGGAGCCGTCACTTGTTAAAAATAATGATTATCTACACTTAATTAATTGTAAACATCGCTTTTGTACATAAACAGGTACAAAACTCATTATAAAACATCGATGTTTGCTAATGTATTGTTTTTGAATGTTCCATATAACTGACGTGTACGTGTAAGAGGACACGGAAGTTAATAATTTAGGAAGGAATTCAAGATATGAAAATTGTAAAGGTCTTTTTATTAGTGAACAAATGAAACTATTGTTGAATATAAACGTATAATAATAAGATGTAAATTGTTATTATTAATAATATTATTTGTATAATATGTGATTTAATATAAATAATATTTTTAATAATATAGTATTAGAAATATCTTATATATAAAATTTCCATGTCACATGTTTCCATACTTCTCCCAAACGGCTTTTCCAATTTTTACCATATTTTATATTCGTATTCAGTAGGTCTGAGAATAGACTACTATCTATTTTTCATCATACTTCAAATAACAATTTGTTTTTTCAAAAATAGTCTAAACCTCATACTTTTTTTTTAAATTAAGATCAATTTTCTTTATGATTTTTTTTTTAAATGTAAAATTGCACAACTTTTTTTACTTCAAAATTTTATTTATTTACATTAAGGGTTGTCCACCCCTAACATTTTTTTCTAAATTTTGGGACCAATTTCCTTCATTTAAATTTTCTATAATCCGAAAATAAAAAAATACATTATACTTTTTTTGCTTCAAAAAACTATTTATTAAACGTCCTAATTAAATTTAAATTATTCAGTTTCAGTTTAGATTAGCTCTTGCAAAGACTATTAAAATGACCCAAGAACATTTTAATGTGACGTCCATTTCAGGAGGTAAACTATTCATATTTTTTTTGGCTACCCCTTTCTCTTATATACCACATTTGTAATCAGTTATTTTAATACTAGAAATATTTTCATGTCAACTGGATGTTGTCTAAAATTTGAAGAAGTAATAGACAATTGATAGTATATAGTGCTATACATTGGGTAGTAAGGTTTGTTTGTTTCCGAATATATATGACTCAAAATTTAATATTAGGTGCATTTTTGCGTACGACCTATTATTCAGAATTTCCTCAAGAATGCACAAATTATAGACTGACTTTTGTATTGAAAATAATTATTAGGTTATGATCTAAGCTTTTAATTTGTAAGATCCTCAATCATGTCAGAAGTAAAATGGATACTTACAAAAATTTACTTTGCAATCATAACACATATTTCGATCACAACGACCTAAAAATGCTAAAATTGTCCATTACATCTATTACGTATTCCATACAAAACTGATATCGCTGGTCCAATACAAGTCATCTTCGGAATCCTCGCTGCAAATTGTTAGTTAACAATTCAAATTGTTGATGTTGTAACGGTTGCGGACCACTGTCAGATGCAAGACGTATTGTTGAATGTTTAATCTCGGGTTTAATGGCGTCGAGAGGATTAGTTTGCGCCTTCCACGAATATAGAGTAGAACATGCATGCTCTAGTACCACGCCGCCCGTGTAACATAACACAGAATGCACAACCCCCATAGATGCTAACGTCGGCGGCCTTTGTGCGTTGCGGAACGCAAATTGATGACGCCGCGTCAACTTGCTGAAATTATTTCAATCAAAAAACATAGACGAGAGATACTACAACGTGATGGTATACGCCGAGATACGAATGCAACAATTATATTTATTTAGTATTCAGCGGAACAAACAAAATATTTATTTTTGTGAGATTTCAATCAAATAGTATAATGCCTCATGTAAAGTAACTGAAATGATTGGGAATGCATATACATAGGCAAATAATATTTAGTAGTTACACGATAAAACAACATTTTTGAATTAGATCAATAGGGAACCTACATTTTTGATTAGAGTAGATTTAAAAACAAATTAATTCTAATTTTTAATAACTTGCAAATTACCCATCATTGTAGAAATGTGCTTTTATGCCGTTTATCAAAAATTTGTCACCTGGTCCCTTTTAGAAGCTGGAATAGGTAGGCCAGGGGACAAACAGGTCCAATATCTTATTTTTAAATTTAAAAGGGATTTACGAAATAATGGCTACATTATTCAACCAATTCATGGATATATTTTTCACGTACATAACACTATATATAACCTTGATCTGGAATTTCTTCAGAAATATTTATATATATCAGCAGAATTGTAATAACTATTCAATTTATTTCTCGTAAAATTACTTTTATTCACTTAACTTCAATTCACTTTTGAATTTGCTGTTTTTTATTATTTACACTTCCGCCAAGGTAATGTTTCAGTTGGTCCTGTTAACCCTTTCCACGTGCTAGCTTTTATAAAAATTATATGAAAAACTATCGAATCTAAATTCAAATTAACAATACATCTTATAAAAAAATTAAATAACGTAGACTTAACAATTATATCGAGGTTTCGTAAACTGAACAACAGTGCTCACAACCAAAAAATAAGAACGAAAGAAAATACTTTGTTTATGACCAGTTATTTATTTTTTTCCCTCTACTTCCAAATATAGTTGTTAAAAAATCGCAACTAAAAAGATATCGGTGGTGGACCATTTTACATGCGGACCTTTAAGCCCCGCTCTACCCCATCACAAGTATTGGGATGATTGAAATTATATATTAGGTTATGGTTTGGATAGACACACTTGATGAAACGTGATGAAAAAACATAAATGAATACATTTTTTGTCAATTTCTTATATTCATGTTAAAAATTCAATAGTAATCTCAATTTTCACATTTTGCTTCAAATCTATAAATACCAAAGTAATCAAAATTTTAACGAAATAAATAAAAACGATATATCATTGGTGAGAAAATAATTTAATTTATATTTCAGGAAATTGTTTAAATAGAAAAATTTTAATCTATTAAGAAATTGTAGATCCTCATGAAATTGAAGTTTCTTATTTTTTTTGAGATTTTTTCTATCCATAACGAAAATTGAAAAGTAATCAAAATTCTTCGTTATCGTTGATAAAACCAAACTTGACTTATCGTTAATAACAACCAAGTTATCCAACAACAATTTTACCAAAATGAATATTTCAGGTGATATAATACAATCTCATTTTTATTGTACTTCGTTTAATAAATTTTCTAACCAAATTGAGATCTCTGCACATGAAACACCCACTTAAAAATACATTTTTTAATCATCATTTCTCCAAGATTTTATTAGAAATTTTACAATAATAAAACCGAGTAGGTACAAAATTAAACAAAACTATCCGCATGTAAATGTACATAATCAAAATCCAGCAGGGCATATATTTTCGTTTTTTTCTTCATTTTGCTGCACGCGATTAATACTGTACGTGGTCCATACTCTGGGACGCTGTAACGACAGGCTTTTGCCACGGCGACTTCCGCGCAAATTAACAGGGTGGAAACTGAGAAATTATGCCCAGAGAAAAATCCTTTTTATTTTTTCATCAATCTGCAGACGCAAAATCGAAGACTTGACATTGTGTAAGTACCCAGGGGAAAGAAACTATGATCGTAAAATAAGGGACAAAACAATTTTTATAATATTTAAATGACTATATTACGTTTTACTTCGCCTTATTAGATTGATAATTGATTATATTAATTGGGTAAAAAATAATAAATAATTGATCAAGCAAATAGTATTTTACTAAAAATTCATTTCACCGAAGCTCTAGGTTGTACACAGAAGTTCACAATTTTCAAACAACGTGAATATTTTTTTCTTTATACTTTTCAGGACTGTTCAGTTCAGGTCAATATCATCACCCAGTTTCGGCTCGACGTTGAGTTCTGGGATACCTTGTATATATATTTGTCTAAATATTGTATAAAAACGATTTATTAGGAATGATGCATACACATTACTCACAATATGCGTATAAATATAAAGCTCATTATATTTCTTAGTATTAATATTATATTATTTTTCAAACGATTTCGAATAATTTCTCACAATATTTTACAAGATTTTTCAAAGGTGTTTATGCATAAGCCTATTAAAAAAACATACGTATTTGATAAGAGAACGCGAGGAATAAGACTTTTAAAACCCTTCATTATAATACTTTTGAAATGTATATTTCAGTCTTTTTGTTAGCACAAAGTACTCAAAACTATGTTCTCTCTTATAAGAAAGAGAAAGAGTTTTTTTAGAATACATATAAGTCATATAAGTATTTAGAAGTCATATAAGTTGTTGTGATGTAACTTAATAATTGGCCAACGTTTATTTGATGTATTTTTATCATTAGTGTCACTCTAATAGTAATGATATTTAATTTGTGCAAAAATGCCAAAGAGACCATTTTCACTTGTACCCTCTATAGTTTGACGTAAAAACCACTACTGCTGGACATCAGGATGTTCAAGGTTGTTAAAAAACTAAAATTCTAACCACTAGGCCACGGGTAAGCCCAAAATTTAATAAATGAGAGATTTATGAAAACATAAATCTCATATGTAACTTATTTTAAAAATAATGAATAAAAAGTTATTTTTTGTACCATTTAAGGAATTGCATAACTCAAATCTCTAGATAATACATAATCCTCCTAATGCAGAAAGCGATCGTATAAATTTTGCATTAGATCTGAAAGATTTGGCATGAGCAACAATTAAAATTAATGAAATTCATAATACAATGAATAACACATTAGCATTTAGCCAATCAGGTCATTTGGAATGCAGATGCACATCAGTGCATCTATTATTAAAGGTTTCCCTATCCCTCCGAGGGTGGCGCTAATTTTAATTGACGTTGCTTAATGAGGCGAACCATAGTGCAGGGTGGTTATGTAACCTCAACAGATATATATCTCAAACCGTCCCGGGCACCGAGATGAAATTTATAAGCCCGGAGTGCGGCAGCTTCCTACAAGATCTCTTAGTCATCTTCAAGCAAAACGTTGTCGGAGTGAAATACGGTTGAAGCCAAATGATATTGAAGAAAGATTATTTTAATTATGACATAGTAATTGTCGTAAATATAATGGTATTTCGGAAAATCATATAAGATGACTCAAGAGTAAACTTCTGTTCGACCTAATTCAAAATCAGAACCAATTGAGAATTTTCGGAGTAATTCTTGTTTTCTTGTTTTTTCTTTATATTCATGCACTTTGATTGTTCATGTAAGAATCTACTAAAATATGTTTTCTGTTCAAATAACAATTGGGACCAAATATGTTCTACGCGAATCGGATCCTTAACCTGGCCTTAATAGAATGCCATCAATTGATAGACTGATAGCCCATTATCTATATGATGATTTTTATATTTTTGATCCGATGCTAATGAGATACTTGTTGAATAAAATATTTTTATATAATAATGAATATTCACATCACCTTCACCCTGAGGAAAAAACACTTGCCCACCTGTTGTATTGTTTAACCAAAGGTTGCAACAGACAAATGTAGTTAAATACTTGGGCTTGCACCTCGATGCCAAACTATCATGGAAATATAATATTCAAAAGAAACGCCAACAGCTAGAAATCAAGAGAAGAAAACAAGAGTTGAAACCAATTTGGACGTACGGAATACAGCTCTGGGGAACCGCACGCAAATCCAACATTGCCACAATACAAAGAATTCAAAAAGATTTTGAAAGAAATTATAAACGCACCCAAGTATGTCCCAAATTGGTTGGTATTTGAACATTAACACTGTTAAGGAAGAAATTGAAAAGTTCAGTCTGAGATACAAGGATAGAATTCAGAACCACCCTAACATCATGGCCAAAAACTTAATAAAAAAACATGGCATTGAACGACTCAGAAGAAAACGGCCCCTTTTTGATATTCTTTAGTAATACTATAATATGTAGAATTAGTCGTAGGCTTAATTAAATATTTTCACAACAGTGCTACATCCATAAGCTAAACATATCCAACATCGAATCGATCACCAATGGGTGACCTTTCGACCTTTTTTTCTATTATCTAATAAACCATCAAAATTTCTAAATGTTGTATAAGAACGACAGATTGTGCTTCTTAACTGTAAATAAAGAAAAAAATATAATAATAAATAAATAATGCGTTGTCAGGCCCTAGAGCAGTTTTGCGAGCAGAGTTAAACTCTAACTCGATTCAAGGAAGAATGTTGTGAGAGACTTTCCATTGCCAATTCACACCGTATTGCTCGAAATGTGCTATTTTCAATTGAAAACATATATTTGAGCCATATTTTGAAGTTAGAATGAACATCGCTATTGCACGATATCAGATTATTCAGACAAGAGATTTGAACTCATGACCCCGTCTATACAAGCACCTTATTGTCTATTTTTATACATTTGACTAAAAATATAATTAGTAACACATCATACACAAATAGTTGATAATTGTATACAAGATATACTACTAATACACTTGCACTTGTATATAATAAAATGAGTAACATAATATCCATTAATTACACCAATCGATCTCTAAGTCCAGCGAGAGCGGATTGCATCACATATTTATGTGTCTATTAATCAAACAAGTTTCATGTTTTATCTGGGCGAATAAAATTCCTGATGAAATATCCCGTCCGTGGATAGCCATAGCCATCGCCATCGCCATCAATTTGGGCTCGTCTTTCGGCGGCATATTGCACTGCTTCTCATGCGCGTCCATTTCGCACTTCGAGAATGATTGATACGACGTGCGATTGACGGGCGATTGACGGGCGACAGCACGACTGCTTGGACCAAACTTAGCTAATTACGAGGGACGAATTTCCAAAACAAGATACGGAGGAAACAGAGACTATGAAAGGTTTAGTACGATTTAAAAAATCACTTTTAGTCGAAAAAATCATTATGAAATTGTATCAAATTTTAATTTAAATTAAACTAAAACCTCTTGTATTTTTGGCATAAGAAAATTTAAGAAATGATATTTGCAGATTAAGATGCGAGTAGGTTGTAACTGTAACAGTATGCTGATTCAAAATTATTATTACTCTATTTTGTGATATAAATAAATATAATAATTCGTATATACCCCATTTTTCATTTCGTGGGGTTCATGTGGACCACTTTGGTAATCACTGGTATAGGCAATAATCAATATCAATTTGAAAAACATATTTTTAAAATCGAATTATGCCGCTAGGATAATTTAAATATCTCTTTACAATATCAATATTCTAAAGATAATTTACACGTCTAACCTCATTAGCAATTTACACACATGTTACTTGATGTGTGCATTACAGAGTAATCTGCATCTACCATGTACAATCTAATGTAGATGCAGATCTCTCTTGTCTTCTGCCCACCCCATAATATAGTCCTATGTAGTGCAATGACCAATGGCTAAATTTTTTTAGAAAAAACAATTGACAATTTATCACCATAAACTAGTGGGGCGTATGGCATCGTGCCTTAAGGCAAATCGCTGGATCTTACCGTACCGTAACGAAATGTTCAAGGAATACTGAATGTTTTCAAATAGATTATTATTAATATTGTAACATTGTCTAATATTTATAAAAATTATTTAAACTGAATTGCAAAGTTGAAATTATTGTTTAAAGTATATTAGAACTATAATCAGAATTAAAAATAAAATCTGAATATTTTCGATATACAAAAAAAAAAAAAAAAGTTGAAACAGAATTTTTTCCAAAATCAATTATTTTGTTAAGACAAGCAGAAAGTTCTTTGAATCGGACGCTTATTTCTCTTAAGAACAGCCATTTTTTACACATTTAGCTCCGTATCTTCGAAATGGCTGCCTTTGCCAAAAACTAATAAACACTTCTCCCAATCATTACTAATTGAATGTTTTTTAGATCATTCAAATCGGAATGCTCCATTCTCTCAAAAACTCGATTTCTATTATCTGCACTCTTTGCTCTCTATCTCCATAACTGCTGGACCTGCCTTTGCCAAAAAGCAGGTCGAATGTTTTTTGAACCATTCAAATCGGTTGATCCTTGCGCCCGAAAACGTGACTGAAATTTGTATCCATACATACATACACACACACACATCCATTTTTTCTGAGGTATGCCAAAATGTTCAGAAACCTTCAAAACGTCGAGAAATGTAAAAATTTTCTATTTCGATTTTCGGCCCATTACAATAAAATACCCTACGGGAAGTTAATAAGATCATGAAATTATAAAGTGTGTTATTATGAATGATTTATTAATAACAAAAAATGCATTATTTGTATTGACCAATAAAAATTATGCACACTATTCGCAAACAATATTGTTCACTTCTGTAATTTATTTTAGAACTATGTTTTACGTTTCCATAAACATTTTAAAAATAAGTGCTGATTGTTTATACTCATTAGTGTATATGGTATTATAAAGACTATCCTAAGCCAAAATCTATCCCAGCCCTCTTATTAACAAGAGTACAGAATTGGCAGAGGCCGGCCTGGTATCACATCATATCAGGCGCAGCCGAGTGACATGCCTGCGTAATTAATTCAGATCACTCACAGCGCGTCCCCGTGCTACAAGGCGACATGATTGAAACGTCCGAATATATGAAAGTGGTTAGAGAAATTTAATATTAATGTACTTGTTCTCTCATTTTACTTGTTTATCTTATGGCAAAAAATATTTGACGCATCATGATTTTCATAAACTAGCTGGAGCGGAATTGTGAAAGAATCGATATCCTGAAAAATAAGGTATTGCTAGTTGTTGATAGAGCAGCATATAGAGCTCGGATGTATCGTTTTCTCAAAAACTGGTTGTTTTTGCGTTTTTTGCTTTGTATCTCCGGAATGGCAGACCTGCGTTTGTCAAAAACTAATCAGCATATATCCCCATTAATACGACTCGAACGTTTTCTCAATCATTCAAATCGGTTGATTCGTGCTCTTGATATCGTACTCACATACATGCATATTTTCTAAGATATGATTATATGTTCACAAGTGTTCGAAACGCGATTATATATAAAAATTTTGGTTTCTGATTACCCGTTACCTTATAACATTTCTGTAATTAAATTATGTAAAATGTGTAACTGTTTAATGAGTATAATATATGCAATGACAACAAGTCAACAATAACACTTAGAATAAATTTGCACGATAAACTTGAAATAGTTCCTCAAAATACGATGAATGCAGTATCTATAAAAAGCAATTTGATTTGATATCGCCATAATTTATCTAAAGAAATCTTTAACACAACCATGAATTCTAAAAATTTCGATTGCAATATATATCAAGATCTCATCTACTCTGTTCTGAATCTCTACCATCGCGACATTCTGTCTGGCGCAAAGTCTTCTCTAAACCAGAAACGAGACCATAGTGACGCCAGAGTGGAGATTAGACTTTATATTATGCTATTGTAGAACAAAATCATATAGTACGGTGATTCCATATACGAATACAATATTTCATATACATATTACGAACAGTTGACATTAAGGCAGTCGATGTGATATATGTGAACTATTAAGTTATTGCTTGACGCACGGAAGCTGTGAAAATTCTTATCGCCGCGCGCCATTCGCCGTTCCAGAAGATTATCCCGATCTTGGAATACCACGATTGAATAGAAAACACGGAGGCGGAACCGATCGTATGCTTGTTGTTAGGCAAAATTCGATAATACTGAGGATATTCTAATCATATAATAGAATGTTTACTATGCATAATTGATAATTAGTTAATTTATTCATTCTGGAAAAAATACAGATAAATTTAATAAATAATTTCTGTTTATCCTTACAAGACATCCTTCCTAGGGATGCTCTACCGATGATGGAAATTTAGTAAAGCGTTGAATTTCATAATTTAATTTTTATTAAAAACATTTTAATCATATAATGTGGTATTTGCTATGCATAACTGATAATTAGTAAATTCATTTATTCTAAAAAAAATACAGACAGATTTAATAAATAATTTCTCTTGATTCTCACAAGACATCCTTCCTAGGGAAGTACTACCCAAGTTGAAAATTTAGTAAAGCATGGGATTTCATAACTTAATTTTTTTAAACACAAATCAAAACATAAAACTTTTTTATCATATATCAGAAAAAAAAAAATTAATCTATCAGTAGTTTTTCAAATGATTGTGATCTAGTTCAACTCCTGTTATTTTAACTTTCCGTAGGGTAAGTTATAGTAATCGCAAAAAAATCGAAAATATTTTTTTTATATATCTTTACGTTTCAGATGTTTCTGAATATTTTGGCATACCTTAGAAAAAATGGATGTATGTGTGTGTGTGTATGTGTGTATGTGTGTATGTGTGTATGTGTGTGCGTGTGCGTATATGTGTTTGGATACAAATTTTTGTCGACGATTTCGGGAACACGGATGAAGCGATTTAAATAATTCAAAAAACATTTGATTCGTATTGATAAGGAGACGTGCTGATTAGTTTTTGACAAAGGCACGTCTAGCCGTTCCGAAGATATGGTGCAAAAAGTTCCAAAAACGGTAACTCAGTTTTTAAGAGAACGGAGCGTCCGATTTGAATAATTCAAAAAACATTTTACTTGTATTAACAAGATGATGAACTTATCAAATTTTCATGAAGGCAGATCTAACGGTTTCGGAGATTTAGTAAAAAAAGTGAAAAAAATGCCACCTGGCGGTCAAAAATGATCATTAGACATATGCACATCAAATTTTTAGATATTTTATAGAGATTTTAATAATAATTATAAATTTTGTTTACATTCCTATGGGTTACGTACAAATTTAAACCGATATGTATGCATTTATTTCTAAATCTACCTCATTTATTACTGAATTTTATCAAAGTTTTTCACAATAATTTGATAATTAGATATATATTAACTAATAGCGACTAATTACTAACCGAACTAGTATTATAAAATATTAATAATCATACTAGAAATATAGAATTTTTTTGAGTTTATGGCCAATAATATCAAGATTGTTATTTTTGTTTAAAATAATGTCAGTGCACACTGATAAACATACCCTAATTCGATTAATTTCGGTTATGAAGTATGAATATGGTATGAGTATGATAAACCAGCATATGCCAAGCATATCTCCGTCTTAACATAATAATCCTGCAAGAAGCAGCAACTAAAAAATGTACTATCATGGATCAAGCTGCTGTGGGAGCCCACATCATATTATAACTAATCCATCAGTTCTTGTAGAGAATATCAGTCACATGGCGACTTAGAATAATCGCTGCTGGTGTGTTTGACTTAACGTATGACCACTGTCCGACCGAGCCTGCGGTCACGCCGCCGAGAGCATTAGGTACGTTTAAACCATGCAAATCATATTCACAGCCCCGCCGAGCCACTAGACCAAGATCCGAAGAATAATTCCAACTGACCATCATAGAGAAATCAAAAATTGTGTATTTACATTGTTGATAAAAGCGATAACATTGAATGGAAAATAAAGGTTTTAAATTTAAAATGATTGATTGGTTAATTTAACGTTTTACTAAATATCTTGATTCAATCTATTTCTATTTACTGATATCTCAGTAAAATATTTTCTTTTCCAAGTATATTATAAACAATCTTTGCTCATTGTTTTGAATAGACAAATCTCAGAATAAAATAATTAAAAAATGTGCTAGAATTTTTCTTTCATGTGCAGTTCACGATCAAGACAAATTTGAGTTATATATGAATTATATTGTATATCACCTGGCCAAACCAATATAAACATTTTGCTAAGGTTACAAAATAAAATTTCCAAAGTTCTAACTACTAGGCCACTGGTAAGCCCAAAATTTAATAAATGAGAGATTTATAAAAACATAAATCTCATATGTAACTTATTTTAAAAATTATGAATATTAAGTTATTTTTTGTACTATTTAAAGAATTACATAACTCAAATCTCTAGATAATACATAATCCTCCTAATGCAGAAAGCAATTGTATAAATTTTGCATCAGATCTGAAACCTAGACTAGACCAAGATCCGAAGAATAGTTCCAACTGACCATCATAGAGAAATCAAAAATTGTGTATTTACATGGTTGATAAAAGCCATAACATTGAATGGAAAATAAAGGTTTTAAATTTAAAATGATTGATTGGTTAATTTAACGTTTCACTAAATATCTTGATTCAATCTATTTCTCTTTACTGATATCTTAGTAAAATATTTTCTTTTCCAAGTATATTGTTAACAATTTCTGCTCATTGTTTTAAACAAATAAATCTCAGAATAAAATAATTAAAAAATGTGCTAGAATTTTTCTTTCATGTGCAGTTCACGATCAAATTTTACCATTACGGTATCAAGACAAATTTGAGTCATACATGAATTATATATTATAGTATATTATCTGGCCAAACCAATATAAACATTTTGCTAAAGTTACAAAATAAAATTATTAAAAAAATACTAGAGGCGCCCAAGTATGTCCCAAATTAGCTGATCCACCAGGACTACAATATGTTCACGGTAGCAGAAGAAATCAGAAGACATGCATCTAAGTACAAAACCAGAAGATCATCCGAACCAACCAATTGCTGTCATGAAATTTACCCAGAAGATTCAAAAGAACTAACCCTCTTATTATTATTATTACTATTACTGTTCTGTAATTTTATCTCGTCCATTTTCAAACCAAGAATGACAACCTCTAGGTATCATTTTAAAATCTTATATTTACACATATGTCACCAAAATTACTAAATGCCTTATTAGAAAGATTGTAATTATATGAAAGAAAATTATACATTACCAATAGAAAGCATGCATTATACGTTATGAAATATTTGATAACAACATACATATCCTCAACAATTACAAACTGAAACGTTAGACATTTTGCTAAAAAGCCGATCATAGCAAGAGGAAATTTTGAAATGAAAAACATTTGTATGCAGCAATGTGACATATTTTTCATCATACTTTAACAGCTGTCAGAATTTTAAGTCTAGTAAGCTGTTGGGGTTAAAACTTCTTACGTCCTATTTTTAGATGGTTTATCATAATTAAAAGTTTGATTATTTTTTATTACATTATGATAGGACCTTTTTCAAGATTATTAATCTATAAAAAATCATTTTATTTTTGAGTATGTTATTATTTTGTTCTTACAAGTTGTAGCAGGTGCAATTGCAGTTGGAGAACCGTATAACTTTCCCTGCGGCTAGAAACATTTTATTCCAAGAATAAAAATTAAATTTTATGTTTTTGTGATGCAAAATATTCGAGAAAATAGTCCGACTTCTCCACCAGCTCTCTGTCTGTACAATTCTGGTTAGGTATGAACAGAATTCGGCTAGTCGGAGTCCATGTATGCTTTGCTGTGCGAGCAAATGTGTTT
This sequence comes from Ctenocephalides felis, assembly GCF_003426905.1. Taxonomy (NCBI): domain Eukaryota; kingdom Metazoa; phylum Arthropoda; class Insecta; order Siphonaptera; family Pulicidae; genus Ctenocephalides; species Ctenocephalides felis. The sequence continues at coordinate 15,965,409 of NW_020537324.1, read as the reverse complement.
GTATGGCCCTTGCATTATAACGCTTAGGCCAGTTGCCCTTAAGCGATCGGGGGACAGAAACAATAAGCTCGGATTGTGCAAGCTTGATAATGTTTATTTACTTCGGGTTGTACTACCTCTACACGACATGAAGTAACATAGTTTAGAATAATTTTAATTAATCACCACAAAGACTTCATTCTATAGTACATTTCAGTCTTTATGCGAAAGAATTATTTTATTGTTTTATTACAAGTAATGCAGAAATTATTTTCAAGTCATAACTCGGATTGTGCGAGCTTGATAAAATTTATTTACTACGGTTTTATAATCTTCCAGAGCATGTAGTAGCATAATTATGAATAATTTTATTTAATTACTACAAGAACTTAATTTTATGAGAATGATGTTCCAAAAGAATAGTTTTCAATATTACAAGTTATACGAAGGTTACTTTTAAACACTGAACTTACTTGATAAGAATTTTGCAAATACGAGGTGTGTTCAAAAAGTACCCGGAATTACTAATAATTAAATTTCGCGGGTCTGGAGTGTCTGATTGTCAAAATTTTTTTTTTATTGTGTTGGTATACATGCCCCTAAAGTATGATGAAATTTTCAGCTATATTCACTGTTTACTTTGTCTGTGGTAGTCGCTAAGGTTCGACGTGTTTTTCTGAGCTCGGCGATTTTTACAATGGAAGAATTGAAAAGTCAAAGAATTTGTATTAAATTTTGCGTAAAAAATGAAATAAAGTGTTGCAAAGTGCAAAAATTCACCAGATATGGCTCCGTGTGACTTTTTCCTATTCCCAAAGTTGAAGAGACCCATGAAAGGACGGCGGTTTTCCTCGATTGAAGAAAATCGCTGAGAGTGCTCAAGGACATATCAAAAAGTGAATATCAAGGGTGCTTCGAAAATTGGAAAAAACGCTGGCATAAGTGTATTATATCTGGGGGGGACTACTTTGAAGGGGACCACATTAATGTAGACGAATAAATAAATATTTTTTTGAAAAAACGAAAATTCCGGGTACTTTTTGAACAGACCTCGTACATACATATACCTACATAATTGCGTAATATTTAAAAAATATACATAAAAATAGCATTATTTCTTGTCTTATTCTTAATTAAAATCTATAATTAGAAAAAAATAAAATTAAGTATTTTTGAGGGTAAAATGTAAATAAGTACGGGTTATTACAGGGTTATTAGAGGTTACCTGCAAAAGAGCTTTCCGTGTTGAATGTTATATTAGATTATTATTTTAATATTACTATATGAACTAAAATGAAAATTTTAATATTAATTGATAACAAATAGAATGACAATAATAATATTTAATAAATAAAATACGACAGTAATGAAAGTTATTACTGTTTCGATGATAACTTGAAGATATCAAAAAGTTTTCTTCATACCATTAATATGAAATACTTATTTTTTAGTAATGAAAAAAAAACTACAAAAAATATTTCTAAATATTACATAAAAATATAACATAAGAAAAGTAAAAATATTATATTACGTAAAATATATGTTTAATTCTAATTAATCACAAACTTGTAATTGTCTAGATTTTACTAATCTGATTAAACTTCTATTTAATAATTCAATATAATAATTATTATTAAAATTTTATTATAATTTATAGATAATGATATTATGTGATAATATTATGTTTCAAATAATTTCATGTAAATGATCTCAAATAATGCTCACAATATTAATTAACAATGTGTGATGTAAAATTTTGGGGAGATGAAACGCTATAAAACAATATTACAATTTGCATATATTTATAGCAATTATCAAGTATTGTAGTAATTTGATAATGGTAAATAGAATAAATTAAATTTCATTCAATTTGTTTATCATTATAGAAAATAAGTATTCAACAATGTTACGATAGAAAGCTTAAAATAATTAATTCATGAAGTTTGTTACCCAAAAATACCAAAAAATACAAACTGTACACAAAATTAACCCTGTACGAGAGTCTTTCACGCAGAGGGTTGCTGCTATACGGAACAGCGTGCCTATTAGTTTTTGATTTATGTTATTAATATGAATTAATAATTCTATAACAATATTTTGTTGCTTAGACGAATTTCAACAATATTATTTATAATTCAATTTAAATTTTCACAAAAGTTCTAAGGTTATTCACACGGTGCCTACATTTAAAATTAATATGTCTGTGAATTCTGGTTCCCACAAACATTGTATATGAGAGTACGCAAAAATAGTCAATCTTATCTCCGACAAAACTAATTTCTGTCGTCAGTTTGCGACTGCTCAACTAGAATTAGCTCTATATTTGCAAGGTTGATTAAACCAGTGGAGGTCTCAAGAGTATAACCCCTGAAAGCATTGTGCGACATGCCATATTGTGTTTGCATAGTTAACAAGTTCAACAATCAATGTCCTTTTCTCCATTGTTGTCCCGTTGGAGTCTATTAAATTAATCTTAGTCCACCTAGGGCTAAATTTAGTAGGTCCACGGGACACAGAATAGGTTCGCTAAATAAATATTGACTTGTTACTGTTTTGAATAAATAATTATGTAAGAAATAAGAATAGTTGGGTTCAAAAGCAGTCGGTTTCACTATGTAAATTAGCTTCATATTAATTATTAATTTGAAGCCTGAAATGTGCTTAACATGGAAAATTTTATTTTTTATCGTCACCGTAACGAATAAGTAAGAGAAAACAGAGTAAAAAAATTAGCGTTTTTCATACATTTTTAACTTTCCGTAGGGCAAGTTATAGTAATCGCAAAAAAATCGAAAATGAAAATTTTTATATATCTTTACGTTTCAAAACCTTCGGAACATTTTGGCATACCTTAGAAAAAAAGGACGTATGTGTGTGTGTGTATGTGTGTATGTGCGTGTGTGTGTCGACGATTTCTGGAACACGGATGAAGCGATTTGAATAATTCAAAAAACATTCGATTTGTATAAAACACGTAGGAGACCGTGCTGATTAGTTTTTGACGAAGGCAGGCCTAGCCTTCCGAAGATATGGGGCAAAAAGTGCCAAAAACGATAACTCAGTTTTTAAGAGAACGGAGCGTCTGATTTGAATAATTCAAAAAACATTTTACTTGTATTAACAAGATAAAGAAATGATCATGAAGGCAGGTCTAGCGGTATCGGAGATCTAGTGAAAAAAGTAAAAAAAAATGCCATCTGGCCGTCAAAAATGATCATTAGACATATGCACATCAAATTATCAGATATTTTATAAACATATTAACAATAAGTATACATTTTGTTTACATTCCTATGGGTTCCGTAGTTAAAGCAGTACTATTGCTTTAAAAAAAGTTCAGAATTTCCAAAATATTTCAAAACATACTTTTCTTCAAAGTCTTTTTTCCAAAAAAAGTAAATTTTTGTCAAAAATTTATAGTTTCTCAAAAATCTAATTTTTCAGAGTAAATTTTTTTCAAAAATATTAATCTTTAAAAAAAAAAATTTTGGTACGGGAAGTTCCATCAATTTGCCTTAAGGCAAAATGCCATGCGCCCCACTAGTTTTTATTTGATTTTCTCCCCTAGGTTCTTCATCATATCCTAAAAACAAGCAAAGCAAAGATTTTTTTAATGACACTATTTTAAAGTAGAAGGCAAAAGACGTGTAACCAACCCTCACCTCAATTATTACAACGTCGCTTTAAGCAAATAAACGGAATTAAATTTTTTTTTCCATTGATGTTTTTTTAGGTATTAAGCTCTTATTTGCTTTATGATACCTGAATATGATTTTTAGATAAACGTTATATTTAATTGTTTAATAATGTAGCTATTATTTAGAAAAATCCTTTTATAATTAATAAAACGCATCTGTTTGCCTTCTTACTGTTCCTACTTAATCCTCACATGGGACAAAAAGGGGCATGAAATTTTAGAAAAATAGTAAAAAGATTTTTTTCTACAATTAGAAGTTAACTATAAATTTTACTGAATATAGTTTTATAGTTATTTCTTGTAAAGTATGTTGTCGTTTTTAAATAATAAAAAAGACATTTAAAATATGCGTTCTTCATAATCAAATAAACTTTCCGAAATTTTTTAAAATATGTTGAAGTACAATATTTTTAATATAAATAGAATTATTAAAAATAGTTCATAATATGAAAAAATTTAATTTTTGTTTTTTGTATTTAATGTGCCTTCCCATTTTAATTCATTATTACTCATTGCAAATATTGAAATATAATTAATAATGCGATAAAATAAATGAACATTTTAATTAACTGACATAGCATTTTGAAAATTAATCATTCTCATTTGAGTGAAACGATATTTAAATAAATGCATATTTAGATTAGCTATTTATTAATTAAATCATAGAATAATCGGGTTAATTTTCATATTGATAACTATATTATAAATGTTACATGCAAGTGAATTAAACGTTGAATAAAATTTCTGGTGTGGTATGTATACATATTATTTATTCATTCAAGGACAAGAAAAATAAAATTATTTACAAACGGCCAGAAACTTCTTATCCCTCATCAAGTGACGGTTGTGCGATCCGGACAATGAACTATTATGGTCATGCGGGAGAAATATTTATGCATTTCGTTCAACATTTATTGGTTCGAAGGCCGGTAAAAGTCCCGATATGGATTTTTATATTATTATTCGAAAGTTTTTCCCTCGATAAAGTTTGTTTGCGCTGCGTTTGTCAGGTGTGCGCGATTCACGATAACTTTCAACTTGAGAACATTCAAAACAAATTTGCATCCCGCGCTGCCGCCAAATCAGGTTTTCGTCTGCGGCACATCCACCCGCCGCGTCGGGGACAATTGCTGAAACTCGGCGCGAAATTTATTGTTGCCGGATAAATAAGAAAATTCTGGTCGGGGCTGCCTGAATGACTCAGTTATGGAAAAGCGGTTTTCAATATTTTCTGGTGTAGGGATAAAGTTAGAAAGTTTAGAGTTGTGAATAAGATTAATGATTCATTTGTTGCACTATTTATGATAGTCGATAGAAAAAAATAAATTTATTCTTAAATCAGTGAAAAAAATGTAGATTTAAAACTATTATAGTTATTCCTTAAAATTAGTTTTCTATTCCTTAAAATCAGCTATTGACCTGGTATTAAGAAAAATACTAGGTTAAAATACACATTAGCAAACACAGCTCATACATTCGCTGTTAAAAAAACTAAAATTATCTTTTGGGTAAAAATAATTCTTACTAATTTCCATACAATCAACTATTGATTTAACTCCATACGAATTGGGTTGACCGTCATTCAATATAACTGATACTGAATTATTTTGATGAAATGCATGATCCTATTTAATTCTTTTTTGACAAGTACAATTTTTGCAGCTTTTCTAGCATTTTCATTCGGATGAATTTTATTTTACATATTTATTATCTTCTTCTATTTGCAATTTTGCAGTCACATCCACCGACAGTAATATATTTACGTAAATTTAATAAATTATACACTTTTCATTAGTAATATATGGATATTTTTTTATAAATCTCATTTCATTTTTCCCAATAAATTTCTAGTACAATTTCTATTTATCAGCTTATTATATGAACCGTATATAAAAATAGCAAAGGTGTAGAAATGCAAAAAAATCGATTTTTTTTTATTTCGTATTTTCAAAGTTTAACTATCTAAGAATATGGGTACAAAAAGGTTTTTGAAAATTTGAATTATTTTCGGAGATATAGGCATTTTACTGACTCGGTCTCTAACTGGTTTGGCTTCACGGAAAACTTTAAATGCGTTTTTCTCAGAACAGACTTTTTTAGTATTGATGACACGATTTCTCGAGTTTTAATCGACCCATTCACTTGGAATGTTCAAAGAATCTTCTTTATAGGCCTATCTATAGCCCGAACTAGGATTATCCCAAATTTCCAATTTTTACTATATTCAAAAAATTCGATAAACTCAAAAAACAGTAAAAAAACACTTTTTTTTCAAACAGTCGCCTTGTAAAACTCATCGCTAGTTCGGGCGATTGCGACATCATTGTAGTTTAATAATCTTTTTATTTTTTGTATTTCCCTTGGCTAGGAGGGCTGAAATCATGTCAAGACTGAGGTGCCAATTTTTTGAGATCACCCACTTCATCAGCTGCCAGTTTTTACAATTTTAAACTAAATAACTAATATTATTAAAGAGGTGGTAAAAAATGGATAGTAAAAACATTCATTGCTTTCTTTTACGACACTTTAAAAATTACCTAAAATTCATAGCTCTACACTAGAATACCCCCTTAATTTATTATCATTTATTTTATTATCACTACTATTTATTTATTACATAAATATAATGAAAAAATAATAAATTCAGAGTTTATAAATAATTTTATTCTGAAACCATACTCTTCTTCTTTCTGGAAACCGTGCATCCCTATTCGAAAATAATGGTTTATGACCTAAATCGTCTATAAGAGGATTTTATTTAGATATGGTACTTTGTAAAAACGAAAAAGAAATGTTGCATATATGTATAACATGAAAGAATATTCAAAAGAGAATTTTTAACCAAATTTCTAGTTATTGTTTATATGATTGACCACAACCAAATATGATAATTATTCATTAAAGTAAGTGGGTTATATAGTATAAAAAAGTTGTTCAAAATCGTCTAAAAAGTTTTCCAGATTTATGAAGAGATGATGCAGATGATAAAATCACTGTCGTGCCCATGTTCGTATTCACGTGGATTGTTGTAATTACTGTCGGGACGCACGTGATCGTGAAGGAGGAGCGTGCGGTGTATTTTCTTCATAAATAAAGTATGGGGAGGAACCGCGAGGTGTCTTTGTGTATAATTAAGGAACTCGAGACCGCGCCTTGCCCGCATTATGCGGGATGTAGTCGGTATAAAAATAATTAGAAAGAAATTATTTTAATAGTGTGATAATGCTTCATTGGTCAGTCAATTCTCATTTATAAACCCGGAAACCTAGCCCACTAAACGAATGCGAAAATTACCCAATGATCTCATTTAGCAACTACTGCATTACTTAATACTGTGGCGATATCAAGCAGGCTGGTTTTGATTTGTAAAAAACAATGGGACATGTCATGTATATTTTTTGATATCAAAATATTTTTATAGTTAATAAATTTATATTTTTTTCTATTGTTGGGAGTTTCTAATTTAATATATTGTCATAATCATTACAACTCCCACAATACATATCTGATAATTTCAAACTATAATTATAATAGACTAAATTTAGTCTATTTTATGCAAACCTTATTTTAAATTAGATTTGTATACTTTTTCTAAATAAATATATCAAAATGGTTAATATGGAATAATCCAAACATACATTAGGGATATGTAAGTATGTTTCATATAAATTTAGAATCTAGTAAAAAAAGTTTTAATAGACTAATTATACTGTTAAACAGGTAGATTATATACAAACCATATATTTATTGATTTAATCGATTATTTAAATATATCGGTAAGTTCGTGTTTCTAGCTTTGAGGAAAAATGCCACTTGCACTTATGTTATTTCACTTGTATTATATTGTGGTACATAAATTACATGAACACAGACAAAACCTAAACCGCTCTATGTATACAAAACTTACAGAAATAAAACTTCTTAAGATCATTTCAATTGGAGCAAGAAAATGAACAATCATAAATGAGAATAAAGACTGAAATAAAGTACTAGCAATAATAAATTTATTGAAGTATTTTATTCCAGTCATTTTTAGTTTAAACAATTTATGACCTCCTTCCGAAACTTACCAAACATTAGTAACTCGTGTAATATAACGAACAAATTCGATTTTTCGACTGACTGCAACCATGGCACTTAGTTTTATCTCAATTTATATGGGAATTTGAAAGTAAAACTTTTGTTAAAGGGCTGAATTATATCCGCGAAGATGAACATTCATCGGTGCAATACGGTACGGGCAAGAATTCCAAGATAAGAAGTATATAAGAGGCGCTCTGGTAACCCACATAAATGGGATTATGGAACACGGGACGGTGAACAATTTAATAATACTGACTGAAATTCAAATCTCACTTTCAGCAATGTACTATATTAATATTTCTAAAAGACCACTTGCATAGTGTGGAGCAGAGATAAATAGAGGACGAGGAACTTAAATGATCGTGTTTAAATTGATATTTTGTGATGATACATATGAAATAAAATTGGAATTTAGAAATTGACTCCCGAAATTAGTGGGTCAAAAGACTTCATATTTATTATAGAAGACAATCTCTGCGCAGTTTTTTAATATAAAATACGTCAGACACAAAGACGACCGTTGATACCTTCTAAACAAACCGACGTTAAGGAGAAGTATCATCAAAAGTTCTGATTGTTGTTAAGTGTTAAGTGTCGCCTATAGAAGACATTCAGTGTGATGTCTTTTGTTTCAATAGTTATCATTCTGAGTTAAATTTCAATTTTTAAATGCATTTTCTGTGATAATGATTGGAAAACCTTAAAATATTTTGGGAAACAACTATTTGGGCGCGGTGCTCGCTCGTATAGCAGTGTCATATCAGCGAAAAATACTATCGTATTGATAGAGTTAAAATAATATACTACTAATTAAATTTAATAAATTAAAATTATAATTGAAAATGGAATTTTATTGCTGGTAAAAAATAAGAAACAACCCAAATGAAAAAATATATAACTATCTATATATATGATATTGAACTGCTCACATAAGGCGTGTTCATTTCTTCAGGTAAAAATCCAATTTATTTTCTTCACGTATCTCTAACATAAGCGTAAACATTCTATTTTATTTTCTTTTATGACCTTTAACTTTTATCTTTATACCATTTAAAACTCAATCGATCGCGACGGGGTTATCATATATACCACAACAAAATAGTTGTAAAGCAAACACTTTAGTAAATTTGGGTTTATACTGCGCTATATATACATATGTATATAAATATAGGGTATGATGTTTTCCAAAGACGGCACTCGGTCGAAAGTGCCCCCGAAGGAATTGGAATATAACCCAGCCGGCCCTTAAAACGCAAACTCCGGTGCGTATGACTTACCACAGTCGTAAATAAACTGGCTATCACTCAACAAAGCTACAAAGTAGAGTCGTCTATAAAAAATAACCCAACAGAACGATGGGAGAGCAGGGTTGAATTTGGAGATATAAAATATAAAAGATAAAATTGAATGTGTTTGTCAAATAAAAGACGAATACTAATAATACATACATAAACTCATCACCTGAATAATAATAATAAATATATAGAAGGTACTATTGAATGTATAGTAGGCAGAATAATTTGATTTGTCATTCACAATCTATCCAGACATGGATAAAGTGTGGTCGCAAAAGTTACTAAATCCTAATAAAGTCGTTCCTTGATTAAGTAGATTATTTACTAAAACTAGCCTAGAAACAAAATACTACTTACACCTAGTTTTTTTTATTTTAACATAAATTAGATTAAAAAACAAGGTCTTGTAGATGCGGATGGTTGCAAAAAATCAAGAACATTAATAAGATTTATAAATAAAAACACAAAATACCACAAAGCAATGATACATTTTTCATCTGGAGATAATTTTGATATAATTTAAAAACAGAATCAACTATAATATTAACCAATTCATAACCACTTATTAACTGACATGTATGATTCTGGGCAACATATATCATATTCCAATTGGCCACCCCTAATGACTACCCCTGTTGCGTTGGTTGTGTTTGTGCATATGAAGCAGCGCCTGAATAAATAAATTATATCGAACAGAGCTTAGCGCATGGAACTAATGCGTAATGGCGATTAATATATAATCTGCGATTATACCAGTTGTTTAAATCCGTTTTAGTTGCATAAGTCAATATTTGACATTATGTAGAATGCATAAATACATAACGATAAATTCAAATTGGTTAAAAAGCAACAAATAATATAGGTTTGTTCGAAAAGAAAATGAAACATGTAGAGTTGAAATCAATCATGAATATGAGTAAAAAAATGTATCATGAATTTAATTAAATGATATTCCTATAAAAATTTAAATTTCTTATTTTTAACAGCAATTCGAACTTCCTTCATATAAGCTGATATTGTACTACACGAACTGTATTTAGGTGGCAACCCAAAAATTACCCTATCTATATTTAATAGAATTATATTATTAGAAGTAATTTAATACTGCTCATATATTATTTAAATATGTTTACTTGGATACACGTATTTGATCTAAAATTCTAACTTCTAACTAACTCTGATGTACTGATGTATGTACTGATCACACTGATGTATGTTGTAATCATACACTGTACACTGTCAACATGTACTCCATGATTTCGAAAAAACACGTGTTAAGGATTAGAATGTAACTGCAGACATTTTATTTTATTTTGACAAAAAAATTTACACTTACACATACATATACCTACTTCTTGGTACAAATTTGGTTTTTATTTATATACTATATTGTATAATAACTTGAAAAGTTGAGTAAACACAAAAGTAGCAAATCGGATGTTTTCGCAAAAACAAACTTTTTCTTCGAGAATGCTTTATAGAATCTTTAGTATTGAGCAATAAAAACAAATGACAATAAACAACAAAAAATAATATTATAAGTGTAATAAAATATGAATATTCCTAATAAAACAACAAATATAGGTGACAATCACTTGTGTTTAGTTGTGATAGATCACCAACGCCTGATTGTATTTGCCAACCAGTTACACAGAACAATCAATATCTAATTTTTCATTTATACTTAAATAAGAAAATATGATATTTCGAGAAAATAAGCTATCAATCAATTTCCCATCATACGCAAAGTCAAGGACTGTTTACTTTTCCCTATAAAGCTGTTCTCAATTGAATTCGGCCGACTCCCTAATCTTCTTTCACGTTAATTCGTTAATTTCGTCTGTCAAATTTGAATGATTCCTTCTCAAGCTGCTAAGAAGTGCTGCTGCAGATCAATTCCATTCTAATTGCCTCCAAAATAAAGAAAATCGAAAAACTCTGATGAGAAAATTGAAAAGCTGAAGCACGATGACTCATTGAAAACGAATTTAACATAGTGTTCGAGTGATGTATCATTTATCAACCGGGGTCGCAATAAAACAGTCTCAGACGCTGTGATTTAGTAGGGATGATAATTTTAATTTAAGTGTAGACGAAGTTCTTTTCAATCTGCACTGATATATTAAAAACTCATTATGTTTATAAAGCGGAGTTAGATATCTAAGAATTTTAATTATTCGTATCAAAAGTTCCGTTTTTAAAGCATCTGATGTCATTCACGACTAGTTGATTCATATTTTGTTATAATTGAGAGTTTAAATTTTACAATAATACTATTTAGTAATTTATGCAAATACAAAATAGTTTAACAGTAAAATAGAGTAAATAACACATTTAGGATATCCTAGTCAATATCAATAAATGCGACCGATGCATTCAATCATGTCAAATACATTCCCTAGTGTTTATTTGAACACATAACGCAAATATTACAATTTCACTATCCACTCTGAACCTGTATCACGGAACTGGGGTAAATTCTGACCGCATAGATTATAATTTAAATTAAAAACAGAAATTGTACCAATAAACAGTTCGTCGCCTTCCACGCACACACGATTAAACCCGCTCGTCCTGTTTAAATATTCGTTCAATTTACGGTCGAGTTTGGACATAACGCAGGGCGGGTGCATTTCAGATGCAACCGGACGATAGTGGTTGGTATTACATACGGAAATCGGTGGTATGGTATATTTATGATAAAGAATTGACAGAAAAATTGCTGTGGATAAAGTAGATATACACAGCAGATATTTGGAATATTTGAGAAAGTATTTTGATAATATTGGTAAGCGAAAGGATAACATAGTCTTGATATTTTCGAAATAAGTTCAAAAAAAGCGTCCATGGCTTCAAATTGATATTTTCAAATAGAATAAAATGTGCTAAAAGCGTCCATGCTTTTATCTAGATATTGTCAAATAGAAGGAAATGTGTTTTATACAAAGCGTGAATAATAGTCCATGGTACAAGGTTTTAACCTAATATTTTCAAAATTTTCAAATTGGGTAAAATGTATTCACAAAAAGCGATCAAACTTTTTATCTCGATATGTTCAAATTGAGTATAATGTATTAAAAAACGTGAATAGTGAAATGACTTAAGCCTAATTATCCATGATCCATTCTTAACTTGATATTTTCACATTGAGTAATGTGTTAAAACTTGATATTTTCAAATTAAAGTAAACATGTGTTTAAAAAAGTGACCATGATTTCAACTTGATATTTTCAAAATGAGTAAAATGTGTTAAAAAACGTGAATAATAAAATGTCTTCAAAAAAGCGTTATTACTAGTCCCTGATCCATGCTTTTAACTTGATATTTTCAACTTCGGTTAAATGTGTTAAAAATGGTTGAATGTTAAAAAGTCTTAAAACAAAAGCGTTCATAGTAGTAGTCTATGCTCCATGGTTTTAACATGATATTTTCAAATCGAGTAAATCGTCCATGGTTTTATCGCGATTTTCTCAAATTGAGTAAAATGTGTTTAATGAAAACATCCGAAGTATAAACCTGATATTTTCAAAATGAGTAAAATATGTTTGAAAAAAAAAACGTCTATGGTTTCAAATTTAAATTATCTAGAAATATTTTTATGACAAAACAACGTTTGCCGAGTCAGAGAGTTTGTATTCATAAATCTACTAGAACTTCATCGCAAAAAAGTAAACTAATTTACTAACCATATTATCAATGAAAATAAACTTGTATCAAAACTTCATTGTAATATTTGTTACAATACAATGTAACGTTAAAACAAAAGTAAAAATATTTCAATAAGACCTTCAGATACTATATTAAATTATAAATGAAGCCATTCAGAAAAAGCAACATCCATAACATCAAATAATATTCTTTCGTACTTTTATACATTTCACTGCCAATGCTGGTGAAAAAGGTAAGAATTACTCATAGTTAATTCTATTTTCGTAACCTCATTAATTCGCGCAAGACAGTCATTGCTCTCCATTCTCTTATTACGACCCCTTTAAAGCGCATATTATAGTGTATGACTTCGGGCTAATTTTGAATTATAGGGATGTCGGGCATGAATATCGTCGCCGTGCTGGAAATTGCATCCGTTTAAAATAATTCGGCAACCGGAACAGTTGTATTAAACGCGTTAACGTTAAATATGAACATTCCCCGCGGATAACGCATTAATATAGATTCAACATTTCGAGCAGAATTAAGGGATTTTAATTGCCTTTTATTCTGTCACCTAGTTCGTGATGTTGTGCGCGTACCGGGCCGTATTATAGGTCACGTCCAGTTTTATTATTAATAGATCCGATGCGATGCTGCCTGATGCCGCTTGATGCTGCCGCCGTCCATAGTCTGCCGCCCGCTGCCTGCCGCCCGCCGGCGGGACGCTCAGTGGTATAAATTTATAGAGTGCTCGTGATGTGGTCAAATTAATGAATTTTAAATACGGATTACATAAATTTAGTGTTACAGAACGCAGTGGAATATTTCCAGATGATATGCCAGAGCTCTTATATATAGAGGTGAAGATTAGAAAAAAAGAATTTTGAACCTATGTTTTGATTTATTACAAGTTTTTCTTTCATTTTGTAAGTTCTTATGAGATAGATAAATTAAATATTTGTGGTGAAAATGCTTTTAAAAACGACATATTACATATGTGGCCCTTGATGGATAAAAATTCTCAATTCCGATTCGAAAGTAAATGTAAATTAGCGATAAATTGTCATGTAAATTACTGACATAAAAAATATATAATAATAACATGTGTTAATAATTTATAGATCATACTACTGAATTATGAAATTTAAGCTACCGCAATATATCGATTTTATCACCTAAGGATAAATGAAATAAGTAAAAACCTATTAAGCAAATTCATTAAAGTAATGATAAAAAATTAAAAAAACGACTTACATAGATTACCACCCTCAATAGATATTGCTTGTTTTTCCACATATGTACGAGTATAACTTGTTTTTTTATAAATCTGTAAAGTTTCTAAAGCTGTAATTATAAAAATAGTTCTAGTTTACATCAATTATCTTTGAAGATTTGAATTAATATAACACTTGAGGTTATGAATTTCTGAATTAATTAGTATCCGACACTCTAATAAGATTCACAAAGCCAAGGATATAAAAAATAAAAAATACAATGTCGGCAGCAATAAAGCTCAAGTATGGGTTTTACGTCAATTAAGAAAATTAACATTTACTTCATCCAATTATTAAATTCTCTTGGTTTGAGAAAATCAGATATTCTTTCGTAAGAAAAATGATGAAGTGATAGAGGAATATTGATTTCTTATTAGCGAGTATTATTAAACGTTGTAAAGGAGAAAAGATTTTATATAGGATTTATTGAAGATATTTAAAAATAAAACAGAAGACCTTTAAGTTGATCTTCATTAACGATTTAAACTATATTTTACACTTTTTGCATACTTTACTTAATAATCGTTTGCTATCGTATATACCGATTTTTAGTGCAGAACCTATAGTATATTATAATCCCAAAAATGGTTCAATTACACACAATTACAGTCTTTGCTAATTTTGTAAAATTAATTATATCCGTGCAAAAATTTCTAGGAATTAATACGACAGACTTGATATAAGAATAAAGTTCGTTGCAATTTTTCAAGTCTTCTAATTCATTAGATCTGTTGCTCCGTGTCTCCGAGCAACCGATGGTACCATCTCTTGCCAACGAACAAGTATACTAAAGCATTCCCTCACGGAAATGAATATTTATGAGTCCAACTCATCCTACAAAGAACAGAAAAACGACATGGAATAACGTAATAGAATGAACTGGCAATCGCCAACTCGTTTCTTGTATGCTGGTAATGACAATTAATTCGTTGCGGAGATCGATATTGGTCAGTAATCATGAAACCATTTGAATAGAATATTACTGGCAGATAAATAATATAAGTAGTTTTTGTTTTCAGAAAAAAGTAGTCAATCCTTCAAGATTTTTCAGTTTATCAAGCCATTTTGGAGATCCGTGAAGAAAGATGAAAATAGGAATTCAGGTTTTGCGAGAACGTAGCATCTGATTGGATTGATCCAAAAGACATTTGATTCCAATCAAATGCTGATTAGTTTTCGACAAAGACAGGTCTAATCGTTTCGGAGATATAGAGAAAAAATTGCATAAAAATTGCAGTTTTCAAGAAAACAAATCATTCAACTCGATTGACTCAAACAACATTTTACATCTACTGAAAGAAAAAAAGATTGGTTACATTTTTGCAAAGGCAGGTTCACTGGTTGCGAGTTGAAGGAAAAAAAATAAAAAAAATTGACATTGTTGGTCTGAAATGTTTATTATAAATCATTAATATTGTTTTATATACATGTACAAATAATGATTCATAGATGACAGGCGGACCGGTGAGCAGGTGGACAGGTAAAAAGGTAGAAATGTAGAAAGAAAATAGGTACACAGGAAGAAAGGCAGAAAAGTAAACAAGTAAGCAGATCGACTGATAGGCAGATCTATTAGTTGATATGTAGACAGGTAAAAGGGTGGACAGGTAGGCAGGTACAAAAGTGGATAAGTTGACAGCAAAAAGTACAAAAGTAGGCAGGTAGGCCATTAAGCAGATAGACACTTAGACAGGGAATGTAGACTGTTATAGCTCGATTATATATAAATTAAATATTTGTTGATGCAACTTGCCTTAAGACAAAATGTCACTTCTACCGAGTTAAGTTACTTTATCAAAATAAAACATTATGAGTACGGTGGAAGGCGCCTATGTATGAAGTATACACGAAGAACAAATTTCAAATAAAGTCAATTCCCAATATTTTTGAATTGCTATTAAAAGATGTTTGGATTAAGTGGCGACTCAATTACGTTGCCAACAACTGGAATTGTCCATCTTCTCTTCCATTCGACAGACTTTTCGCACCGCACGGTTGACGTCGATTAACAAAATGCCCGCAGAACTAATGAGAACTCGACGTGAGAAAACAAATTTACTTAATGTGCTCCAGAGATGAGAACAGTACGTCGACTATCAGGGGAAGAAGTAAGACTGAAAGCTGATAGACATTAGAAACTAGCAAGTTGTGAAGAACCAGAAGGGAAAAGTTCCAAAATATTTCAATCAAATACTACATATTGATTTAAGGGGCACAACTAGTGTAACCGCCTAAAAAAGGTGATTTTTGGAAATTTATATTAAAAAAACTACTTTATTTATCATTTCAAAATTTTAGGAATATATTTATATATGTTATAAGAATAGATAGTAAAATTTTTGAAGAAAAAAATTAAATAGTTTTTAAGTTATCGTCGATCTCCAACGGCGCGACAAAAAAAAGGCCCTTCACTGCTGCAGTGAATCCGGCCTTCTACGTGGATAAAATTTAAAAAAAAAATTCTCGTTAAACTAGATAATATTGTCTGTGAAATGAACTACGATAAAAAAAATCAAAAAATGATAAAATTACGGCGTTTTTATAAGTATAACCTATCGAAATATAAAAAAATTGAAAATTCGATTTTTTGAAAATTTCACACTAGTTGTGCCCCTTAAATTACATTTTGGTAAATTATTTCTTAAATCAAGTAAACATCTGGAATTATTCATTTCCTAAATCAATAGACAATCTGTGGATAATAGATGGGCAGTATTTAAATATTTGATATATTTGTCTTTGAATTATGATTTCTTTGATATCGTTCCCTGAACATAAAAACCTATCAAAATACAAAGTGATCAGTAAAAAAAATATATAAAAAACTACCAACAAATACACAATTGTGATGTGTGTGTTTTTTGTTGCTTTTCAAAAATTCATCAACTGGTCCTTTTTTACCCGAGACGCGAGGTAAAAAGATCCAAAGTCTCATTTATGTTTAAAGGAGTTCCACGAAATAATACTTACTATATTCAACTAATGCAATATTAACGCTCAAAAAATATAGTAAATATAAATTAGCATTCTCAGTTTTGTTACTGGCGTGTCTTCTAAATTTGTTATTAGTGCACGGTCAAGAATCGCGCCAAGTTGAAAGGAAGGAAGGCCATTACCCATTAGTTGGAGTGCGGAGCGTTTGACGCGAGCGATGCAAGAAAGCTCTAATGCAAAAGCGTGTCCGAGAGACAATGGATGAAATTAACACTTGAAGTGAGCAAACGATATCGCAGCCGCCGTTTGACTTTCAAATTGAAAATTCAATTCGATCGGAGACAGGCAATTAATTAATGGGCTACGACGGGCCATAGCATACAAATTAAATTGTAGACGATGGAATCGATTTTAAAATTATTTTGTACGGAAATTCGATAATCGTAATAGGTGAAATAATAAGCGGTAATTGAACGCTGATTAGGTAATAAATGAATCACCTGTCTATGTAAAAATCATTAAGTTTCATAAACTATGATTCCTTCTTGCAATTAATATTTTTGTTCTGTAAGTGTTAAATAGATTTCCATTAAATATATTAATGAATTTATTCCGAGCTACCTATTAAAACAATATCGGAGGATGTACCGTGTAAAACCGCATTCACCTCAAATAGTTTTATCCAATTGCTTTCTGAGAATTCGATTTCTAAACAAATAGGTGCGAATTCGATGCAGCCGGTCGTTTCGGTGCATTGACATTCTTCTAGAGAATTGCGTGAAATTGCGAGTTCTTTTAACCAAAGAGCTGAAAATTCGTTTCTAAATAATCTTAAGACCTTAATATTAATTAATTTACTGGTATATCGTAAATAACAAAATTCTATAGAACATAAATAATTTAAGAAAATATAGCAAATTTTTGGTCATAAATGCAAAGAGGGTGATATTAGAGTCGGTAAGTATAATAATCTTTTTGATAAGGGTATTCTAGTGCAGAGACATAAATTTTAGGTCATTTTAAAATCACAAAAATCGCAATACATTTTTTTGCTATTATTTTTTTTATAATTTACTTTACAAGAGTGCAGGAAAATAGTAAAAAAAAAACGCTGATAATTTAAAAAAATATAGCAGTTATTGGCATTGAAAATCCACGATTGCAACCCTTCTAGTAAACCGAAATAAAATTGATCTAGAATGATGTGGCAATGGCATATGTGTGCTAGGATTAAGTTAAAACTTAATTTATTGACGAAATGGCGACTGTTTAAAAAAAGATAATTTTCTTACCAATTTTTTGAGGTTCTCGAATTTTTTTTAGAAGTAGCAAGTTTGTGTCTGAATCTATTATAAGCCAGAGAAAAATCCATAAAGCAGATTCTCTGAAAATTTTGAAGAGGATTATCATGATCAAATAGCCGTATCTAAATAATTTAAAATTTGAAAAATCCTCTTGTACACATATTCATGAATAATTAAGCTTTGAAAATATGAATAAAATCGATGTGTGGAATTTCCACACTGGAATACACCCTTAATAGAAGTATCTAAAGGTCCTACAAGATATAAATGACAAAAAAGTATAATGTTCAAATAAATAATAAACAGCAAATATTTAAAGGTATTTTACCTTATGTAGTGAAGAATAATAATAATAATAACCAACATTGGCAACTGCAAGTCCCCCCATTCAAAACCCCGCAATGTTCCTCCTAGCCCTTTAACTAATTCCCGCGCACCCTTTTTCCCATCACATGGGCGACCCCTGAGTTATTGCGCGGCGGTAATGAAACAATATACAGCAAGAGATTTTCGCAGCGATTTCATTGCCGTGTAATGGCTCCTAGTCTAATTTCGACGGTGATTCGACGGTGTCGTTTCGGAAAATTTTCGCAGTCGGCGGAACGAATGATCTTCCGTCGCTCGAACCGTGATTGACTGGATTACGGGAGAAAAATACAGGAAAAGCTAAGCGATAAGGAAATTCAACTAGCACTTATGCTAGTTGTTATTTTGATTGAAATTTATTATCGTAATATTACACTTGCAAGGATAGTATGTTTAAATGCGTTTCCTACTTATATTATTTAGTATCATTTCAGAAAATTAGTTCTTGCATGAACTAGTTTTCAGCTTTTGTAAATTTGTTTATTTTAGTGATTGATTTTTTTGCTTATGTTAATCAACGGAATATTTGTTTGATGTATTGTATTTATTATTTACTATATGAATAACTATATAAACCATTGTTAACAGAAAATAAAATAGTTTTTTTATGATCCCAGTGAATAAGTGGTTATAAGTCGAATTTTGACAAAAATGCCACCGGTCGCGGTATTAACTATTGCTCTGAAAATAATCATTATTTGGTTAATAATAAACACTAATAAAGTATTTTATATAAATATAAAATATTATATTATATTATAATTTCAAATATTATTACACGAGTAATAAAACTGCAAAATCAAGCTTTGCCAAATAGTGAAAATTGACTGAACCACTTATTTACTGGAATGACAGATATATGACCTAAGACGCTTTAGATCAGAAATTTATCTGGATAATTTACCTGTAGATTTGGTAATCTTTATATTGATAAACTGAGAGACTCCATATAAATGTATTAAATTACAAATTGCAAGTCGCTCATTGCATTGAACGAAAAATGTAATTATTGTATCTAATAAGAAGAAAAATGTACTCACCTATCGTAGTAGTAATCCCTGAAAAAGAAAAAAGAACATTAATAAATATGAACATATTGAATGATTATGAAAAATATTATTATACTATGTTAAGAGACATTTATAAAATGCACTACTTTCTTTGATACAATGTATGTAAAGCTTTTATAGTGCATTGTTAAGTTTTAAAAAAGCAAATTTTAAAACTTACAAAATATCGATATACTGAGAATACAAATACTGACAGACATTTAAATCAATATGTTGTTGTTAAAGAAAATCATAAAACTAGAAAATTTTATGTTTATTAGGAAATCATTAAGAACAACGGGAGGGTTTGTAAGAGAATACAGTAGAATTTAATACCATTACATATAATAATAATGAATAGTACTGTCCCAGAACAAGTCTGTGAGTTGAGTTAAACCCCAACTCGATTCAGGTAGTGTAAAAGATTTTCATTGCCATTTTACACCGCAGTGCTCGAAATGGACTATATTCAATTCGATACATATTTTTTATCAATACTTTCAAGAGAAATTTGACATAACTAATGCATGATATCAGATAATACAGAGCAAAGGTGTGAACACACTACCCTGTTCATCCACACAAGACAGTGCGCTTAACCGTCACAGTCATAGAACACATTTTATATATATATATATATATATATATATATATATTGAGAAATATTCACTGAAATCATTTTCCAGCACTAACAACAAACTGATTTTATTCATGATTGATAATAGAGGATTGTCGCCAAACTTATCTCGAATTTGAATGGGTATTATACATAATAGATGGAGGAATGAATAACGGAACTATAGAGCGCATCTCAATAACGTCGAAAATGACTAGAGATCAACATAAAATAGAGTGCGTTCCGAGATTTCTATGCTTTATAAAGTTATGTGCATCCATTCCATACAAATTCAGGAACGGATTGAAAATACAAACGAATACTAACATCATTCGAATACAAATTTCATTTATTTTTATTACTTAAAACGTTGCATTATAGAAAATCACTATTTTATGATTGTTTAGATCAGACTTTGAATTAATTTGATTCTGCCTTATAACGAACAATGCAAAAGTAAAATTGATAATGTTTCATAAACATAATTATGTAAAATATTAATACCAATTAACATTGAGGCTTGCAAAGGTAAAGCAAATTGATTACAGTAATACGGAAACATTTCTTCTAAACCACTTCTACTTATATATATACGCATCATCATTTGATATTTATTATCATAAATTATTACTGTAGAATATATTATCTATTATAAAAAAATAAGTCGAGTTTTCCTTCCTGACGATATAACTCCAGAACCCCGAACCGATTTCGACGATTTTGCATTCGTTGGAAAGGTCTCGGGTTTCGTGAGGTTTATAGTAAAGAAAATTGAAGAAAGATTTCAACAGAAAAGCGAAAAACTTCTTTTTCCACATACAGAGTTATCTCTGATACTTAGCATGTGCCACAAACTAATATTTTTTGTTTGACTGCTACTCATTTGTTTGACAGCTTCTCATTGTTCTCTGCTCAGTTAATTTTATGTGACAAACCGGCATTGTGTTCACTGTGAAATTATGCAAAAAAGATAAAAAAATAAGTTATTTGTTTCCTAACACTTCAATTGAAAACCATCAAATCAATCACGTATATTGTGCGAATTTTTATTCAATTTTAACAGCAGGCGATATTTTTCTTCATCTTTTAATCACCAAACAAAATGTTACATAAAATGAAACTGGTGGTGAAACGGTGTTCGCCCGGTTTGCTAGTGATTAATAAAATAATTCAGTCTCTATTACGTCTTTTTCAATATGTGTAATAGTATTTAGTCAATTTTCTTTTTTCTGAAATGCGTACCTACTGATATGACATTATATTAAAAATTGTATTATAACAAGCTTTGTTCGGCAGTCTAGACAGTTGTCCTATCTCTATGTGCTGAATTTTGTTATTACAACTTCTACAATAGTGATGAATTTTTTTGTAGAGAAATGCTGAAGCTATGCTTAGGTAAGAACTATTTTTATATGGGAAACATCACTCTCTATATTTCTAATTGAAAACCGATGTGAATACTGCTTGACATCAGGATGCACGAGGCGGATATCGAAACTAGGACCTATGGATGTAATCTCTAATTCTAACCACTTTTTCAAGAAAAAGTCCTAGTGCTTATGAAACAAGTTCCACGCAATAAATAACGTCCATTTCATTTCCTAATAAAATCAACACCATGGATTACGATAAAAATTGATCTGAACGAATGCCAATTTAATTTTGAAATTTATTTTAAATTCAACCCTGCAACGATATTGCATTGCTTCTATCCCTTCTATTTTCTAGTCATTGCCATTGATGTCTCAATACCTTCTTATATACATTCTAACATACTAATACGCATACCGACCATAGTAAGGCATAGGATGGCGTGTCTGAGAACGTGAGCCCGTCAAGTCTTTGCGCTGCACAGAAGATTGACACGTAGTTTTTGTTTAGCTCGGCATAAAAATAGAGACGACTTTTTAATACAATATCTGATACAATGTTGCAAATGGTAAAATGATATTTTTATACTTTCACAGAATTATTAATAAAACTATACACTATCCATGGTTTGTGGAGAACGGGAAGTCGATGGTTTATAATACCCATTACTAATATTTGACATTTTTGCAATAGTTATTATTATAGTCTGTTTTGTTTAAAATATTCATTCACTGTTCCCTAGCGCAATTAAAATCATTTTACAAAAATACCTTACCATTACCGCATTAAAAATTAAAAAGAGCGATGAATTTTTGACGAATTTCATGCCAAATTATCAAAAGGGTAAGCATGATGGACGAATGTCAATTAGCCCACAAAAAAATTCAAGTGCCAGAGTAGAAAACACAACCGCTTCTTCGCCGAAGTCATTTTCCGACAATATAGAAATAAAAAAGCGAATAAATTTTGACGCGAGGGAGCTTACGACGAATCATTTGTCTTGCCGAAAAATTCATTTATGAAGCAAAAAATATAATGGAAAAATGCAAATACATTTTGATAATTTATTGGCTGCAATTTCACAACAATAACGGCACAGGTGAATATTTTTTCCCTGGCTATTAAATGTAAATGTTTTAATTATGCGGAATGGTTTGTAATTCATTTTCATTGAATTCTTTGAACTGAACTCATAAAATTTATAATTATATTTGCACAATACATTATCCAAGTAAATGTGATAAATTGAAAAATCTTGAATACAAGATACACAAATTTCTTATACACAAAATATGTATAGAAAAATATTCAAATAGTCAACTTTAAGAGAACAAAATTAATAATTATAATATACATTTTTCTATATCTATAATAAATAAATATACAAAATTTATATAAGTACCATCAATTAATATAATATTACAATATAATATAATAATACAATATAACTAATATTCAGAATTCCCAATTCGAATAGTTTTCTATTTTCCATAAATAGTTTAGGATTTTTGGTAAAAACGTAAACGATTTTTTTCACACATATCTGCTAAAAAATAAAAATGGTTCAGCTGATCGTAACGCAAAATTAATCAACGTGAGTGTTTTTTTAAATCGGTGCAGTAGCTTTTGATCAAATTTCAAATTATTCACATCCATAGGCAATTTTTTCATTGTTTTAATCAAACTATTCAGAATTACTTGTTATTTCGAGAAATTATGAAATTAGTAGATTGCATTTTCTAGCAAAAGCAAACTTTTTGGAGAAAAAAATGTTACAAATATCATTTGTTAATCTGTAATTATTTGTCGTCCTTCGAATAGCTTTTTTTATTTTCCAGAATTGTTTTAGGATTTTTTATAAAAACCTTGAAAATTTTTTTCACATTTACCTGCTAATTTGAAAAAAATGGCTCAGCTGATCGTAACGCAAAACTAATCAACGTGAGTCTTTTTTGAAATCGGTGCAATGGCTTTTGATAAAATTTCAAATTATTCACATCCATAGGCAATTTTTTCAATTTTTTAATCAAACAATTCAGAATGACTTGTGAATTCGAGAAATCATAAAATTAGTAGATTGCATTTCCTAGCAAAAGCAAACTTTTTTGAAGAAAAAAATGTTACAAATGTAATTTGTTAATCTGTAATTATTTGTCGTCCTTCGAATAGCTTTTTTATTTCCCAGAATTGTTTTAGGATTTTTTATAAAAACGTTGAAGAATTTTTTCACACTTATCTACTAATATAAAAAAATGGCTCAACTGATCGTAACGCAAAACTAATCAACGTGAGTCTTTTTTGAAATCGGTGCAATGGCTTTTGATAAAATTTCAAATTATTCACATCCATAGGCAATTTTTTCAATTTTTTAATCAAACAATTCAGAATGACTTGTAAATTCAAGAAACCATAAAATTAGTAGATTGCATTTTCTAGCAAAAGCAAACTTTCTTGGAAAAAAATGTTACAAATATCATTTGTTAATCTGTAATTATTTGTCGTCCTTCGAATAGTTTTTTTCATTTTCCAGAATTAGTTTAGGTTTTTTTGTAAAAACGTGAACGATTTTTTTACACTTATCTACTAATATAAAAAAATGGCTCAACTGGTAGTAACGCAAAACTGATCAACGCGAGTCTTTTCTGAAATCAGTGCAGTGGCTTTTGATACAATTTCAAATTATTCACATCCATAGTCAATTTTTTCAATTTTTTAATCAAACTATTCAGAGTGACTTGTAAATTCGAGGAAACAAAAATAGTAAATTGCATTTTCTGGCAAAAACAAACTTTTTTTCAGAGAGAAAGTATGTTACAAATATCATTTGTTAATTCGTAATTATTTGAAGATTTAAAATGATATACTGTGCAATTTCAAATCTTATGCTCCGACAGCAAAATACATATTAGTTTTGGAATTCTCGAGTGGAAAGGGTTAAAATTGAATTGAAACTTATTGTGGTTTCAACGTAATCAAAATTCATTAGTATAAATCTAGTAGCAATCCTAAAAATTGATATACTTTAAAGTATTACCTAAAATCCTGTAACCCACTCTAAAATTTCGCACTCAATTACCTTTCTGACACGATAATTCCAGAAATCTTCACCGCAAGCACTCATAATTACGTTTTAATTCAACGATCTCTTTTGTTTCGCACACTCAATAGATGTTCGCACATCCTGCGGCACTACACGTCATTACCAGCGAACGGTGGAGAGTTAAGTAGGACGACGTGATGAGGAGCATCTCGATGAAGGATGAGTTTCGTCAACCAATATTTGAGAGGCGAGGGAAAGCACAGATCGGATTATTAGGAGTGCTTGACATATGCCAGGCTTGACTTGGACACGACTAGCCACTCTGGATCAGACTCTATTAACATATCATACAATAAATGGGATAGGAGATGAGTTGGTATTATTCCTGGGTTTCCACTTAGTTTTTGCGAACTGGTCGGTGGACATTGGGAATTTATTATAATCATAGAGTTATCTGCTCGTTGGGCGATATTGAAATTGACAAAATAGAATGTAAATTGTATCACCATGTTTTAAAGATACTGCATATCTGTATGCTTATACTCAACATTTCTATCTATATGTTTTTTAGAAAACATATCAACATCAAGCAATTCAAGAATTATAAATAACTTTAGATATAGGTTAGGGTGGAGCACAAAGCTCTAATAACTTTGATCAAGTATATTGTGAAAACCAAAACAATTAGATTATAAAACAAACAACTATCTTTTTCTAATTTTATTTTCAATAGCAATCAGAATACATAACAATTCTATGAGCTGTTTGGCTTATGTCATTCACTCGCACACATACACACACACTTTCAAACACACATATAAATTAATTTGATAAAAATCAAATTGTTAAAGAATCACTTTAATAAGTGATTCTACTATTCTGTTCATATAAGGTTGTGGTAGTTCTAAGGTTCCCCCATATTATCTGAGTGACTATATAATTTGTATGATATTCTAATTTTTGAAAATGTTTTATACTGTTGATTTGTATTATTCTGTTTATAAATTCAATATGAACAACTATCTGACTATGTTCAGTAAAAATCCCAGCAAATTCATCATTCTTAAAATGCGTTTTTTGCTGTTTTACAAAAAATTGTAACCTGGTTCTTTTTGCCCCATAGGCGGGGTAATTTGTGGCGGCCATAGAGCAAATAGGTCCAATGTTTTATTTTAATTTTAAAGGGTTTTTACAAAATAATAGATACAGTATTCAACCAATGCAAAATAAAGATTTCATGAGTGTATTTTTACAGAGAACACTGTAATAAACCTTGGTTTGGTATTTGGTCAGAAATAAACATGAGCAGAGTTAGAATTAGTCCAAAAATCGAAATCGAAAATTTTTGCATTTCTCGACGTTTTGAAGGTTACTGAACATTTTGGCATACCTCAGAAAAAAAGGATGTGTGTGTGTGTTTTGTGTGTCCGCATATTTTTATTCACGTTTTCGGGCGCACGGATCAACCGATTTAAATGGTTCAAAAAACATTCGATTTCTATTGATAGGAAGATGTGCTGATTAGTTTTTAGCAAAGGCAGCTTCAGCAGTTAGAGAGATAAAGAGCAAAGAGTGCAGAAAATAGAAATCGAGTTTTTGAGAGAACGGAGCATCCGATTTGAATGATCTAAAAAATATTCAATTAGTATTGATTAAAAAAAGTGGTTTATTAGTTTTTGGCAAAGGCAGCCCCCAGCCATTTCAAAGATACAGAGCTAAATGTGAAAAAAATGACAGTTTTTGAGAGAACTAAGCATCCGATTCCAATGATTTAAAGAACTTTCTGCTTGTTTTAACAAATTAATTGATTTTGGAAAAAAAAAATTTGTTCAGATAATCAGATTTTATGTTTAATTCTGATTAAAGTTTTAATATACTTTAAACAAATAATTTCAACTTTGCAATTCAGTTTATATAATTCTTATAAATATTAGACAATGTTTCAATATTTATAATAATCTCTTAGAAAACATTCAATATTCCTCGTACATTTCGGTACGGTATGGAAAGTTTCAGCAATTTGCCTTAAAGCACGATGCCATACACCCCACTAGTTTAATTTTTCTCTTGTAAAAGTGCTTATTAAAATTAATTTACTTTTTTATTTATAATTTGTTACACCTTTGCCAGGGTGAAGGTTTAGTTGGTCCCTTTTACACCAGCCAAGTATAAGGAGTTTGAATTTCAACCACTGGCTCAAGTCGGCTTGGTCAACTTGATATCAAGCAGTAGATATGAGAGAGAGCAAGAGATATGAGATTATCATTTAAAATTATAAATTTCAGAAATGATATCAAATGCAAATATTCTTTCATATTGCAGCAATATATATTTACATCACCGTCAGAAATATCTTCTCATTCCCATCAAAAAGATAATGTTCAACCACTTGGCTACTTCCTAGAGACACCAGGTTAAGAAATGCCATAACAGCTCATAGATTGTAAGTTCTGATTGCGGACAACAATAAATACTGATGTTAATTACACAACTTGTAGTTTATTTTATCTAACTATTTTTTCATTGTAATTAATATATGTTATATACAATTACTCTATTTTAGTAGATATAATAGATACTGATGTTAACCCTTTACAATCCGCGTTTGAACATTTTAGTAATTCGCGATTGGAAAGGGTTGAATCACGTTTTTCGCACCAGTCCAAAATTTTGGTAACACTTTCTTATAAAGTATATCTTTATATATTGCTGAATCGTAGAAATAAATAAATTGACAACCAACCAGTTTTATTTAGAAATTGTAAATGATTCGATAGATTCGTGCACGACGCCATCTCGATGGCATGGAATTCCTTCCTTACACGTGCCCGATGCGGGAAGGAGGTGATATATGACGACGGCGACTCTCAAGTGAAACTTGACTGGGTGTCACGGCATTAAAAATGATGTAAAGAGGATCATAAATTTGATACGATGCGCTGTCGAATAAGTCATCGATAATATCGAATAATAATAAATAATGCCGAAGAGAAAAACTAGTTCGGGAAAGTTTTGAGAATTGGTGAAATAGAGAAGTGAAAATTTAGTGCTGAATAGTAATCTTAGAGAAATGAAACACACACACACATATATTATATATATATATTTATATATATATATATATATATATATATATATATATATATTAGGATGGTCCTTAATATGGATATTTTTTTTTGCTCTCAGATGCTCAAATGCTTCTAAAATGATAAAAATTCTCTAAAAGTTTAAGCTCTTAATATTAACTTCGACCGCACTCCAACCAAAAGCTAATGGAATAACATGGGTAAAATTCCAATTGTTTTATAGAATTTCATAACTTAGCGACAAGCGAATCAAAATTTTAAGAACAACATTGTATTTGCTTAAATTGATCAAAAATTAAAAAATTTCAACAAAAATTTGATATATTTCATGGAATAAGTATTGACTTAGGAAAAAAGAACCAAGGAAATTTGGTTCTAGTTCAAGAATCCTTCTTTAATCCTATAAATCAAAATTAGTTAGGGTAGTTTCTTTGTAACTCATAAATGAAAATTTTCTTTGGACAATATTCATGAAACTTTATGATGATAGTGAATACGGTCTCAAAGAACACATAAAATATTATAGGCCTACAAAAAGTGGTTGAGTAATGAAAATTCATTAACGTTTGCAATATTGGGCTGTGCTTTTAGGTCATACAATTGCTTGTTAGATCACTATAATCAGTTTAAATATATATATTATAAGTAAGCTTGATTGAAAGATATGTAATATTCGTATGACGTATTCAATTGAAAAGATATATTATCTAACTATTTCAATGTAAAATATAAATGAATTCATTAAATAAGTCAAACACTAACCTTCTCGAGTACTTTTGTGAAATCCACGGAAATTCGCATTAAAAACCTTCAATATGTAATTACACTTACAAAACAAGGAACACACATTATTATATACAATATTTATATTTTATTATCACAGATTTACGCAAAAAACAGAATTATAAAAGTTAAACTATAATTGTTTGTATCTAATCGGCGCCATTTTAATCCATCTGTCAAATGTGGGGGTGAAAGCAGTGTTGACACCATAAGATTTTAACCAATGCGAAAAATGTACCAACAAAACAAAGTAATTGCATTAAATATAAGATTTTGAATTTAAAGTTATAGAAACTGTGTTTTTAAACTTGCTAGAAGGCAAACTACAGACTATTTTGATAAAAATTATACTTTATTCATAAGCGCAGTGAGCTTTAATGAACAACATCACACTTCAGAAGGAACTGTCAAAATCTACATATTTTTTTGAGAATATATATTTTAAATCTTTATTCAAATTTGTATAGTTATAGAAATTGTGTTCTTGAACTTGCCAAGAGGCTAAATATAAAATACTTTAATAAAAATGATACTTAATTATTGCAATTAGTTCAACAACTTCACACGCTTTAACAAACAACTTCACAGGTTTTAATAAACAACTTCACACTTCAGGAAGAACTGTCAAACTACATATTTTTTTTAAATATATATTTTATATTTTTATTCAAATTTGTATAGTTATAGAAATTGTGTTTTTAAACTTTAAAATTCAAAATAATTTGATAAAAATCATACTTTATAAATAATTGCAATTAGTTTTCATAAACACCATCAAACTCAATAAGCAAATATCAAATTCCAAAATGTCAAGAGTTTTGTGCTTCAAGCCATTCCTCTTTTACTACCTATATATTATATCGGCAATCGAACAAGACACCGAACTCGTGTATTTATATTCAAGTAGCGTCTTTCGAGTAAACTAACTGTGCAAAACTATCTGGCCGGGCCGAATGGTACGTACTTCATAAACAACTGGTTTCATTTTATTACAAACTTTTATTGGTCTGATTTAGTGTTATGTTTTGTTCCGTAGATAAAATATTATGTCACCTATATTCTCTAATGCCCTGCGACGTTTTCAATAAGAACTTTTCTTCTTACGTGGAAGCGGATAAAAGAATTCATCCCCGTGGAAATATATATCACAAGTAGCGTTAGATAGGCGAATCAGTAAAAAAGCAGAGATGAGGTCGCGCTTGCACTTCTAGTTGCGCCTTTGAGAGGTATTTATAGTTGAAGGAATAAAATAATATTCAATATATATATATATATATATATATATATATATATATATATATATATAATATATAGTTCCTCCTGAAGTGTGAAGTTGTTTATTAAAACTCACTGCGCTTATGAATAAAGTATGATTTTTATCAAAATAGTTTATAATTTGCTTTTTAGCAAGTTTAAAAACACAGTTTCTATAAATATAAATTCAAAATCTAAAATTTAATGCAATAACTTTGTTTTGTTGGTGCATTTTCCGCATTAGTTTAAATCTTATGGTGTCAACACTGCTTTCACCCGCACATTTGACAGATGCGTTAAAATGGCGCCGATTGGGCACAAACAATTATAGTTTAACTTTTATAATTCTGTTTTTTGCGAAAATCTGTGATAACAAAATATAAATATTGTATATAATAACGTGTGTATATTGTTTTGTAAGTGCAATTACATCATGAAGGTTTTTAATGCGGACTTCTGTGGATTTCACAAAAGTTCTGGAAAAGGTTAGTTTTCACTTATTTAATGAATTCATTTATATTTTACATTGAAATAGTACCATATTATATCTTTTCAATTAAATACGTCATACGAATATTATATATCTTTCAACTTACTTACTTATGATATGTATTTATACTGAATGTGCACTAACAAGCGATTGTTGTCCTAAAATTACAGCCCATTGCAAACGTTAATGAATTTTCATTACTCAATCGCTTTTTGTTGGCCTATAATATTTGAGTATGTTCTTTTACCGTGATCACTATCATAAAGTTTCATAAATATTGTCCAAAGAAATTTTTCATTTATTAGTTATGAAGAAACTACCCTAACTAATTTTGATTTAAATAATTAAAGGAGGATTACAAAAGTTACAAGAAACTTATAAAGTTTCTTGGTTCTTTTTCCTAAGTAAATAATTATTTTATGAAATATATCAATTTATTTATGATCAAAATAAGCAAATACAATGTTGTTCTTAAAATGTTGATTTACTTGCCGCTATATATATATATATATATATATATATATATATATTTCATACAACAATACAACAATAAAAAATAATAAGTAAAAGTAAAATAATAAAAAAAGCAATTTTATAAGAGATAAATTACAGTATCAGTTATTAAAACTCTGCTGGTGAATATTTCTGACAAAATACCAGATCAATTTTATAAATGGTGTAATCTTTGCAAAAATATGCATAAAAATTTTTATTTCGCATTTGTTAAATAATTTAGCTATTATTTCGTAAAATAGCTTATAAATTAAACATTGAACATTGTATCTGTTTGCCTGATGGATGGTCATTTTTACCTAGCCTATGGGATAAAGGCTCCGTTCTCAATACTAATATTGAAACAAATTGTACGTTTTCAAAAATGCATAATTCGATTTTGATAAAACTTGACACACATTGTTACTATACTTTACCGAAAATGTGGTTAAAATTTAAAGTTGAAACATTCACTAGTTTTTGAGATTTGCGGGGTTGATGGGTAGCAGGCTCCGCTCTCAATACTAGTATTGAAACAGATTACACGTTTTTAAAAATGCATAATTCGATTTTGATGAAACTTGACATGTATTGTTATTATACTTCACCAAAAATGTGATCAACATTTAAAGTTGGAACATTCAATAGTTTCTGAGATATGCGGGGTTGATATGTGGCAGGCTCCGCTCTCAATACTAGTATTGAAACAGATTATACGTTTTCCAAAATGCATAATTCGATTTTGATAAAACTTGACAAGCATTGTTATTATACTTTACATATGTAATGTTTTTCTTTACTTTTTGGTTTATTTCTAAATATGCAGTGGATCCCTATTTTTATTTCGTGGACCCCCAAATTTTGTTTTCCCTGCCCTGGGGGTCCATGTGGACTACTTTGAGAATCACTGGTTTAGACATTATAATTACTGAAAAACAAATTGGACCTTTGTGTCACCCTACCCTATATATATACATAGTGGTTCCTTTTTACTGTACTTATTTTTTTGCAAAATAGTATAAAATAAAAGAAATGTTGGGAATGAAAAACCTGACGGTAAGCAAAAGCATTTAGAAATGATTCTAATCATGATGATTATTTTTAAAGTAATTTGCAAAATACAAAATAAATTAAATTATGTTTACACGCGAATATATGAAACAACTTTCTTTTGAATGGTCTTTTTTTGCGGCCATACATTGTATACAAATATTATTACAATATTAACAAATTTAGTTCCATATGTTCAGCTTCAGTTTTGCTTTTGGTATTACATTTGTTTCACACCATTTTAATAAAAAATGTACTTCAATAAAAGCATTAATTGCCAAACGCAAATTTCGCATTTAGTTATACATATTTATGAGTTCACGCATAGACACTCACAATCGTTATCAATACAATTACATTACATAGGACTATACAAATAGTACATTTCGTGATAGTTTGTGGATCCGGAGGCTTGAATAATAAATAATCTGTTTCATGTTTATGTAATTGAATAATTAACATTTATGGATTGTTAGAATAACCGCAGGACGATAAATCCACGAGGCATAAATAATCAAATTGTAAGTGTGTAATAAATCACTACGGTATTGATCATTTGGGAATTAGATATACAAAGATGGATTTGAATTTGTCCTAAACTTGCCTTGCATAAATGATTAATAAAATGAAAATTTACATGATATAGAGGTTCTTAGAAACATATTTATCAATAATAAATAAATACTTTTTTTTTCTAGTGTGGTATTTCGTATTAGGTTGCATCTGGTAGAAAACTTGAAGATACGCAAACCGTATTTCCAAAACTTCAAAAATTATCTTATAAACTGGTGAGACTTTCAAGTTAATATTTAAACTAATATCTATGTCGATATTTAAATTTTTGGAAAAAATACTATATTCTCTTCCCGTTATCTCCGTAAAAGGTTCTTGAAAAGTCCCATAGAGCCAGATTTGCATTGTGAATTTTTACGACTAACTACAATTTGATCCGTTCTGGGCACACACATTCACATATATAATATGACATATAATACTAGAGATTAGATATGATATAATCGACGGCTTAACCGATTGTGACCAAAAACCAATTCACAGAACATCTAACAGATATTTCTCAAAATTTCTGGATTTTTAAAATCGTTTCCGAATTTTTGGCTAAAATATGGATGGAATTATGTGCAGTTTTTGGCTAATTCTGAAGAAGCTTAGCTCATAGTCCCGCTAAAAT